>NC_091829.1:47600558-47958058 GCF_038994185.2 Dermacentor albipictus | reverse complement strand
GATTAGGCAGAAATAATCAGATAGTGACCCCAGCAAAGAAATTTACTGAGTCAGAAATGTCACAAGCCGCTGCTTCAAAATGTCTGCCGAATAAAGAACGAAGAGCAAAACACACTGATCCAGATTCAGTTCATGAGCGGAAAGTATGGATAGCTTGGAATACCTATTTAGCCCCGCGTTTATAACAAGCACCATATACGCTGCTCACGCCGTTTGGGCAGAACTTAATCAGCTTTCAAAGCGCTTATGTATGTTCTCTAAAGCTGTGGCCAAAGCTTCGTGTCGTCCACCCAGTCATCGTCTATGATATCTCCGGAAACAGAGGTTTGCTAAGCCGCACCGCCGTCATACACACCCATTGTAAAAACGGAGGCAACGGAGGCAGTTGAGGCAAGCAATGGGCGCGTCACCACGTGATCAAACATGGCAGCGCCCATGGGATCTTTACGAAAAGGGTCAATATGTAACACCCCGGTCTAAAATGTAAAAAAATTCAATGAAAAAAATGCGGCCACCGCGTGGTGGAGCGATGTTCGCAGCGCACATTGCCTCTTCAGGTTAGCGCTGCAAGCACCAGGTATGCTGCACCGTTCGAATTTATCGCACCGCGCTTCGTACTATAGGCGGGAACCGCTGCGCTTCCAATAATCCGCTCTAAAATGCATGCAATGCGGCCAGGACCTGGAATAACTTCGAATAAAAAGATATTTCGTATAAAGCGATTTCGATCATGCTGCGATCAGCGACGCCGATCGCGCTGCTATAGCTAGGTCTCTCCGACATGGTTCACGGGTGTGGTGGACTCTCCCTTACGTACGGGACGCTCACCTTCGACGACCTGTACGGGACACGGGATGTCTGTGACAAGGTCCGGCTCGGATGAACCGGGACCTCCACCGTCGGGGCCGCCGCCACCCGCAGTCCCTCCCGCCGAGCCCGCGGGAGCCACATTGTAGTAGAAGTAGCGGTGCGTCGCTATCGTCACGGCCAGTGCAACCAAGATGATGATCATGCAGGCCAGGAAGAACGCCACGAAGCCGATGATCAAGTGCGTCTTCGATATGCTCGCTGTCGGGAAGAGACACCATCTTTTCAGTGAAAATCTCTTTGCATGGCAGTTCGCCTAGCATGTTATATATACTCCAGCTGAAAGCGCCGATGACGCAGGAAATGACACTCGCACAGCTTAAGCATAACACGCACTACGGCTTCCTGTAAACATCGAAATTGGGCATGCAGACCTATTTTTCGCCAGTATATATGAAACAGACAGTGATTTACAAGTATATCTGAAGAGAGCAACTTTTAGGGAGAGGCGGGAAAAATGCGGCAGATCCAACGCACATCTCCAAGAAGAGTTGATTGTTGGGCTAGTTGGTCGTCCATAATTGAAGTAGTAACTTAATTAGCGCGATAAAAACACGGAAACAAGAAAGGTGGACAAGGACAAGCGCACAGTAAAGCTTGGAGCACGAAGGGCGATAGCAGAGGTCAAACGACCGAAGGTGAGACCAGAGGTTATACCCTACGGGCACAAGGTGTCACACATCCTTAAAGAGGTTGCTAACCGTCATGGTATTCCGATTTTTTCTGCGCCTAACAAGCTTTCGAAGTTGTGCCCTCGAGTTTGCTGTGAGAGCAGGCGGGGCTGCCGCACGAGGCATGAGGAGCCCTTTGTTGAGTGCTCCAGAGGGGTTGTATATGCAATACCCTTGCGCCCTTGTGGGCAGCTCTACATCGGACAAACTGAGCGTCGCGTGAATGACCGTTTGAGGGAACATGCGCAAAAACTAAAGAAAAAGGAGGATAAGGGCGCACATTTGGTGGCTCATGTTAGCGCGTGTGGTTGTGACGCTCGATTTTCTGCGACTACTATATGGGCAGGAGCGGCAACGCCTCTTCCAGGCTCGTTCTTGAGGCCTTCTTTGTCCAGAAGAATAGAGATAGGTGTGAAAGTGAGCCTTCTTTCTCATTACTAGATGCCGATTATGACTTCTTGCACAACCGCCTTTGATGTGCATGTTCTCTTCTGCTTGGTATGCGTTTGCGTGACAAGATGATATATATGTACTTTCCTTCCTTCCATTAAACAGTTCTGAGTAGCGCTCGTCCTTGTCCACCTTTCTTGTTTCCGTGTTTTTATCGCGCTAAGTTACTACTTCAGCCACATCTTCGGATCTATATGTAGCGAAGCTTTTGTGAAGCTATGGTCATAAATTGGGCTACCATAGGAGTCACTTTGGTCATCATTATAGCGTATGCGGACGTCTGGTTTCACGTCGAGATGATGGCCACGAAATGCGGCTAAACATGAAAACGCTCCAAGTTCCAAATCCGAGCTCACAGTTCTGGACATCCGCGGGAAAATGCGGAAGCAAGTGTCTGCGCTTTAAGGAAGAGCACGACAATGCGCGCACACAGCACGTACGCGTAGACATGGCATAAAGAAACCTCGGAGAGGACTGAAATGTCTCGTTTACTGTAATTGGTGTTCACGAGAATCACGCTATAGTATAATTAACTTGACATTCCAAAATTGTGCAATGCTCTTAACGTCTAGACAATGAGGAAACAACAGCTTCATTTAAGGGACTGTCCACCACTTCAGAAAGTCATCTGCACACCGAACGTGCCTTTACCTGCGCCACCTGTCGGTGATGCTGCCATCGAGTCAAGGACACTTGTATTTTCTTCTCAGATGGGTAACTCCATGAAAATTTACCCAGATTTCCTTTCGTGCATGGTTGATAAACTACCGTTGGATGAGGCATCATGAACCCATCAAGCAGCCAAGGAAGCGATAACATCTTGAACCTCTCCCACAAATATCTAGCCGTGACCTTTGCAGCAGCGTTGCTTTTCGCGTGGGTAATTGTTCACCAATAAAATAGCAATCACACTGTGTCCAACTGAAAAGAAATGCTCAACTCGAGAACATTTTCCGCTCCGAAAAACACCCAAAATGCCAGAATTAAGCAAATGAAACCTGCGACGAAACAATGACGTCACCGGCGCCCGTAATTTGAGCGCGAAATTCCAAAATGTTAATTTTGCCCTCCATTTCTATCCCTAGTAGTAAGCCTTTTAAAGCTCTAAAACGCAAATAGTGCAAGAATGCTGCTACAGCAGATTTCTGCTTATGTTCCGCAGGAATGACTGAACCGCGGCTTACCGAGAAGTTTGCGATATTTGGTCTGTCATTCTGCTTTTCTCGCATTCGTGTTCGGAGGACCTTTGGCCTCCCCAACAGCTTTTCCTACACTCTGCTCCTTTGACAAGCTATTCCACTGAAACATCTACGAATTATTTTTCTTTAATATGCCGTTAAATGGGATTGTCATTGTTGATGAGGAATTAAATCCACGATACAACGAACACCCAGAGCTCTAACATCTACAAGCAATTATTCGACGCCTTCATACAAAAGCTTGACGTAAATGAAATTCTGCAAATTTACGACAAGAACACCTGGGCAAAATGTTCAAATGCACGGGCGTGCCGTTATCTTTACTACTCCCGACGTCGGCCCATAGTTAGGCATAGCATTGCGCTAGCCCTTATACTCATGGCAACGATGTCACATCGGCCTCGCTCGGCATGTTGAGCCACGATAACAAGGCCGCTTCCCTGCATACAACCACTCCGATACGAGAACGCAGTCGTCAGACTCCAGGAACGGATTTTGGGTCTGAGGACTTGACATTACTAGAGCGACTGCACGGACCACGTGCCGACGACTCGTGTACGTATACTCACGCATGCTGAGCCGTTCCCAGCAGCTCGTGCTGGCCGTCGAAGCTGTCCGATCCAGCCTGAACGTGTGAGATCGACCAAATCCACTGCCGTCGGTGTCCCGCGCCATGAAGGCAGCGAGCAGCCAGTCCTATGCGGTCGCACCCGGCACGGCGGGCACGGCGCACGTCCTCGGCACGGTTACGCTCCGACTCTTCGCCCCGCTTCCAGAGCACGCTACCACAGACGCACCACGAGGCGGCGTATGTCGGCCGATCCGATGTATATCGACTGCTCACTGGGAGCGCTCTGGCCTGATCCCCGTGCGGCACTGCTGGCGGAACAATGGCCGCCCTCCTGTCACGACGCGACTCAATGTCGTCCGGAACAACGACGTCCGGTGGTGGGGGGAGTCGGGCCCGTTACATTGCCTAATCCGGCTCGTCGCCGGTATCGGAACGCCGGGGGAATCGCCGCATCATCAGCGTCGATGGATGTGTAGCGCCTGCAGCGTTTCCCCCAGCGCGCGATAGCGCCAAACGAGATGCACATGAATTAACATTGAACGACCATGCCACCCCGCGCACCGCTTGTGACGGACTGTTCTTCCGGTATGCCCGCAATGCGACTGCGGCGTTTCATCGTGTACGGCAAACAAGCTGGCACGTATACATGAAAGCGTATCATAGCTTCGCACGCAGGCGATGTCCTCTCCAGGGTAGCGATGCAGGGTTCGTCGCGTGTACGTCGAGCCTTCGCCGTTGCAGAGGCTGCGTAACCCGCGGCTGCGATGGCTGCGCACGGGTTGTTGCGAAATAATGCACGGGGCCATTGCGGTACATCAGCAAGTTGTGAACCTTAACGTGTGCCCGTGAATGGATAATTATAGCGCTCTAGGGGGGAGGCGAGGTAGGGGCGCGTGCCGCGCGCGGAGTGCATCTGCATTTGCCGTCTTCTGAAACTGGTGACCGCCATTTCAGTCGATGCTATTGAACTTGCACGAAGCCTTTTACGTTTCGTACTGTTTTTTCCAGCGTTCCTTCACAGGACGGCAAGGCAGGGAGGTTAATTAGGCTTTTGTCCGATTTGCTACCCTACACGTAGGGTCCGGGACGTAGAAGTGAAAGAGGCGATAGTTCAATCGCGCTCTAGGCAAGGCGCAGCGTGTCTACAGTCGAACACTCCCGTCGCCGTCGGGTACTTCACTGAAATTTGACACGCCGATTATGCTGCTGCGCGCCACTATGCAAGCAATGCATCTATGTGGGCAGTTTCTGGTCGTAGGGTGCATGATAAGTACGCAAAATTTAGTACGGCTAAGGGCTCATTCACACCGGCGACTGACAGTGGTCGCGCGACCAAGTTGGTCGCAAAGCGACCAGTCGCAAATGGTCGCAAACGGTCGCCTTTCTTGAAAAGTGACCATTTTGGGCCAGTCGCTCTCTGCGCGATTTTTTAGTCGCGCGACCGTGGTCGCAATACTGATAAACCAATCAGCGGCGCACCGGAAGTGAGCTTTCATGTGTCTACATCCGGCCTCCTCCCGCGTCGAGTTCAAATTCCGCGTAGATTCCGAGAGTTCTCGCTGAGAACGATAATCTCCGGGATTGCGACTTGCGGGTCGCGCTCAGCCGGGCTTGCCGGTGTGAACATCAGTCGCCTTTGGTTGCTTTTTGATTGCGAGTCGCACATGGTCGCGCGACCTCCTCAAGTCGCCGGTGTGACCGAGTGTCATAGCTATTATCCCCAGTCACTCAGAATGTGCACAGCGAACACACGGCTAATCATCCTTGTTTTGGCACTCATGAGCTGCAGCACTGTCGTGATCGATGCATCACTGGCCTAAAGCCATCCAGGCGACAGCAGTTGTTTCTTAACCTATGCCCGAGGACTGTCAATCCGGGCCGAGGACGAGCCAGAGCTACCGCGCCCCGCGACAAGCTACAGAGAAATCACGCAAATGTACAGAAGCGGCAGATGTAGGCTTCCCCGTCCGCATCCGCAACTCAGCCGAATGCAGCAAACGATCGTGCGACGCACGCAAGCGGGGTCGCTAGCGCATCCCGTGCTCTTGCACAAGATGTTCCCAACAGAGCATGACATTTCATGCCCTTTTTGCAGACGGTCAAAAGGTACTCTAGCACACATCCTTGCAGAGTGCACTAAGCTCAAGAACCCCCAACCCTCCACAGCCCCAACCCCTCCGAGCGATGGGAGACCTTGATGTCCTGCCCCGACCTACCGACCCAGCTCGCGCTGGCGGCTAGGGGCCAGGAACTGCTGGATGCATATGGGACCCGAGAAGAAGGTTCCACCCCGTCTGGTGCCAGCGTGCACCAACCGTCACTAAGGGCCCAGTACAAAAGTTGATTCTCTTTCTCTCTCGACCCTATGTTGAGGCACCAGGCTATCGTAGCTGCGACAAGCTGACCAGGTCACATGGAAAACACTAGGGTTTGCGATGTTACATTTAGGCGTCGCTAGATGACGGCACAGGATCACTCGTATATCGCAGCACGGCACACTTCTTGGATTGTGCTGCGTTATTTTTTTTTTCGTATATTTTGCTCTGGTGGAATCCGGAACCACGCAAGACTCGACAAGGTGAACACGCCATGTACAGGTCGGGATGCCACAGGAGACTAAGAGACCTCCACTAAAGCGCACGGCTCATTGACTGTTTACGCATGCACGTCTTTCCTAAAGCCCCTCCATCGACCTGCCATCGCCTTCCGTGAAACCATGTATGGAGAGCTTTAAGTCTTTCCTCCGTGATGGTGACGACAACCCGGTGTTTGTGTGTGCATACAGGGTCGTGAGCATTACTTCCTCTGACCATGAGCAACACAAGAACAAGGCTAGTGCAGGAGCCAACATTTTGACAAGTGGACTTATCTTTTCCATGGCGACATGTGCTCTCCTCAGCACAGTATATATAGCTACCGTACCTATATACACTGTGCCAAGGAGAGCACATGTCGCCTTGAAAAAGATAATTCCACTTGTCGAAGCATTGGCTCCTGCTCCTGCTTAAGACGCTGCCTTGAATTCTCAGCAGTTCAGTTGATTCCGGTCTACAGTCACCATGCTAATGTTGAAACTGTACCAAAAAGAGTATATTGCACCAATTTAATCGCAAAACTCCGACTGCTCAGCAGCGTTCAATTAAACATTAATGCTTTCACATACACAACTCATATGAAGCGCTCAAGTGTCCTCGGATTTTCTGTTCATGTGGCTATCAGGCTTGGCTTGGGTGCCTGCACCAAGTGGCTGCCCCAGTCAACTAATCAGCTCATGCTACTTGCAAGTTTTGGCAAGAGTGAGTTGTTGTGAACGTAGCCCTGTGTAGTTGCGACAAGTGCCTCACCTGAGCATCTCTTTATATGGCACACAACCACAGGCATATGTCCCGCTGTAGTGACCACCTCATGAGCGCCTGACCTGCTGTGGTGGCTTAGCAGCTATGGTGTTGCACTGCTAAGCGAGACGTCGCGAGATCAAATCCCGGCCACAGCGGCCGAACTTCAATGGGGGGCCGAGATGGAAGAACGCCAGTGTCCCATGCATAGGAGGCACGTTAAATATCCCTTGGAGGTCAAAATTAATCAGGAGTCCCCCACTATGACGTGCCCCATAATGATAGCGTAGTTTTGGCACATAGTAAAACAACACGAATTCAATTATGTGCACCTGACTTGCACCTTTCTCTTGTCAATGCACAACACCCAAGAGAGAATTACAGGCAGAGAGATCCAGTTCACCCAAACGTGTGGATGTCCACAAAATGAGAACACTGCAAGGATGTGGGGAGTAAAAAGAGAATGTAGAAATACTATACTCCGTTTCATACTTCGCAGACAATGCTGCAGAAGCTGCGCAAACTGGTGGTAAGGGGTGTGATTATCATGTGATGTCCCCTCGGGTGCAATCCTCATTAGCACACCAGGCTCTGTGGGCAACATTGGTCACTACACCAAATAAACACTGACGAGCACAGCTGCTTGGAGTCAGTCATCGTTCACCCCCACCACTTTGCGGAGCGTCTCTTTAATGGAGGGTGCCTGCCTCAAGAGTAGTTTGTTATGAAACTCGTCATGCTAAAGCAAAACTTTGCAGCAATGTTATTATCTAACAATGCTAAATACACACACTGCTTGCTTAGCACATTGCTGACATGATGCTGCACTAGGTGAAGCTTAACTAGATAAAGCTGGACAAGAGGAGCCACTGCAAGGAAGAGTAGAGATTATACACGTCAGCCCTTTTATTGTTCCATAACACACATTCCTTCTGGGGTTCATAAGTGTGCACAAGTTCTGGACAGGGTTTTTTTGAGGAACATACAAAAATAACAGGAAGTCAATGTATTCAATGTTAGCTGTTTTCAACACATAACAAAGATATTACACTCAGACAGACTATGCAGTCTGCATGTTGCTCATTTTGACATGCAGCAGCAGATGCACCACGGACATTATGTACAAAGCATTACGGAGGATGGGGTCACGCCGAACGCAGCACTGCAAGAATTCCCAGGCTGCATACAGCAACAACAATAACCTCTGGACCATTGACAGGCCACTGAGGCTGTAAAATAAAGATGAGTTGGAAACTATGATACGATGAATGTACAATGGTCTTCTTCAGTGAGATCAACTGGGGTGATGCCCATTCACCGTCGCTCGCGATATCGGCGCTCGACACGGCTTGGTGGGGGTCGCGCTGTTCTCCTGATGAAGTCATCGACCGTCATTTCATACTGTAAATGAATGAGAAGGAAAAAAAAAAGAAAAGTGAATAGGTGCTGTGGCTGTAAAGCCTTTCACTCACAATACCTTTCTCACACATGCATGCCGAACTGTTCAAAACTAAGAACTGTTGAAATCTGCAAGCATTACTGGCTCTAGTGCGCAAGCAGACACAAGTCTCATTTGCAGGTATCAGTTGGTTGTTTTCAATGGCCGATGAACATGCACTTGTGACAGGCATTTTAACAAAGCTATCAGAGCTGCTTTAGTATTACTCAATACAGTTACAAATTACTGAACAGACCACATCAACTTGTAACATCACAAAACACATGACAAGGCATGAAACAAACAATATATCGGCCACAATTTTCTCAGCTAATGAGTAACCTTTGGCAAATAGACATTGAGAATATTCCAAGAAAGTATGCCTACAGATCTAACCAAGTTTTCTTTACTCAAGGCTCTATTACGACTGTGTCAAATAACAATGCAACAATTACTCAAAGTGGCGACAAACCAGAGCCGCACTAATCTGCTACGCATACCGATCGCTTCTCTGGTTGCCTTGAAGGTCGTGATGATACACCATGGTTGTAGTCAATGTGATGCATGTTTCGGTCATAGTGGTACGGCATGGCATCCATGGGAAAAGGTGGCTGCAGAAACATGGAACATTATGTCAAATCAACAGCTAGTAAACAGGAAGCCATGTCAGTCCACATCACATTAATAGCAAGGACAAGAAAGAAAGCTTGAATTATTATTCTTACAATGAAATCGGCAATAACATGAATATGTGCAGATCGTAAAGCAGTGTGCACCCTTTAGTGACTACACGGGAACATTGTCAGTATGTAGTCATTAAAAAATACTGAATGAAAGGTTAAAGGGATACCGAAGACAAACTACCGTAGGTTTTGCTCTATTAGTAAATTACATTTCTACAATACCAAAAGAGTCATTCTTACTGTAAGAGGAGACTCGATAATCCACAAAAGGCAAAATGAAAGACAAGTGGTGATGCTGTTTTGAAGTCTTCACACCAGCTTGGCAAGACTTCATGGATTTTGATGGTGTCTGCTCAGCTCTACCGTGGACTCTCGTTAATCAGAACTTCAAGGGACCAGGGAAAAAAGTTCCGTTTATAACGAGTTCTATTTACTGAGAGATAGAGCTCAAGTGTACAAAAGATGCTCTCTTGAAAGGGGCAAATGCTTTATTGCCAACAGCAGACAATAGGTGTAGCAGTTTGATTACAAAGCTGCTGCTTACAAATTCTCTACTTGCACACAGTTGCTGACTAGAAATAGGAGCATAGAACATAATTACATAAAGAAAAAAGTCATTTAGGCAAAGAAAATAGCCGTTTTAGTGAAATAATCCCTCTCAAAGTCATTGTTGACTTCAATCTTCATTATCAATTGTGAATGAATTGTGCTGGAATTCTGTGCCATCATTGAAAACACTAAGCAAACATTTAGCTCACAGACACTGTTAACACAAAAAAACCACAGCAATTCACAATCACGACAGAGCCACACTAACTATGACACCAACAAAATAAAGCAAAAGTCACCTTGCGACAACACAGAGAAATGGTGAGAAAACACGAAAAGGCAAAAATAATGGTGCCTGTCACGATGCCACTGAAATTAGGCACTCAGTTTCGTTTTCAGCCATATTTTTAGTTCAGATTATTTGGAGTTGTACAAAATGTTGTTCCATTTAGTTTTTTTTTTCATTTTCATTTATACAAAACCAACCAAACATAAGAATGTTTCATTTAAGCGATAATTCAATTTAAGTAATTTCTGCTTAATGAGATTATACTGCAATTAATTTTTTGCCTTTGAAGATGGACGACATTGTATTTGAAAAGAGCCAACGACTCAACGTAGCAAGTTTCAAGAATACTAACTTATCCAAAAAGTCTAAATACGAAAATTTGGAACTTTGCAATTTGCGATATCACACTGACATACTTAGGGGATTTGAGGCGAAATTCAAAAAATGAAACTTGTGCCTTCATTTTCACTTCTAATAATCTACCTACCGCTGCAATACTAACAGAAATAGACTTCTCAAAAACTACTTCCTCACTATGAACTAATTTAGTGTCTTTTTACTCTCCCTTTAATCAACCACTTAACCAAAAGGTTATGATGGTGAAAACAGTGACGGATTAACTGCCATGGCAGAACTTTGGATACCCATGTCACCAAATGCGCAGGCAAAGCAAAGGACATGTTTTGAAAAATAAATCCCCTCGACTACCCATAACTCACCAAACTTAAGATTACCGTATTTACTCGCATAATGATCGCACTCGCGTAATGATCGCACCCCTAAATTTTGTCGTCAAAATTCGATTTTTTTTTATTTCCCGCGTAATGATCGCGCCCCGAACTTGCCGCAGCGATATGTCGTGTGCTAAGTCTAGCGAATAATGATCGCGCTTACCACCTGTCGAATGCTACGCAAACGACTCTTTAAGACAAGCCAAGCGGCCTGCACGCACTAAACATTCTTAAGTAGATGCCTCATTTCATTACTTTCATCACTTTCCGCACTTCCATGACAAAATGAGGTACAACCAAACTTGCCTTTATTATGGGTTGCCTTTATAATGGCTGATGTCAACAAAAACAATAAAGGCGCATTTCGATTCTTTTCATCTGCTTTTGCACTCGTGAGCACGCAACAAATCGCGCGCGGCAATGACAGTAGCCACGTTTACTCTGATACGTTAAAAGTCTACCCTATTCATATGCCGACGCTTGTAACACAGCTAAGATATTCGCCCACCCTTAGCGGAAACGTGCCGTATTAGGATAGTAGTGAAGACAGATGCCGCAGTTTCCGCAGCATGCCCGTCATGTGTTTCTATGTCACTGGCAGCTAAGCGCGCCCACCTGTTTCTGTCCCCTCAAAGTGGACATGGCTACGTTATTGCCGCAAACTTGCCGATATTAACGGTAATATTCATCACTGATACGGAAGAAACTGTTTCAATGCACGTAATGTACTCACGAGAAGAAAAAAAAATCGCGTTTGGCGCGTTCGGCTTGCTCCGCCAGCCGCCATTTTTGTTTTGGTGTCCCGCACCCGCTATCTTGCATCCCGCAGCAAACGCGGGACGAAAAAAAAAAAAAAATTTTTTTTTCGCGGAAAATTTAACCCGCGTAATGATCGCACCCCTGAATTTGCGTCACTTTTTCTGACAAAAAAAGTGCGATCATTATGCGAGTAAATACGGTAGTAATGGTACAAGTACATAGTTTTCAAGCTTTTTCACGGCCTTACTATGGATCACCTTTAAGTCTGAATACAATCGGGAGTACAAAAATGGACTCTCTAAAAAAGAAGTGGTCAAAGTGGCCACAAAAGTATATCAACATGTTTCTGTATGCACTTATGCTTGCATGCATACCTGTATTCCGGTCAATATCAATTTGGATGCTACCCAACAAAAGGACTGTTCAATACACACAGCAACAAACGCTGGATGCACACGGCAAACGGAGTAATGTGGGCCAGGCTAGCTAGGCAAAAGGTTTTGATTACCATATTTACTTGCTTCTAATGCGCGCTCGATTGTAAGGCACACTGGTTTTCCATCACTAAAAGAAAGAAAAAACAGCCTTCGACTGCAACGTGCAGCCCCCCGTTTGATGTGACCAAAAAAAAAGTCCTTTACAATACCGCACAACTCATTCTTTCATACAGAAATACCACTTTCTCTCATTTGGAAAAATCAAGATTTACACTAAATATACTAGAGCTGCAAGAAATAAAATTGCAGTTTTGCCCGAAAGGCAAGGTTAGTAGTTCTATTGGCCGCATAAGCTCTTAAACATTCGCTTACTAAATTAAAAAGCATGGTGTCACGCAGGCACTTGCAAAACATGATCACGTCTCACTCAATGACCACGGAAACTTTTTATCAAAACGCTGGAGTGATGAAGTGCCGCAGCAGGAGCGAGCAAATTGACCTTTGTGCAGCCTCTCGCTTCAACGCGAACTAAGCGACGAGAAAACAGCATGGTGCGCGTAGATGCATAGACTGTCTCCATCGCAGATCACTTTCACAATAGGGGCTGCGCAGCTGCCGAAGTAGAACGCCTGTCCTCTTTGCACCAGTCCTGCACGCAAGTTTCACGAACTCCGAACACCTGTGATACGGCCCGATTTCCATCCATGTCTGCACACGTGATCACTCTCCCTTTAATTGCCGTGATGAATTTAGCGTGCTTTGACAGTTGGCACTTCCATGCTGACAGAGAAAACGCAGAAACGGGAAGATGGACGGTGGACTAACCTAAGCCAATGCTTCCTTTACTAGATGCTAGCCACGTCGCTTGCTCTCCCATTGAAGTGGCGGTTCCCCTAGTTCTGCATAAGTTCCATGAGGTGGCACCCATTGCATTTTCAACTTTTGGCGGCGGTGGCAGCAGCAGCCAAATGCTTGTGCTGGCGTGTTGATAGCACCAGTATGCATGGGTGTCTGCTAGCAAGTGCTCTTGCGGGCCTCCGAGACGGTAAGAGATGCCTAGCCTCAGAGGCTATGATCTAGGTTGCCACAGATCTATGTTTCGCCATAAGCAAACCTCGATGCCTTTTCGGGGAGACAAGAACAGGGAGAGGGCATGGAACCGGGTTTATTGGACACTGCGGCAGGTATCGATAATAAATGAGGCATTGCCTAAGCACACGTGCTACAGCACATGGAGGAAGCTACAGCAGCTAGGTTCGAAGTGCGTACGAGGCGGCAATTTTGAAATGCGGATGGCGATATGGTAACACAGATTTAGGGTCATACTCAATCCTAACGCGCATGCAATTTTTGGACCCGTTTTATCGGGGGAAAAGAAGTTCATGTTAGATTCGGGTAAATACAGTGATTGTTTCATGGTTTGACTGTGGCTATCAGACAATGTCCACTGGACTGACGAGACCAGAATAAACAGTACAAAGGTAGGCAGTGTGTCCTTTCGATGCAGTGTACTAGAATATACCATGTGTTGAAGCATTCACGCCATAAAAAACAACCCTACTGGTAATATTGTGATGGCCAAGCTAATTCCGGCTGTACACATTCCACTGTGCGAATAATGTAGAAACAATTGCATAGCATGATGCCAAGTACTTGAACTCGTCATTATACAATGCACCTACCGTGTAGGTGATGGTGACAAAAGTTCTGAATAACTGAGCACATCATACTTTGAGAGCACAAGATAATCTACTACATGTGTAGCTAACAAACAGATTTATGGCGTTTTTCACTGGTCTATCTGAAACAGGATTTTTGGTCTGCGGCAGCACAACCATACTTCACTGGTCGATCCAAAGCGGGTTGGCACTTGTGGGGGTTCCACTCTGCGTGCGGCTAGCGCTGAAGGCGAGCTCTGGATCTAGCCCCACGCAGTCGCTTTGTGTTACTCCCCAATCCGTAGCGCGGGAATCACGGCTACGTCGGGTTCGAACGATAAGGCAGCCAGCGGCGTCAACTGTAAGAACGTTTATTGCTACCGGCAATAAAGAACACTGGCAGAGGGACATCTTCTCTGTAATAGTAATAAATAGGCTGGCCTCGTTGCCCAGGGTAGTCAGGCAACGTGGTCACTCACGGGTTGCGGCAGGTACTCCAGTCCAGCAGGTTAGGGGTCCGGCCTCAGAGAGCGAGGGTCTCCCTCGGTCGCGCTGTTTTGTACCTTTTTACCTGGGCGAGGGGAATGTCCTCCTCGCCCGTCAGCTACATGCCTGCGAGTCGAGGAGGAAGGGCGCGTGCGCGTCGCGAGAGCGAGGGAGAATCGGGAGAGGGCATAGTGCGCCTCTCCCCTGTCTATGCCGGCTCTCGACGAGACGGCGCGGGGGAAGATGGGCGCGTGTGCTCCCCACACAATTTCCACTGGTCCCTTCGGATCAACTCGCTCAGCACCGGATCACTCTCACTAGCTCCGCTGCCGAGCATGGATTCAGGCACAAATAGGACGAGAAGCATGTCGCTTCCACATAGTGTGTGACAGAGACTGGTTGTTATGGGAACATAATGAGTTCAAGTAGGTTTCTGTGACTTGTGCATACAGACTTTCAGCAAAATCGTAGCAAGATCCAAAACTGAGCATTTTTGCTATCTGCTGGCAGGTTCAGATTAGTAAAATTCAAGCACTCGCTCCAGGACTTTGGCAGCCACTTGCTCCAAGTTGCTGCATTTCTGACACGTAATGCAGCACCAGAACTTCAGTTATTACAAGATGGTTTTGCTCGTTGATACAACAATGCTTTTGGCATGATTGTAATGGACAACAGCAGATGGCACTTACAAAAGAGATATGTTTTGCAAGTGCGGGCCTTGATTTTGGAAAATGTATGCCCAGCATAATCTGCCGCAATTCTCCAATTGCAACTACAAGATCATGAACGCAACAGCATGGCAGTTACTTCACTTCCTCACTGTGCCATGTGACTTGTCTGTGACAGTGCCAGAATGTAGCATGGAAGTATCATTATTGCAAACGCCCTTACGCGACACTGTAAAAGAGCAAAAGAAAGCCGTACCGGTGGCCCATATGGCATTGGCGGCAGGGGTGGTCTTTGATGATGGTGGTACTCCCTGAGGTAGTCTTGGTAAGCCTATTGATTTAAAATAAAAGAAGGGGAGATATTGATACAACCAAAAATTGTGAGTTTCACCCAACGTGCAAAGAAAGAACAGCGACAGGTCAGTATTAGACACGGCACTTCACAAAGTAGCAACACTGCAGTCCACATCCCCAGCAGAGTGACACAACTGGAGCATCACTGCTGCTGCCTGTCTGAAGTATGGGTTTAGGCAGAATATAGTGCAAATAACAACAGGTGCAAAACGGTTATGTGGCTATACTGCTGGATTTTCCAAGCCCAAATTTCACACATGGATAGCACTTTGAGGTCAATTTTTAAGCCATGCTTTGGTGTGGACAAGCAAATGACTTAAACAAAAAGGTAAAACTAAAATTTCTGAGTAAAGGAAACAGTAGTGCCTGCCACTGTTAGGGTAAAACATGGCATAAGCCACATCTTACAGCAGCCACAGATGGCACTACCATTCCATTGACAATCCAAATATAGCACTGCTGCACCTTGGCACACGTTTAAATACTGCATCCAAACACGTTGCAAATGAAATGCATGGCAAAACGCTACCTGTGGATTAAGTTTTAGCATGAACAAGCCAGCTGTTCAGAAGAATGTTTTACCAAACCTCATAATGAAAAGATAACACCTTTATTACATATAATGCTTGTTATGAGCATATACAGTGAAAGCTCGTTAATTCGAACTTCGATAATTCGAATTTATGGATAATTCGAACTGTACGATTTGGTCCGGCCAAGCTCCACAGAAGTCTATGTATAAAAAGGTTCGTTAATTCGAAAGCGAGAATGTTCCCTCACGGATAATTCGA
Source organism: Dermacentor albipictus (assembly GCF_038994185.2). Classification (NCBI taxonomy): domain Eukaryota; kingdom Metazoa; phylum Arthropoda; class Arachnida; order Ixodida; family Ixodidae; genus Dermacentor; species Dermacentor albipictus. Next base: position 47,942,122 of record NC_091829.1, on the reverse strand, counting down.
ACTACGCTCGCCTGGCACACGGCCAGAGAAACGCGCCTACTGCCTACACACAAGGCTGTATTGCCTCCGAAACGGAGAGAACGGCGAGAGAAGGCAAAATCGGAAAGAAATCTAACCGACGCGGGGTCAGCCAGAAGGCAGCGGCGGCTGCCGCCTCTCCGTTCTACGTAACCTCCGAGACTTCTAGCCTTCTAGCCTCTAGACTTCTAGCGAATCTCGGAGGCTTTGCAAATCTTGTACAGCTGCTAATGTTGTGCGGAGATGGCACGGCAAGCGCCAAAACACAGCGAATCAAGTACGTTGCAGCTGCGCTTGCAGTCAATAACCAACGAATCAGGGCCTTCACCACCTTCACATGTTCAGCGTCTTTGTCTCGGCAGTCATCATCAGCTGTGCACCTCTGTTTTCAGCTTAGGAGGTATCGGCTGTTGCGATTCATTGTGGTGGTGTTAAGCCTCGGCTAACGTTCGTTTCGGTGGACATCGGTGGTGTGGCACAGTCGGACCCAGAGCTTCGACTTGATCACTTTCTGACACGCCAAATTTCTGACATGCCCTACTGCTTCCAAATTGCAGTGTACTGTTGCTCTCCTTCACTTTCGTTAGTTCGAACTTTCGTTAATTCGAACTGAAGTGGCTTCCCCTTGCGGTTCGAATTAACGAGCTTTTACTGTATTCATTACACACTGATATTGACAAACAATATTCTAGATTTACCACATACTGAGGTTCAACTTAAGACAAGTCATGGTAAGTTTGTGCATCATTTCATGCCTGGCCTGCCAGACCCATTGGACTGCTTAGGCCCAAGTGCAACCCCAGGCCTAGACACAATGGAGCCTGCTGTTCTGGGCATAGCGCCAGAGCAAGGCCAGGCACGAACGTTCGGGTCAGCAGGTGTCCATACATAAGTGTGCACTACAGATGCAGATATGGTTCCAAGCATATGCTATCATAACCAACTTAATCTTCATGAATGGCCTACAATTACTATAACCCCCACTCCACACATAATTTGTGCTTCTATCGTTGAGCATTGTTGCTTGATTCCGGAGTTCTACACCCACCACCAATTGTCCCAAACCGAATAGTACTGGGGTAGACATATGATATGTACAGCTCTCAAATAAGTCATGGTATGCTGAACAATGGCCACTGAGCTGTCGCAAGAAATTGCTTCTTGCATGCTAACTTGCACAACCAACATTTATACACCAGTGCAAGGCAGTCCATGTTCTTCATGTTAGCAGTTTTTTTTTTTTTTTTTCAGCCTGCTTATGCGAGATCAATGGGACAAGACTTATAAATTAATTGACTGTTTAGGAATAAGCCTTCGCTTGAAGCCAGCGCTTCTTTCCTCCTTTTCAAATCTGAACCCACATCTTTTCTTGTAATCTTTATCCATCACCATGCAGTTGTTTTCAGTAAACACTGTTTTCTTATTAGAAAACTTGAAGTGTCCTATTTTACATCAGCACAATTTAAACTGCATTTGTATATCTACATGCGTTGTGTTATCACTAGTCAACAAAGAGTGTGACGTTGAGAACCAAAACTCTGCAAGTCTGCAACCTTTAATTCACACCTTCCGTTGAACCAAAAAGCTTGCTTCATATTGCAAGCAAAGTCTTTATGAAACGCAAAAACTCGGCAACGGTCACACAAAAATGTATAAGAAAGCATGCCACGCATACTTGCAAGTGCATCTCCCAGAAAGACTTCTACACGCACAGAGATATCAGGCAAGAAAAAACATTGGAAAAGAAGAAAGAAAGACGAAAAGAATTACAAGAAACATAAAACAAGTATAACGGTAGTAAATGTTACACATTTTGCACCAAGCACATGGACAAGATGCCTCAAGTTAGTCTTACTTTTCTTTCAAATAGCAGCGACATTTCTGTTGCACCATGCAGCATTTCCATGGTAACCATTTAAGTTAAAGCATGACTTCTCTAAAAAATCCCACCATACGTCCCCGACTTGGGTCAGTAATAGGCCTGATTCCCTTTCAGTTAAACTTTTGGGGGCCTTCATTCGAGTGCAGCGAGCTTAGGCAAATCCATGCAATACATATCATTCCCACGATAGCTGAACTATTGCAGCATCAAGAGTTCCTGCTGGTAATTTTTGCAGAACACGATAGTTCTCCTAATGTCACTGCTGAGGGAGACCTGCTCCTAGCTGTCTTGTACATTTTCTGCAGGAGTCTGATACCAGCAACAACACTGCTACAGCAGAAGAACGCCCACCAGGGTGGCACGGATTTTGGCCACAATACCTTGCTTCTCCTTTTGCAGGTTTACAATGAACACTTTCTCAGGGTTTGTACAGAACATTTAACACAAAATTCTACACCAATTCAAGGATTTCAAGCATGCCAAAGGCCAGCATTCAAGGACGGGAAAACAAACCTTATTCATACTCATACATTGAAGAATAGCAAAATCTCCTTCCTAGCTGCAATTTCTTGCAGCTAAGTAGCTGCTGGGTTGGACAAACACGTCAAGCTCTTCAGGTGGCTTTTAGAAGTTGGCTTTCCCATTGTAATGATATCAATTGCCTGATGGCACAAATATTAGTAGTGTCTGGCTTCAGTCAAAGATACTCGTGCTAAACCCAAATGGCTGAAACTTAGTTTCTGTCACGCATATTTAGAGCCTAGGACTCGAAAATGGAGCAATGACGACTACAATGTGAACCAACTAGCAAAACAACAAAATGGTGGCAACGCATGGTCACTTGATTTGGCATCATCTAGCTTGACGATGGCAATGACAAGTTAAAGAAACCCGCCATTGTGGACATGCCAAATTGAAAATGTTTAGCGACCGTCTCAAAAGAAATCGTCTAGGACTCTTTCTCAACAGACAAAGTCCGTGGCATAGCCCCATACATAGTTCTAATAATACTGTGGATGTTTGAAGGTCCCCCCAAACACCAGTTTTCAAGTTATTCAAGGTACACACTTAGTTTCAAGGAGTCTTAAGGGCCCTTGAATCTCTTTTCCCAAATTCAAGGGTTCATCAAGAATTTCAAGGTGCACGAACCATACTTTCTTTGCATCTTCTCAAATGGGAGATGCACGTGTGCCGGCACTGTAGGGTCTCTTAGGCTTCACTTAAATTCTTATCAGGAGCACCCCACTCAATGAAATTTGTTCAAAGGCAGTTGTTTCAGTGCACGTACCCCATTCATAGAAGGTTGATCTCTCCTGACGGGATACCTGTCCATGGGCATCCTGTAAACGTTTTTGCACAACTCAAATCAGTAATTGAATGCAGCAGGGCCACTGAAGAGACAACATACAGCTGCCACCGAAATGGACAGCTTGGGAGAGCATTCACAAGTTTAGGGTGTCCCAGTTCATTTTTGCCCTGTTTAACTTTCTAATTTTTTTCTAGCTAGATAATTACTACACATAAGTTATGTTGGTCATCAAAGAGGACGGATGACTGAAGAGCATGTAGGTCTTATAATAGTATATTGTACCAGTTTTCTTTCTCTTTAAAGGCATGGCTAATGCTGGCTGGGACACCCTGTAAACACTTTGGAAGGCACTTGAGAAAGGCAATGCTACAGCCATTATCAAAGCAAGTACCAAGATAAAAGAAAGAGAGAAAAAATAAATGTATTTCAATGTAAAAAGAAGGCTTTAGCTTGAGGCCAATCGTGGCTTCCCTATTCAAATACACACAAAACATAAATGCTCCCATTAGACAACTACTGAACCAATTTGAATTAAATTTGTCTACGTCAGAAAGCTTAAGTCTATGGGCTGGTACCAGAATGTTCATTTAGGGCCTCCTATATTTTACAAAAATGAGCAAAAATCTGCAAGTTAAAAGAAATTGAACCATAATGTTTGCAAATCTTTAACCTAGCCCCAAAAGCTCATATTTCAGCTCTGTAAAATGCATCTGTTAAAGGGACACTATATTCAAAGATTATGACAACATGGACTGTTAAAGTATCTTTCCAGAAACCCCACATCACATGTCTTGTGCCAAAAACAACACTTAGCTTAAGAAAATATTGCACCTAGCTCTAGCCTAGTATTGCTCTAGCCTCCATCTCGTAGACCATGGAGTAAGGAAAGCGTTTTGATTCCTAGCTGTCAGATGGCGCATCATTTACCACTGGTGGCATAGAGTGCATATTGACTGGAGACGATGGCCCATTTAAACTACATCCAGTACTGTGCGGTTGAAAAGTTGGCCTCGTATCAAGTTTGACATTCTTTTGTACGATCGTACCAATTCAGACAATAAAAGTGTGTCACTTTTTTCTTAACGCCGTGCCTGCGTATATAGTTGTCCTAATGCAAGATGCGATGGTACAGCAGGGCCCGTCTATCACATCGCTTAAATACTGCATGCATGTGGTTGCCTCTTTATTACGAGCTTCGCGAGCCAGAAAACCAAGTGCAGCACTACAGAATACAGAAACTACCAATACAAGAGAGCATGGGCAGCCTTTTTCCCAGTTGCCACGTCCTTGCCAAGGGTAACGGCCATTAGTTGTTCTAAGAATCCAAAAGAACTGAACAAGTAGCGTTTTCTTTCGTGCTATAATGCAATGCAGTTACCTTTTTATTATCAGTGGTTAAAGGGACACTAAAGTGAAAAATGATTTCTTCTGCATCAGTAAATTACCGTTCTACAACACCGAAAACACCACTCTTACAACGATAAGACGTTTGGTAAGCCAGAAAAGGCGCAAGAACGAAATACGGGTGGCGACGCCTACTTAATTTACCGCACCTGGAGGCTGCGACGTCTTGGATTTTGATGGCATCTTCTAGGGCTTACTAATTATATATAGCGGTGCAGATTGACTACACTGTGTCCTAAAGGAATCAAATATTAAACATGGCAAGTTTCGGGATCCTTTATTAAGCGAACGCAGCCCAAATGCGAAAACATACTTTGGAATCCCTGAAGTCACGCTGACGTACCGGCTCTGGGGTTTCGGCGCGAAATTCAAATACTGATACTTGGACCTTCATTTTCTCATCTAAAAACCAAACTATGTTTTTGAAATTACTGCCTGCAGGTTTCTCAAACGATGCTTCATTAGCCTAAACCGATTTACTGTTTCCCTTTATTGTCCCTTTAAGTACAAATGACAATTATAATGAGGAGTTGCTACATCATCAAGCTAGTACTAAGGTGTCCTGGTGGAGTCTCAAATCTTGTCCTGCATTTACCTTATTTTCTTGATTACTATATCTCTGTCATGGATAACATGCCTTGCATGTTCTCAAGTATTAATCTATCAGTTTATTTTGGCTCACTATTTGCCTTTAGTGTTTCTTTAAAGCATTTCAAGCAGACAAATGTGATATACAAGTCTAGAACTTATGCAAGAAGGTTGCAATGTTTACAAGGGTTTTGCCAAAATGCTACTCACAAATTATGCTGTAGTTAAGAATATTGTAGAATACGCCAATTCTGCCCGCTTTAGATGTCTCAATATTAGATATACAAAATACAGAAGTAGGCTTTCCCATACAATCTGGCTGCCCTACACGAGATGGCAAACCTCCCGCTTCCCGCACCATTGAGTCAAGGGTAAGCAAGCACGCAGCAAGAACGTAGTAGGGGAGAAGGTGGGTCTTTTGCGATCTTTGCTGGCAGACTAGTTGGTGATGCATTTTTCATAGCCATTTTGCAGCCCATATACATGTAGATAAAAGCCATGAAAGGACAGGAAGTAGAGTTTTATTGAAGGCAGTACCAAGATATCAATACCAGATGAACGATTAAAATAAGAACAAGAACAATAAGATCAAGATTACTGAAGGAAGATACTAGCATGCCACTGTTTGGCAGCAATCACAAAGGCCACCCTCTGTCTATCGACAATTGCACGTGCTCCTTCCCCGGAGATACAATGGATGATGCACCAACACACCAGGTAGCACCCTTCTCTATTTCACAGGCATCAATTATCACCTGTCTTTTCTCTGCATCAGCCCTCTGTCCTGTCCCTTGATTCTTCCTAGGCTTGTATGTGCTGTAACACTTCTACAGAAAAGACGGTGGGGAGGACAGTGGCACCAGCTCATTCACTTCTGCGTTATTACTGCATCTAGTGCGACCTAATACATCTTGTGTGGACCATAGAACATATGGAGGAAGAGCACTCTCGGAATTTCGCACATGTCCTATAACAAGATTTACAGAATTGTCATATTTTGCTTCTTATATTGCTGCCACAGCTGCAAGCTTGATGCTTTCGTTTCGCTAAGTTATGCAATTTTCTACCATTTTTGTTAACTGATGGCAAAGAAAATAATCTGCTCGCATCAGTCGGTAGATTTTAACTTTCCTTTTAAATACAACCTCACCAAGTGCAGTGCAGCATATGCCAAGCAAAACTATTTCTCTAATTGTATGTACTTATGCTCCCAAGGGAAAGCTTCCTCCTAATTAACAAAGGGTAACCAGCAAAGGATGGAGACTATCTCCAGCATATTTTGAGGTTAGCATTGACTTGCATCACTTCACACCACATGATAGCGACACTTTTTCCTGGTGTGATTGCAAACTGCACGGTACATCTTTTAATTGGCAACAATAGGAAGTACAGTTCACTGCGAGTGCAAAATGGACACATTAATGCTTAGGCAAAGCAACGCCAAAAATACATCAGGGTTATGTTTACGGCTGTTTCTGCATAATGAAAGAAAAAAGGGTTTTTCAGGGAAATAAACATAATTGTGCAACAGTAAGATATGTTTAAAAAATTTATTTGAGTAAACAGCTGGTATGTGATGCTTCAAATGTTATATCTGAACCACATAGTTCTCTAGACAATCTCTAGTATGAAGATAACAGGCACGTCCTTATGGATATACCCGATTTCATACTAGCATATGTACACAATTACATTGTTTGCATTTCCGATGACCGCGTTTTCCAGGCTGACCGCCATTACAAGGTTATCACTTGTCGCATAACGCCTTTCTGTACTGCATCTTTCTCGAATATTGTCACCAATTTTATCGCAAAATAATCGTATAATTAGATCGCATGGATGAAACAAATAGTGGTGTACATCCTTAAACTTATGTGAGCACTAGCAATTACGCTGGAACACACGAGTCATGTATAAATAACCGGCACACCTGAACTGTGAATCATTTTTGATGACTGACAACTCTGCTTGCTGCTATCATTGTGTTTTGTGTTGTTTCCCTGGCTTAACACAAGTTCTCCCAATAAAGAGTTAATCGCAATTGGCAATCTTATTCTTCACCGTCACAACAATGTGACCATATAACGAAGATATGCATGTACCTTAATCGTATTCGCAGTTTCAGACCTCTTGGTGATGCACCAGAAACAGTCCCCGAGATGCATTTGTTGTGCACTGTCCACACCTGAAGACATATCGTACTCTAAGCCCTGCCTATATGTGCTTGAAGACTAAAAGCCTGTACACATGCACACACACAAACTGATTAACGCAAGAGTAAGGACAGATACTAACTCATGATCAGGACCGTACCTCCCACGACGAGCCAGGCGGTAACCTAAACAAGTGGAGGAGAACACAAGACAACAGCAGTATGTTCAAGTGGTTATTCTCACAGTGAAGCAGAAGGCGACGGTCTCTCATGCAGGTAATACACAAAACTTTAGCTTACAGCCCCTCTGTCCCACCTCTTTCCTGCAATGGCCAACTGATACCATGCAGTCTCCATACTTGTTTCCAAAAAGCATTATTGAATAAAGGCAAATCAGACATCCACCCGTTCGTAGCAATTGCTACAAAGCAAACCCATACGGGTTCCTCCTCCCGGACCAGGACGAATTTTTCTTCAACTATGAGGCTTTCCTTTTGAGGAACCCGTATGGGTTTCCTTTGTAGCAATTGCTACGAACGGGTGGATGTCTGATTTGCCTTTATTCATTACTTCTCTCCACCTTGCGGATTTCCGCAGAACTACTACGTCAAAAAGCATTATTATACATTTAATTTCATATTTCTGATGACAAAAACATGCAAGGAAAAATGCACAAACTTCAGAAAACTAATGAACATGCTAGGAATTGATGAAAAATTATGCAATCCCATTCAGCATGTTGTTTTGCCTCTTGCTAAATGCTCTCAGCACGCCGCTTCTGCTTAATGCTAAGGGCTCATTCCCAACATAAACTGGCAGAGTTAAAGTGACCAGGCTGATTGCAAATGGTCATACTGGTCAAAAAGCTATTGTTTTCGGCCAGTCACTTACTGCTAAATTTTTCATCTGCGTGACTGCATTCGCAAACCTGCTGAGGCAAACAACGGTGCAGCAGCAAAATAACGCTTAATGTGGCAACGCTGGTGTGAGCTGATGTGAAAGGCGACACATTTTGTGGTAGCAAAATGCAGACCACGCAAGCCAGTGTGAACATCAATTGGCGTCAGTAACTCCTTGGTTGCCAGTCGTGGTCGACCACGCGATCTATGTCAATCATCGGCACGAACGCGACCAAAGACTTGCACAGGCCCTCACAACAGATGCAAAAAGAGCTTCACTAGTGAACCCAAGCAACAAGTACAAGATACAAGGGGCATCCAAAAATTAAGTTCCAATAATTTTCAAATGAGGCATGGACATTAGAAAAAGAAGTGCTTAAGTTGTCAGAAAAAGTAATGCATAGGCACTTTTTCAAGATATAAATAAGCCTTTCGTAGGAATGTGTTGTAGCACAGCAGTTTTGTATGCAGATGTCATGCTAAACTACCACCAGAAAATTTTTGTTTTACCGGCCACCCTAGATGTACAATGAGAGAGGGGAAATGGCTGCCTTAATACACTCTCCTGTCTGGTGAGAAGCTTATGGTAAACCATGTTACTGAATACCAAGAAGTTGACACCAGCAGAGATCCATTTGGCAGTAGTTCAATGCCTATGGAATAAACGTCATAAGCGATGGTATAGGCACGCAATGGTGCAGGCAGTTGAGGGCAGGCCAATGCAAATATGCATGAAGAAGACAATTTTGACCTGCCATCCTTCGATACAGTGGTAATGGTGGGAAGGGTAGTGCAAACAATCTAAAAAAGCAATAATCACTATTTTTATTTTTAAACATTCTTCCACTGGTCACCACTACATAGTTACAGTGGTAATGATGAAAAGTGTATGGCGACCAATTTTCTGTTTATTTACAATTTCACAACTTTCCTCCAAATTTTCACACATTAGCTGCAACCTGCTGCAGACCTCAAATGAGCTGCAGCTCAGGCAGAGGCAATATCCTGATTTCAGTCACTAGAGGCAGATTAGCATGACAACAGCATACAAAACTCAGTGCAGTAGCACGACAAACCTCTACAAAAGGATCATTCACATCTGGAAAAATTACTTATTGATCACAGACTATATAGCACTGTCTCTTTCTGTTGTTCCAGTCCTTTATTTGATGACCCTCATATACACCCAATTCAAGTCATGCCAAAAATTTTCGTTATCAAAGAAATGCACCGAGTTACAAGCAGGTTGGCCAAATCTGGGCAGCTCTGACGCTACCTTACACAAGCAAGCGTACTCACGCTATGACAATGCACAGACAGACATTACCATCATCTGAACTTTCCCTACGGTGCCTCGGTCGTGGAGAATGTGAACCATGGCTATTTCTGGACCGGCGGCTATGCACCCTGGAAAGTAACAAGTGGCGCAAGAAGCGAAGGCAGGTTAAACATGCACACAGGCATAGGCACCAGCCACCGAGACTGTCACATGTATGCCAAGAGTGCATGACAGCAGAGCTGAAAACTGCTGCCAACGCTACCAACAAAAGCGTCCTACATGCGTCGCACTGCTAGAACCCGCCGCACGTGATGTTGCACCTGCGAAAGAGGGCAAAGATCACAACAGCCAAGAGGCAGAAAAGGAAAGAAGATGTTGAAAGAAATAAGCCTGCTACATCAGTTCTTGTAGTTGACTACCTTCCAGGCGGGCACAACAAACTAAGATGTGATAAGTGCATTTTATGCCCTAGGCACGTCTTTCTAATGCTAAAAAGTTCGCGCCAATACAGTTTGGGCATCTAATCTACTGCCCACGTGCAGAGCCACGCAGTCTGAACTAGAAAAAAATAGAGGAATGTCCAAGTGCACTTGTACCAACAGTTACATACTTCTCAATACGATCTGTATATTACAGCAATGTTCTGCTATGCCATAACAAACATGCTAACTTTAAGCTCCAAACAAACGATTACTCATGCCTACAGTATGACCTGAAAGTGACATTTCAGCTAGCAACCTCTTACAGATATTTAAACAAACTATGCATAATTACAAATTCTGCAATGATTAAACTATTCTTCAGAAAATTGCACAGGTCACTTCTGTACATCAACAAAGCAAAAAAAAAAGTGTGTAGGAAGTTATGTCACCCAAGTACGAAAAATGCAAGAACCATTAGGTGCCCCCTCTTTACAGCTACAAGACCTGACAGGATGTAGACGATGAAGCAAAAAATAAAAAACAAGGAAAGATGTGCCAATAATGGATCAAGGTAGAAAGCACGCACCTACCGCAAAAGCGACCTGCACAACGTCCCACACGTTTGAGGTCTCACTCGCGCACAGATCTCGATTGAGTGTCCCATAGTGGGCAGTGTAGGCATAAACAGTTCCAGCACGGGGAAACACGACATACTTATTTTTTCCAGCCTGCTGCTGGTTTCAAATGGGGTCTGTTGGCTCGGTGAGACCCCAACCTTCTCATAGAAAAAGTCCAAGCACGCACACCTCCCTTCCCTTCCACACGTAGTACACAACACAATTTCTTCAAGCTTGCTAGCGGCAACTCCTCAAGCTACAGTCGACTTCTCCTAGCGACCCCCGTCCCATGACCTCTCGCGTCACGCCCGACAGTCCTCCTCATCACAAACATCCTCCTTACAAAACGCGTTCACTGGTACGGGGGGGGTAAGGGTGCACACTAAGCAGCTCCCCGGCAGAATCCTTGCACACTGGTGCCGGCGAAACACACCATGCCGCAAGTCCAGAGAACTGAGCTCCTTCCACCTCTCTCTGGGCGAACACGCAGAAGTAGTCCATGCAACGGCCCACCACCCATCCTTGACCTAGTGCGCTCTTCCTTCCCGCCTCACATCACTTTCCTCGACAACGACAAACTTCATCATCTCCAGAGAAGACAGCACAAGCCGTGGTAAAAAGTCCCAGCAGCTGGGCAAGGGCCTTGTGACAATCGGTGTCACGATGGAAGCACTTCCCTCACACCGCGCACACAGTCCAGGATTGGAGCCGCGGCGGCAACTCTCCAGGTAACAGGTGGAAAAGAAAAACAGGGAAAATGGTGAGAAATGCGCAAGCAGCTTCTATCTTATGCGCTGCATTCATATTATAATATGCGTTTAAGATGTTTAAGGCAGAATCCTTAACTAAAAGAAGGCCACTGCTAAGCTGAGCTCCTGCCAATTCCTATGCGCTTTGCCTGGAGCACAGTTTCCGATGGCTAAATGACATTATACCAGAGTTTTAGTTCTCAACCAAGGTTGCAGACACCTCTTTTCACTCTTCATGCCATCCTTTCCGCAAGCTTATACAGCACTGCTAGCCTACGACAACCAAGTCCCTGAATTACAGGTTCCCAAATGAATTTCCTCTCATGGGCCTTCATTCCTGCGAACATAACAAAAAGTGTTTTTAATCTAACCTGATCATTCTGGCTTAACACAAAGGCTCCCGCACGATACATTGAAAGCTAGGTGCGCATCTCAAATCGGTGTTCAGACCAGACTTGACAGGTTTTGCAAACAGCCTCTTGCTGTCAAAGGGCTGTTGTCGCTTGCGAGCTCTTAATTTCTTTAGATGGCCTATTCATCAGCCATCAACGCACAGACTCTTCTGTCAGCACACGCTGCCTCATCCAAAACAAGAGGGGGAGCCTGGAAATATGCTCAGCCGCCCTCCAGAGTCCCGCAGCGGCACGGGTGGTGCACAGTCCAGCACTGCCACAGCAACAAGCGTCCTGGCGTCAGGTCTAACCTCGCCAGATGCAAACGAGCTTCATCCCTTCCGCTGGTGCGAGCATGGCGGTGGCGGTGGCCACGGCCGCAGGGGGACGCGGAACGACGTGATGGGGTGCGGCGGCGGTGAGTGGGGCTTCTACGCGACGAGCGGCCCCGGCGGCGCAGGATACTGCGGAGGTCGATGTTTTCGTCCACGGGAAACAGCTGGCAGAGCTCTTCAGCAACGCGAGGTTCGATTTCCTGTTACAAGTGTGAGCAGACAAGGAAGGAACAAGAGTTGGCTCTGTGTGCAAGGCAACAGCACATAACACGATGCACCAATGTGAAAGGGAACGCTAGATTTACTTACAAAGCCAATGATTTTTCTAGTTCTTACACTGAACTAAAATAGGCTCCACGAGTGGAATTGCACGCAACCAACAACAAGCAACATTCTGAAGTACACCTCTGCAAGGATCACTGATATAATATCAATAATGTGTTCCTTTTCATACTGGTACAGTGTGTATATAGCAGTCTAATGCCATAAAAACCATGCACGTATGTGCACAGGTACCACAAGCAAGCGGGATTGCATTCATTTCAAAACAAAGAAAAAGTGCCAGAAAAGACTGGGACAAGAGTTATGAGCACTCATAACTTTTTCCGCAATTAGTCCCTTCCCCCACTAACCCTTTCTTTTCCTTTTCAGATGCAAGAATGTGTTAAGTGTTATGGCTTATGGGACAATTATCACTCGATTGCTTACGGGACCCTTGACAATAAAATTAGAGAATTTTTCACAAGCTTGCAACAATGTTCTGGAAGTACCTAATTGAAGATGCAAGGCTTGGGAAGATTTTGCATGCATACTGTGACCTTCCCTAGAGCCTTTGATTCTCTGCCACTTAGTTGCTGCTTCCACTGGAGGTTCCTACGCCCCTACCCCTAAGCTATACGCCTATACGCCTATACCCCTAAGCTTAGAACTTCAGACCCCTATGGCTCGAACACATAACAAAGCCAGATGGCACAGGCAAAAATTTGCATAAGGAATAGCCAAGTAGCGAGAATGCAGTTTTATCCAGTCACACACAAAATTTTATGTTCAGTTGAGTTCTTCATGAACTGCAAACTGCCAGTAGCAAGTGGAAGGCATGGCCAGACTAATTTGTATCTCCACCAATGGAAGCACCATTTTTTTTTTAAGGCAATGTACATTTAGAACGAAAAAAGCACTAACTAATAGGTCTAGAAAGAGAATGCGCCGACTTACAACTGCAGATTTATTTTGCCTGGCAAAATATATACACATCTGTGCACGTGTGCATCTTTCCCCTCTTTTTGTCTCATTGGTTTATTATATAATTTATTTATTACATATTCTAGTATTAGTTGGTTTATTATATATTTACATTTGTTTTCTGATCGTCACTGCCCCATTCCACTACACCCTTTCTGCATATACATATTGTTGCACACAGCAACCACAAGAAATGTTCACGAAATCCTCTCTGCCTGTATTACCTGACCATCACGACCTATCTTGACTTGTTTTCCATCATTCCAAGGGTTGTACAGATGGGCAGTCTTGGTGAAAGGGAGCTCACGTCTGTAAGAAACAGAGGCAACAATGAGTACACACACATCAAGCAACAAAGACGGCAAGCAAGGTGAAACTGGTCCAATTTTTTGTGCTTGCCATGTATTTCTGGCGACTGCCTCAGCACATTCTTGTGCTGCCTTTAAAGTCACAGCTACATGAGCACATCAAATGCCAGTTTGCCAACTGGCACAGAGGGGAGTTCACCTAGAAGTGTTGTCTGCCAGACTTATTGGGCATTACAGACAAACCTCTACACTCGCCAGAGTGCAGTGACCTCGTGTCCTCACATTGCGCACTGCCGATGTTCAGTCAACAGCTCATGTGCCCCACTAAGCAATAAGTGCAGCAGTGAACCATGACTCATTGCTGCACGCCTCACAGTCATGCCTCACTGGAGCAAGTTTTGTTGCCTCAGCAGATATCTTTGGTTTCATTCAATGCGGCTGCACTTGCTCAACTAGTTATAGTTGGTTCAGGAGGATAGCCGACCAAGAATGAGTTGTTCAATTGTCTTGCAAGTTTGTTGTAAGTTATTAAAATGTTGTTCTGTATTGCAAAGATGTGTATCGAGAATCTTTTCGAATATTCGCCCACCCCGCTATTTGACTTATTTTTCAGCGTATCTTTTTCCGTATTTGAGTAAGTGCAAAACAGTCAGACGTCGAAGGTGCGTCAGTTCGACATCTGTTCCAAGAAACCACAAGCACTGCGGAACACTACCAGACTACCGTATTTACTCGCATAATGATCGCACTCGCGTAATGATCGCACCCCTAAAATTTGTCGTCAAAATTCGATTTTTTTTATTTCCCGCGTAATGATCGCACCCCGAACTTGCCGCAGCGATATGTCGTGTGCCAAGTCTAGCAAATAATGATCGCGCTTACCACCTGTCGAATGCTACGCGAACGACTCTTCAAGACAAGCCAAGCGGCCTGCACGCACTAAACATTCAAGTAGATGCCTCATTTCATTACTTTCATCACTTTCCACACTTCCATGACAAAATGAGGTACAACCAAACTTGCCTTTATTATGGGTTGGCTTTATAATGGCTGATGTCAACAAAAACAATAAAGGCGCATTTCGATTCTTTTCATCTGCTTTTGCACTCGTGAGCACGCAACAAATCGCGCGCGGCAATGATAGTAGCCACGTTTACTCTGATACGTTAAAAGTGTGCCCTATTCATACGCCGACGCTTGTAACACAGCTAAGATATTCGCCCACCCTTAGCGGAAAGTAGTGAAGACAGATGCCGCAGTTTCCGCAGCATGCCCGTCATGTGTTTCTGCCACTGGCAGCTAAGCGCGCCCACCTATTTCTGTCCCCTCAAAGTGGACATGGCTACGTTATTGCCGCGAACTTGCCGATATTAACGATATTATTCATCACTAATACGGAAGAAACTGTTTCAATGCACGTAATGTACTCACGAGAAGAAAAAAAAAAAATCGCGTTCGGCGCGTTCGGCTCGCTCCGCTAGCCGCCATTTTTGTTTTGGTGTCCCGCACCCGCAATCTCGCATCCCGCAGCAAACGCGGACGAAAAAAAAAATTTTTTTTTTCCCGGGAAATTTAACCCGCGTAATGATCGCACCCCTGAATTTGCTTCAATTTTTCTGACAAAAAAAGTGCGATCATTATGCGAGTAAATACGGTACTTGGCGGAGTAACACGTGTGCAGAAGCTGCACCCCTGTAGCTTTCCCTTTATTGCCCCAAAAACCTCTCTACGAGTACAAAAAAATTGCGGTAAAACTTATCTGACAATGACTACTGACAGTGACTGTCGATGACTGTCAACAAAGAGAAGTCTGGGTCGAAATAAAACTGTTCTTGAAGAGTTCTTGGTTCTATGCCAGCCTTAATGAATGCTCCTCATATATTGCTATTACAGTTGAACCACGCAATAACGAAATCGGAGGGGAACCCAAAAAAAATTCACTTTCGCGAGAATTTCGTTGTTACAAAATGGGACAGTACAGATAGGTAACTCATCACAGAACGAAATGTTACTGTGAAAATTCCGTTAGCCTACTTGGGCAAGCTTGTGAGGATTCTCGGTCAACTGCGCTCGGAGATACGATCACTTTTGCGTAACTCAAGCAACAGCACTCCATGCATACAGCAGCATTTCTTCAGCGCGCACTATCGCCCGTAGGCGCCAACACCTACGGTGCTGAGCGCAGAAGTGCTTGTATCTTGTATACCCGAAATCAGTCAATCGAGATTACGGCCCTTTCATGCAAATCTAAGTCCGGCACCAAATCCGCACGCGATGCCTGTTGGGGGGCACCAAATCCAGCGTTCTTGAAGCAACGAATGCATGTTCCCGGACAGTCGCTCGATCATGGCATGGTGCGTGGCACTCCATGCTGCGACCACCACCTCAAGCGCCACAGACAATTCCACGTTGGTGGGATGTGAATTCCCTTGTTTTTGCTGCATCTTCTTTTGCCGAGGCACACATTACGCACTACATTAGGATTGCAAAAACCGTCGTCACATGTAGGTAGCAACACACTGCCGCTTCAAACGGGCGATCAATAAAGAAGATGGCGGAAATGATGTCTTCACAGCACGATCGTTTCTGGCGCATGGTTGTTCTTGTAAAGAAAAATAGCGGAATGTGTGGTGGCGGTAATGTGGTGTTATTTTACGCAATTTTAGTGCAAAGCAATCGCATTTGAGCACATTTACGAGCCTGCTAACCTTGCGCTAGTCGATAAATGTCGTACAGTGACATTCCGTTTTCAAGAAATACGAAATGCATTGAATCCCATGGGTGTTCACCGGGGATACGCAAATATTTCATTTTTCTGAGAATTCATTACCGTCTGTTTCGACTGTATGGTGCTTTAAACATGTAACCATTTCTTTTGTGTGTGTTCTTAAGCTTTATTATTCTTCCTCCCAGCATTTTTTCTAATGAAACAATTTTCCAATTGGATCCTAAGGTGGGACAATTTGTTGCAAACGTGACGAAGCCAAGTCCATAATTATATATGATAACATATCACTACAGTTCCTCACCTGCAGATCCAGTCCACTTGGAAGACGCCGCCCAGAGCCCTGGCACTCAGACCGGGCGGCAGCACCCACTGGATTGTAGGGCAGTCGTGGTTCGACTCCGACGCTAAACGTGCAAAGCCTGGATAGCAGTCAAGACGGAGCAAAATTGCATGGTCTAGAGGTGATCACACCATAGTGGGAGACTTGGGAATAATTTTGACCAGCTGGGGCTCTCTTTAAGGGGACAAAGTGGATTTAGAAACTTTTTTTTATTTTTTTTTACTAAAGTTAACGAAATGCTGATTTCAAAAATATAATTACTTTTCAAATTGACTGAGTGGTTCCAGATATAATTAAAATTAATCACCTATCATTTATCTGAACAACTCTAAAAAGAGCATCAGCCAGAATGTTTGTAAAGACATACGGCTGGATACTGCAACGCGCAAGCAACACAAATGTAGGACTACTTTTTTTATATTGCAGGTATTACCAATTTTCCAGCAATATGAAGTTTGATTTTTAGACATGGCAATCACGTGGTTCAATTAGTAGCCGGATTTTAAAATTTACAAAAGCGAAATTAAAATATCTGCTCCTAGCATTGTGTAGTACATACATGTAGCCACATGCCGCTGTTAAAATTTTGGTTCTATGTGCCCTGAAGACCGAAGTACCGCTTTTGCAAGTTTAAAGAACACCAAAAATGAGATTCTGAGAAAACTTGAAAAAACAAAATGAGCTTACTTTTATAACAGAACGCCACAAAATATTTGAATATGTACAAGTGGTATTGCATTAGTAGCCTCCAGGAATGTAGTCTGTCTGGCTAGTGTCACTATGGTGATGGCTTCTGAGCAGCCGCTACAAGTTTTCAGCAGATACATGCTCAGCAGACGCAGCCAGCATCTCGTTTGTCCCGGCAGCAGTGTCGTCAACGCGATCTAGTAGTTCCGATTTTTGGTCAGTAGAAGGAGTTGGCGCTAAGGCTTAATGTTTTCTTTGAGCTTCACTGTCAATACGCCGCAAAGATTCCGGCTACAAAATAGTAGCGTCGTACTGAAACGTAGATGAAACGCGGCCATTGTCAGCAGCACTTTGGGGGATTAGGCCTAACCCGTCATCGGGATCACCGGCGTTGCTCGACTACGGGAGCAGGCAGGCTAAATATAGTCTCACGTAGCATGAGCGTGCGCACACGTTACGTCACGTTGGCGAGAACAGCGTCTATTGTTTGACCATTGGTTCGACACACTGCTGCAGCCAGCGTAACTAGACATGGCCAACGGACTCCAACGCTCGTCCGTGCGCCGATTAACGTCGGACTAACATGTTAACGTAGATATGTTAACGACATGTTAACATCGGACTACAAACGTGCCTTATCGATGTCATCGGGAAGCAGCCTGGCGGAATGTCGTTTCTCAATGTTGTACGCCAGCTTTCTCTGCTTTTTTTTTTCTTTCTAAATTTGAACTTCGGAGTCGAGGTCGGAATCGCTGTCAGCGTGGGAAACCTCGTTGGCACACATGGCGTGTGCAGAGCGGCCACGGAGTGATGCAGACGACACCAGTCTAGCCAATAACGTGGCTAGCTGAGGGTCACATGCCTTTGTCAACCAATTGCAGCACGCATTGGGTCTTCTCTTTGAGGCAGAATTTCTTCCCTGCCAATGTGCGGACGGAGCCGGTGGCGGCGGGAAAATGAAGACGGGAGACTGCTCTTTCAAACTATATACAGGACGGGGCGATCGAACGACTGCGGGGGCCGTCACACGTCATGGAAAAAGCGTTTCACGGAAAATTTGGCTCGTATTTAGCCCACAATGGTGCCAAAAATTCATATTATGGCTAAAATATTGATTTAAAATGCGCAAAATTTGGCGAAGTGTAGAATAATAGTTGAAAATTCCAAAAGTACCGTGTTCAAAATAGACTTTTTCACGATATTTAGGTCATTTAAACCCGTGTTCCCTCCCTTAACCATGAGCTTAAATCTAAGTACACAAGTGTTTCTGCATTTCATCCGCACTGAAAAGCAGCCGCTGTGACCAGGATTACCGTACTTACTCGAATCTAATGCAGTTTTTTTTTCCCCGATAAAACAGGTAAAAAAATTGCGTGCGCGTTCAAATCGAGTACTACACCACATCTGCATTACCATATCGCCATTGGAATTTCAAGATGGCCGCCTCGTATACGCTTTGGCCGTAGCTTCCTCCATGTGCTGTAGTGTGTTGCATTGTCCGTCTTGTTTTCTGCATTTGCGCTATCAGCGTGGAAGTGCTAACTGCAAGAGCATGCCAACTTCATGGAAAGGAAAGGAATCGCGTGCGAAGACGGACGGAAATCGAGCCGCATCGGGGCTATTCGGAGTTCCCAAAGCTTGTGCGCAGGACTTGCGTAAATAGGAGATGTGTTCTGCTACAGCGGCTGCTACGTATGGCACGGCCACGCGGCACCTATATTGAAAGCTATCTGCAATGGAGTGTGTATGCATCTAGGCGCACCGCGCTGTGGTTTTGTCGCTTAGTTTGCACTGAAGTGCAAGGCCACACAAAGGTCAATTTGCTTCATAATTCGCTCGCTCCCACTACCACTAATAAAGAGTTTCTCCGGTCATTGTGCGAGATGTGTTCATGTTTGCTTGTGCGCGCGTGACACATGCTTGTTAATTTAGACAGTAAGCGAATGATTAAAAGTTTATACAGCCTATTAAACAGCTATCCTTACTTTTCATATAGCTGTCTACTAATTTGCTATCTCAATCGATGCTTTGCCTTTCAGGCGAAACTACAACTTTAGTGTATTGGGAGTAAACCTTCGTTTTTCCAAATGAAGTTGTACTCCTGTATGAAAGAATGAGGTGCCCGGTACTGTAAAGGACTTTTCTTTCTTTAGATCATGGCAATCGAATGCGCGTTACAATTTTGGGTGCGTTAGAATCGAATAAATAAGGTAAACCCGCAACCTCTGCCTTCATAGTAACGTGACACTGAAGCTACTCACTGCAACATTTCTGCTGACATATTTTTCTGCTAAGTGTGGTGCATCCACTAACCATGAAACAACCCATTTTAACACTGGCACACATGGTATTTTCAGTTCGACAGACGCTATATCATATTCCTCCACAATGGTAGTAACAGTTAGTGACATTAAAATCTTGGGTGGACAAACTGGTTTATATTGAGGCTAAAATTGCATGGCCTTCGATGTAAAGTAACACGGCTTGTTACATCAAAGATTACGCTGAAGCTCATTATGTCGAGGTTTCACTATTCCTCAAATAGCAACACGCAAATATCAGACTAATGCCCTTGAAGATCAGTATGTGCCAAATGCTTCAGTGCTGCATAGGCTACTACTTCAGCCTAAACGACCCCTGCACCTCGAATGCCTTGTTAGTTTAAGTACCTCGAGTCAACCACTCAGACCTCAAATGACCTCTGTACAAAGCCACAAGTTTTCTAGAAATTTAGCTCCAAATATTGTTGTAAAAACAGCAATCACCAGCAAAACGGAGTTGACAAAAGCACTCACCTTGGAACTTGCCACTTTCCTTAACCGAGTAGATCAGAATGACGTTTTTGCACTCCTGCAATGCGACAGGAGAAGATTTAATTTTTTTACCATTGAATAACCAGGCATCTAAAATGGACAGCATAGCCGACTATTAAAACTAATGCTCAGTTAGTATTCTGTAGCTGATTATTGCTGACAAATGGCATGAAGACCCACAGACAAATTTTTAAAAATTTTAAGTATAAACGCAAGCAAAGCTAATTACAATAGCCACATCTTTCCGATAAAGGCAAGGAAATGTTCCAGTTATATGGGCTTTATTACTGGTTAAGTGTTCCTTTTAACATTGTATCATAAGAAGCCAACTGACAAAGACACCAAGGACAATGTAGGAGAAATTACTTGCACTTCCTACTTGAACTACAGAAATTATAAATTAATGCAAATGAAAATGGATGAAAAAACAACCTACCACAGGTGGAGAATGATTCGTTTTTGCATTATGCGTACGTCATAATGCGCACATGGACGCGTAATGCGAAGACGTGGGATCATTCTCTTTAATTATTTTATTTAATTTGCAAGTACAAGAATTTCTCCCGTGTTGTCCTTGATGTGTTTGCTTGTTGGCTTCTTACGATATGATTAATAAAAATTGGGCCCCTTGGTTAACCCCTTTATTCTGGTTCTTTTAACACTGATAACTTTGGGCACAACTTACCCTGAAGGCCTGGTTCAGTTTAGCTTCGTTTTGAGGCGGTGTTGACCACACCCCCTAAAAAGAGAAAAGTGCATGCCACAAGGTTTAATGTTTTGTTATGGACAGCATAGAGCAAATACTTTCTCTTTTTTAAATAGCGCACCACTGCTTTAACAAAATACTTCAGCTATAGAAATACAATGGAGCATTTCACATGTAGTCTAAGTAGAAAACATCAGGCTGTTTAAGAAATTTGCACGAGGCAAGTCATTACTGTCAAAAAGTAGAAAGAAAAAGAATCAACTACATCACTACATAGCAGGGGCACAAACCAGACATTTATGTGCCCTCTTTCGGAGCACAATTTGTGCCATCCTCAGTTTCATCAGCAATTTTAATTAGGAGACGTTGCATTAGAATGTAGCGAGTCAAAGTAAGCCCGGTTGGGCAGAATTTTGTTGAGCCTTAGTCTTAGCCTGGCTGAGCAAAATTTTGGCGAGTCCAAATATATTTCGGAAGTGAGCACGAGATAGATTTGTTTATTTTGCCAACGTACCATTTGAGGGCTAGTTTTTGTTAGTTGTTCAAGCTAAATAGGTTTGCCACAGATTGCAAGTGGTGCCAGGAAACATGTACAACATGGTCTGTCACGGTGTTAAAGGCCAGGTGTGGCTGAAAGGGTCAACAACATAACAATGCGCAACAAAAACTGGGCAGAGAAGACAGGATAACTGCGGAGCGTCCTGTCGCAAATGCGGTGAATTCTCATTTTCAGTGAAAAAGAAAACTAAACAAGACCATTCCTGTCACTGAATGCTGACTCAAAAAAACCTTCCATCACACCTAAGTGGGAAACACAAAGCCATAAAATCCATTGAGGACAACCTTTCAGAAAAAATAAGAGCTCCCAATGTTGAAACCTGTACCTGCTGGAAACTTGTTAAAACCAATAGTTGGTGTGTTTCGACATACATCAGACCGCATGGTTCTAACATATTGCCTTTTACACTTTTAAGTTTGTGAGCACATAAAAGAAATAGCCATACAGTACAGGATTCTCACAGTGAGCAACTAAATTAAATTCTGGGGTTTTACGTGCCAAAACCATGATATGGTTATGAGGCACGCTGTAGTGGGGGACTCCGGGTTAAATGGGACCACCTGAAGTTCTTTAACACGCACTCGATGCATGGTACGCAGGTGTTTGTGCACTCTCCCCCCATCGAAAGGCGGCCACCACGGCTGAGATTTGATCCCTGAACCTTGGGCTAAGCAGTGCAACACCAAAGCCACTATGCCACAATAGTGGGTGTAGTGAGCAACTCACCTTGGCCTTAGAGAGCACAACATTCTCGTGGTTGTTGCTTTTCACTAAAAAGAATCTGGCGTTCCGGAAGAAGTACTTTATGAGGTGCTGATCAGCATGCTCAGAAATATCTGCAGACAAAAAAATAGTGCAACAATGTGTAAGCACACTGTGCCAAGTGACTTCCATAACTGCAGTCACCACCGCTCCATCACTGCACAAATCACTACATGAAGGCAAACTTGCTCCTGTATGTCACGTTCATTGCGGCGGCTCTTTTTGAAATTTCTTTTCCTGTGCATAATGACCCATGAGTGAGTCACTAAGGGGTTGTGCCCCCTTGATACTTCCTCAAGGTATAGCGAAATGGTGCCACGACGCGTCAGATCAGAAGCAACAAGAATTTCTTTTCTCTGTTGATTTCTAGCAAAGCTGTCGCTTGTGCACTGCAGGAAAGCCCAGCACAGCTGCACAGCGGGAATAACTACCGTGACCCAACTGTCACCCACACAGTAGTGAACGTGTTAAGCATTTCTCTACTCGGCGCTCCTGCCAGTCAAAGCAGAGGAAAGCACCAAGCTAAAATTTTGTAACCAGGCACTGCTCCCAGTGTCCGCCAAGAGTTACTGAAGTTCAGGCATATCAGTAGACTCCTGACATGGGAATGATTTAAAATAGTTCAAAGGGTACTGCACTGCAGGTTGTTGTGCCATTACCACAAGCCCGGATCCCGAATCTGCAAGATGCAGAATCTATCCTGCGAGCGCCATAACTCTCCCTTCACAAGTCAAGATGCTGCGCCTTCGTGCGGGAGAAGCCTCGGCGGAGCAGCGTGTTTTGACGTGTCCGCGTGTGCCCGACGGCCCGGCGCCGCACCTCCCTTGCCTGGAGGTCACCGCGCGCGCGAACTTTGAACCGGGTGGCCAGCGCGGTCGCTGGTTGGACCCCTCGGACGACCGTCGTGTGCTGACTTTGTATTGGGCCGGTTGAGTGACAATGGGCCTCGGGGATTATAAAAGCAGAGACACGCCGCTCGAAAACAGGATCCGCTGACCCCACCTGGAGAGAGGGTCGCTCCCGACTGGGGTGAGATGTGTCACGCGTTTTCGCCGGACGCCGTCGTGCGAGAACAGTCGCGTTTGTGTGAGCTCTCGGCCCCAGTGCCGACCCGTTCATGTCCTGTATGATAACCTGTATATAATGTATAAAGTCCCTTTTGTTATTCTCATCGACGCCAGGCTCGGAGTCTTCGCTACCAACGCTCTGTCACGAAACGGGTGACGAGCGCTACGGGACCACAAAGCCGTATTCGTGGTGCAGCGGTTGAAGTTCGTAACACTGGATGGCAGCTACGGGATTGACCGGCATCAGCTACCTCGGCGCGGTGAGTGCCTGAAGTTTACCTCAAACACCAGACTTTCTCTGACACAGGTTATAGTAGCTTAGGGAAGGATTTGGTGTTGCATTGTGATAACCTTGTGTGTTTCAAGCCTAGTAAGAGTGTTTTGAAAACCAGGGGATGCTGAGGGGGTAAACAGGGCAGTGTGTGAAATACTTGCATATGTCTTACTAGTAGTGTTATAGTAGCGTACGGCAGGTATATTCAAAAAGGGTAAACAGCAGGAGGACAGTGTGAACGATGGAGAAGTACAAGGTGAAGGAACTTCTCGAAATTTGTGAAGAGTTGGGCATTGAGTTGGGCTCAACTAAAAGAAAGAATGCGATCCTTGAGGTCATGAGGACTGGGGACGTAACGGCGGAGGAAGCCGCAGAGGCCTGGGCGGATATCAATGAACGTCGGGAAAGGGAGGAGAAGGAACGTTGCGAGCAGGAAAGGAAGGAAAATGAACGACGGGAAAGGGAGGAAAGGAGAGAACAGGAACGCCGCGAGGAGGAAAAGCAGGAAAGGAGAGAAAAGGAACTTCGCGAGGAGGAAAAGGAGGAAAGGAGAGAGAGGGAGCGACGTGAGCACGAGCTTAAAATGAAAGAGTTGGAGATCCGAAATAACTCGCCGGCGCCTAGTCTCACTTCTAATGTTCCAAGAATACGCGATCAACTTCCACCCTTTGTCGTCGGAGAGGATATGGCCAAATACCTCGTGAAATTTGAGCACGTCTGCGAACGGAATAGCATTGAGCGATCCCTTTGGGCACAGAATCTGTTAGCCTTGCTTCCTGGGGAGGCATCAGACGTAATAACTTGCTTATCGAAGGAGGCGTTTGAGAGCTACAGTGATGTGAAGGAAGCGCTACTGCGGAAGTACAAATTGTCGCCCGAAGCTTTCCGGCAGAGGTTCCGGTATGCAAAAAAGGGTAAGGAGTCGAATGTTGACTTCGCGTTTCGTCTAAAAGCCGACTTGGTGGAATGGCTGAAGGGCGAAGAGGTTTACGACGACCGCGACAAAATTGTCGAATGCATCGCGTTGGAGCAGTTCTACCGTTGCATTGATGAGGATGTCCGGCTCTGGCTGCAAGATAGGCTAAAGGAGGTTAAGCTAAACAAGGCAGCAGAGTTAGCGGAAGAGTATTACACACGCCGCAGCTTGCACAGCAAGGCAGTGCGCGTAGAAAAAGCAGATAGAAGAGATGGGTTTTACGGGAAGCCCGACGAACGGAAGGAAATCACGCGTCGCGAGTTTCGGGACGACGAGTCCCTTCCCAAAGAAACTGTAAGGGATGGACAGAATGCATCTCAGAATGATGACGATGGTCCGAAACAGCGAAACGAAATGACGCGTTCTTTTGAAAAACGGAGACCGTTAACCTGCTACAATTGCAAAAAGCAAGGGCACATCGCTGCAAGCTGCCCAGAGAGAATTGCTTTTGCAACGATACGGGAAACTCACAAGAACATACGTCTATTGGAGCCCTATGTGCAGGAAATTAAGGTAAACGGCAAGAAGTGCCGAGCACTGCGGGACTCTGCAGCAACTATGGACGTTGTTCACCCGTCTTTCGTCTCCTCGAGTGATTTTACGGGAGAGTGCGTTAGGATACGGCAAGTGGCCGAGAAGGAGAGTGTCTGTTTACCGATCGCAACGGTTAGCATTGAAGGAGAATTTGGGAAACTTAACACCGAAGCCGCTGTGTCAGCCGCCCTCCCGGAGCAATTTTCCTACCTCTTCTCAAATAGCTCGGAGCAGCTGCTGAGGGATCAGGGCAAATCATTCTTTGCCGACGTGGCGTACATGGCCCCCACGCGATCCAAAGCGCGCCCGCTGTCGAGGGAACTTGGCTTAGCGTCGGTTAGCGAAAGGCGGTGCGGCACACGGACCGATCACGGTAACTTGAGTGGCGAGCAGTCACGGGAGAGGCAGAGCTCGGAGGCTGGCCTAGGCGAGCGGGTCCTGGAGGTGAGTGGGAGTGACGCGTGCAGTGCTAGCCGCGATAGAGACGCGACGCCGCAATTAGGCGACGCGGGCTCCACACTCGCTCCGGTTTCCGCCAGCTGGCAGGAGCAGGCTGCAGTTGAAAGGGAAACTCGGATTCGCGAACAACAGGAAGATTGTTCACTAGCCGATCTGAGGAAGAGCGTCAAACGGGGAGTGAAAAAAAAAAGGAGGTTTCATTTGGCAAGGAATCTGGCTTATTGTACCGCCGCTACACGGATAAGCAGGGTCGCAAATATAAGCAGCTTCAGATTCCGCGAAAATATCGCCGGGAAAAATGAATGACCTCATTTGCTTCCTCAGAAGTATGTTTTCGGTCCAAAGCGATCTCAAGGGGACCATTCTATTTGTCATTATTATTGCTGATTATTAATTGTTTCTATTTTGTTATGTTGATGATTTGAAAACTGATTGTTTAAGCCTTGTGTGCTAGATCGTACACCTGCCTCTTGTTGCAGCGGGAGAAAAAAAGGGGAAAACAATTTAGTTAGGTTGATTTGAATTATGGCCTTGTCTGGTGTTTGACGGGAGACAGAGGGCACTTGTTCGTGTTGGGTGTTGCCTTTTGCCGGTCGGTTTTGCAAGCTGCAGAACGACCAAGCGGGACCAGTGGCGAGAAGCAAGGTCTTAGGAACGACCCGAGCGGAGCTGGTCAAGGTGCCTTGGCGACGACGTGGTGAGCAGAGCTCCTGTCCTGGCGAGTCGGACCTGGGCACGTGAGGTTACCTGGCGTCCCGACACTGGACGTGAACTTGGACGAGCCTGACGAACGTGCGCGCCTGGCATCCGAGCCACGTGGAGGCAGCTCGTCTTCCCGGCGCCTTATCTGAGGGCGGGGATGCTGTTGTGCCATTACCACAAGCCCGGATCCCGAATCTGCAAGATGCAGAATCTATCCTGCGAGCGCCATAACTCTCCCTTCACAAGTCAAGATGCTGCGCCTTCGTGCGGGAGAAGCCTCGGCGGAGCAGCGTGTTTTGACGTGTCCGCGTGTGCCCGACGGCCCGGCGCCGCACCTCCCTTGCCTGGAGGTCACCGCGCGCGCGAACTTTGAACCGGGTGGCCAGCGCGGTCGCTGGTTGGACCCCTCGGACGACCGTCGTGTGCTGACTTTGTATTGGGCCGGTTGAGTGACAATGGGCCTCGGGGATTATAAAAGCAGAGACACGCCGCTCGAAAACAGGATCCGCTGACCCCACCTGGAGAGAGGGTCGCTCCCGACTGGGGTGAGATGTGTCACGCGTTTTCGCCGGACGCCGTCGTGCGAGAACAGTCGCGTTTGTGTGAGCTCTCGGCCCCAGTGCCGACCCGTTCATGTCCTGTATGATAACCTGTATATAATGTATAAAGTCCCTTTTGTTATTCTCATCGACGCCAGGCTCGGAGTCTTCGCTACCAACGCTCTGTCACGAAACGGGTGACGAGCGCTACGGGACCACAAAGCCGTATTCGTGGTGCAGCGGTTGAAGTTCGTAACAAGGTCGAAGTCAGTTCAGGATGTCTGAGGAACATACTGCAGGCTATATGGTGTCTAGTGTGTAGAAGTAACAGACACTATAAGGCCTATTTCCTCAGCATGCCGCAGAATCCAGCCAGAGGTCGAGGACTTGGCAACCCTGTCTCGTGCTTTAAGAAAAATAGAGGTGAGCAAAATGAATCTGCAAGGGAGAACAGTAAAAGAAATTTGAGCTACTGCTAGCACAAAGCCAGGGAAGATAAAAAATAGGGTTAAATAGAAATAAACTTCGATCAGGTTCAATGGTATTTTAACACAAACTGAGGTACTAAGGGCCAATAAGTGCAGAGGGAAAGTAAATGTAAGAAGTTTGGTGACATATCCCACCACCCATTTCAAAATGGATTCTGATAACATCCACCCATCCATGCCATGGATGAACATTTTCAAGTCAAAAGCTAACTTGCAAATGAACAGCTCAGTTGCTCTGCAAAGCATGCTCCCACTATTCCATCACTTCAATGGAACTAATGCAGTGCAGTGGCAGTAAACAGAAAGTAGTGATCTCACTCAGAGACAACACTTTTGCTCAGTGGCATTTTTGATGACAAGCTGACAGACATACCAAGCGAGGACCACATTTTTGATCTCTATAATAGTTATTGCCTTTGGTGAATGGCAAAATTACCTTACACTTATCTCATTTCACCTCTACAACAATGTATTTCATTACGCGGCATTTTTGTAAAGTCCAATTCGGCCCAGTTAGGCCTAACAAAAGGCGGCACAGTTGTTGCAAGAAAGTAGAATGCTTCGATTTAAGTCTTGTGCATAACACCACTGCATTTAGCACTGCACTGAGCACTAGCACTAGCACTAGCATTTAGCACTAGCGCTGAGGAACAATCTACTAAATGCCTCTCCCAGGACATGCATGTAGCATATTTCCTGTGGGCATTCAAGCAAACGGTTAAAATGCTACATCTGCCAGCGGAGAACAAATCCTATCGCATGTTCGTTTCTTCAAACACACAATGAACTGAACTTTATGCCTGCCCATGTAGCCAACAACAGGCCACAGATAGATGCCACACACTCTGAAGCAAGCACATTTCAATCACTGATGGTACAGTGGGCTATAGGCGACATTGCAGTGCATGAATACAGATTGTTTTACCACATCAGGTACTTTACCGTGTACCCATTTTAAGTGCACACGCATTTTGCATCTCATTTTTCATGGGATTCAGCTTCATGGAAATCAAACCCTTGTATTCAACATTAGAATGCTACCACGACTGAGCCAGCAAGGGGAGTCAAAAGGTTCTCGGTGCATTCTCTTTAGCAAATGCAACAACTTCAAATAATTGTAATAATCATGTACCTAACATTTAACCTAATTAATATCGTTAGTATAAAGGTTACCATACATCATCAACAGACTCGGGGGACAATGACTCACCTCGTCTCCCAACAGATGAAGAAACTCGTGGCCGCTTTGGCGTTCCTGAAAACAAGAAGCCACTTGTCAGCTAACAGCAAACCAAATCAATTTGTGCTGCAGATCACCAAATTAATGCTCGAGTTCTCAGACACCACAACTGCAAAGTATTCTTATGGTTTGCACGTGAACTCGGTGCACTGCAATTTTCAAAGTTGATGCTAGTCTTTCACAATCTGTCATGAAAGCACATGAAAGCGTAGTAAGGGCATTAAAGAGCAGTCAAACCTCGATATAAGTTGTACCGTATTTACTCACATAATGATCGCACTATCTTGCAAAAGAAAATGACAAAGTTTTTGTAGTAAACTCTTTTAGCACTAAGAAAGTAGAACCAATCATACATTCAGATTCAATGACATAATGGCAATCTGATGCAGGCAAATTCGGGGCCCCAGCGTCACCAACTGTCTTCCATTTTCACAACTCTTCCTGGCTTACGAAAAATACTCTAGAGGTAAAAGCGGAACTGTAAAGCTAAAGAGGAACTGTAATTTACAAATGCAGCTCAACTCACTGTTCTTGTTTAGTATCCCGTTAAGCCGTGTGAAAGCCCTCCTTCCTTAAATAAAACACCATTACTGGCTGCAAAAGAGCTTCTTTCAAGCTGCATGTGATGGTTACTTCTAGATGCTCATTTGAACATGTGTTTTGATGCGATAATTATATCAGCCCTCCCCTCCCCCCCCCCCCCAACCCAACCCTCCATTTTCTCTTCAACCTAATATATTTCCTTACTGAAAAAAATAGTATGCTTCCTGGGTCATCTTAAAGTACCACCTGAGCATCACTTCATAGTGCATAAAGAAACTTCCTGGTAGGCCACACAACTACACAGGACATCTTTGATACTGCTGGTCTAGAAAGCCAGAAACACTCACTCTCCACACTTCTGTTCTTTCTGTCATAGATGATTGGAGAATGACGCCTCTTGCGAGAGACATGGTGTCTTGGTGAACGATTGCCTAAAAAAGAATAAATGTTCCATACACAGTCAACGCAATGTAGTCCCACACACAGACAGCAAGGTCATGATGAGATGTAGAACAGGCTTAACCTTATTCATCTGCACTAGCTTGTTCCTGTCACTACTCTAAGTTTAGCCACAACAGAATGTACTAAAGAAAGTAAACAACCAAGTGAAAAAGAATACAATGCTCACTTTGCTAAACTGGAAACACCGCTACTCCAATTGCTTTAAGATAAGGATTTGTTACAGTCCCTAACAAAACTGCAAATCCATCAATGTACATTAAGTAAACTGCACAACAGTAAAGGCACAAGCTAAACCAGGTTAATTAAAGTGGCACATTCAAATTAGCACTTTAAATCATATGGGTGTTTGGTCAGCAAACAAATGTATTAGCTAATAAAAACATAACTGCCGGCTTAACTTTTTAATTAACCCGAACTAAGCTGCGGCAGTGACACAAGGATAAGTTCAAATTAAAAGAAGGACTTGCTTTTTGAAGCCCTCATGCACCATAGCACGATGCACGAACAGTGTGAGTCGTGAAATATTGCGGCATGCAAGCACACAGCTAGCGAGGACCATGAAACTGCCCACGGCGGCCAATGCTCGCTTTCTGACAATGGTAGAAAATGAAACTTCAAGGAGCGGGCCAAGCTGGCACTGGGCTGGAGGGGCTAGCGGTGCCAGCGCCTACGCGGAGGCGCGCGCGCACGGAGGCCGTCAAAGATGAGGGAGTTACGAGCGAGTAGTTGCGAGGAAGGGCAGGAGGGAAGCAGATTTGCTTTCCCGCCAGCCTGCTGGATAGCACCAATTACCTCTGCCACCTACAGCCACTGAAGCAATGAAGTTGCCAAGGCCAGGACTGGGCCTCCGCTGTTGCTTCCCTCTGCGTGCTCGCATGATTTCCTTCGTCTGCCGACATATTGGCGCTGTGTTTACCTTCTTCGTCCTGCGTTCTTAACGTGAGTCATGTCTTATCAAGATGGCGAAGTTGCTGCCGCTGATCATAATCATGTTGGTGTGCTCCCTTCTGTTGCGGTTTAGCCGAAATCAAAAGACAAGGAGAATGAGGTACTGGGTGTCACCTTCGCGTCCTTGTATTCAGGATCTGTCTTGTTGTACAGAATTCGGATATGGTGCGTCGTCTCCAACAACCTTTCCATCAGGACAGCTCAGTTTAGACACGTCATTGTAAAAAAAACAAGCGCAAACAAGACCAAGATAACCAAAAGGGCGAGCGAGAGGAGCGAGAGCGACACAAGCAGATGACAGTGTGAAATAAGCAGTCCGGCTGAAACAGACACAAGTACAAATAGAGTGTTTGTGACTGTAGCGGCCACTCTTATTTGTCTCCTCTACTCGCGGCTTGCTTGCTGCCATGGCGAGCCACAAAAAATCAGCCCAGGACCGATCCCTCCCACCACGGTGCGCGTTTTGTCGTTAGTGTGGCTGGAGAATTACGGCACGACGCAGAAATGGCAGCTGCGCCATTTGAGAGAGAGTAAAATTTTCACCACGGTTCTTTTTCTCCCCCTACCCCAAGCATGGCATTTCCTCCAAGGTAAGCCTTTTCTCTATGGCGGAGTCAGAGCAATGCTGGTCAGAAGCACCACGGCCGCGCGATTCAGCGCAGTGCCGAGACACTGTCAGAGCGCTGTTTGAATTAACCGCTGCAAATGCTTGTGCATTTGAATTGCCGGGCATTTTCGCCCATTGAAACACACATAACTTTTAACGAGACCAAGGCGTCAGAATAAACCGGGAGTTAGAATTAAGAGTGTTCGAATTAACGAGATTCAACTGTATTATGTTACACCTAGTAATTTGACCTAATCAAGATGGCAAATATCAGGCCAGAATACCATTCACATGCGTCACATGGATGGTACCTTTAACTGTGCAGCCCTCCTCCATTCCCCACACCACCCAATTTTTCAATTTGAGTCTCTAAGCTCTAATGGTACACTACAGGGGGAACTCCATGACCTTTCTCAGGATAAATTGGATGGATGAAAAAGTCTGCTTATTTCACATATCATATATAATCGATACTATAGTCACAAAGCACTGTTGGTAAAAGTGACATCTGCTACAGGGGAAGTATTCAGTGTATCCACCCGATACAGCCCAGTTCAATACCCCCCCCCCACGCAACACCCTGCTCACAGACTGCTCACCTGGTTCTGAAGCCGCTGAAGATGAGCCACTGTAAGACTGTGACCTGGAGCGTGACCTGGACCTGGACACTGACCGTGACCTCGAAGTGCTAGAGCCGAGGCTGCATGAACAGCTCTCATGGCCAGAAGACGATGCCTCACTTCTGGTGTCGTAGTCCGGATTGGCTGTAGTATTTCCACCACCTCGGCCCTCGGAGACACAGCTCATGTGACTTGAGCCACCTCCCATGACAAAGCTCGTAACAGGGTCCAAAGTGCGTGTGTGCATACTAGACGAGGAGCCTCCACTGACCATAGGTGGTGGGGGAAGAGGCTCTTCCGCAACTTGTAATTCTTCCGCGGTGGGCGTCACATGAAGTCGATCTGGGTCTTCATCTGGCACATGCATCTTGCTTGAGGCTACGACGACACTTGGGGAGGCCGCAGCTGGCTTGGGAGCTGTCAAGAAGGCAAATTGATGCAATGAACATAAACAGTAAGGCTTCACTGCAAATGATGCCTTAATATAACGGAGCATTTACCTTAACAAGATTGTTTTTCCTTCCCCTAAGATTACTATGGAGAAGACCACATACTATCTTTCTTCAGCAAGGCAACTTAGTTTCAATCTAACTTAAGACTTTGCGGACTCACATATAAAACACATTCTACAAGCAACTTTACAGGGTCACCAGTAAGGCACTCTTAAAAAATATTTGCCAACTTGATTCTCAATGTGGCAGCACACCAACAGGTGTTAGTTTCTTAAAAAGAGCATGCAACAAATGGCCCTTGTCACATTCATTACACCCACCTGTAACAGCCACCTTCTCGGGCTTCACCTTTGTTGCAGACGTAGTCTCAGAGACTTTCACGGCTGCTGCTTTAGGTGGGGCCACAACCTTTTTGATTGGCTTGTTCTGTGTCTGATGTGTGGTTGGTATCTTTTTCGCCACTGTCTTCTTAATCACCATTCCTGTCAAGGCCAACATGACTGTCAGATTTTGTGCAGGTAAACACAACTACGAAGAAAAAGTATTTACTGTTTACCTCAAGAGAAACGTTAAAGAGAAGTGCGAAGTTGCACTAGAATACCATTCTGGAAGTGCAATAGGCCAGTCCTATCACAAGTGAGATCTTGGCAAGGCAGAAAGGGTGCAAAAAGTTATGGAAAGGGGAGGGGGAAGGAAGTCTATAAAACGCCCACATGTTTCGCATGCTTGGGACTGACACATAATGAGCCGGTTCTTGTAATAATTATTAGACTCCTTTAAGCAAATGTCAATGCCTTACATATAAAAAGAAATAGCTCACCCACACTCTGCATGCTCTATTGCCTTTCCATGACTCATGTATGCTATGTTACCCTACATAACTTGGCAAGTTGAACATGCACAATGTTTGCATACACTAAGAAAAAGTGCTGTCTTGGTGGCTGCGCTATTGCTATCATTCCGTGCCAATATATGGTTCTATGCTTCTGCTTTTTGTAAGCTCATTTGAATTGGAAATAATAAGTGGTGTGATATAAAAGTTACAAACAGCGATAAGGTGCCTCAGAAAGGCAGGCCTGACATGCCCAGTTTGTGAGATTATCCAGTAATTTTGGTGTCCACAGATGTGATCGGAAAGCATTGGCATAAAAACAGCAAGATGCATGCTAATAGAATAACCGTCTTGGCTTGGACAAGCTTTACGCAAGGCCCGAGATGGTGCAACTGTCCTCTGTTTTCTTTAGGTTTGCATTCCCATAGGCTAAACTAAATGTCTTTAAGAGGCATGCCCTCTACCATCTTAAGCACTTGCATTTACCATACATAAGATATACAACATTATTCTAAAGCCACCTACTTCCTTATTCTTTTGGCGCTACGATTGCTTGCGTGACCCCATGCCACTTATTAGTGGGACTGGCCACTCAACATAACAGGTGGAAAATGGCCCAGACATGCACCTGGAATTATTACAGACCTGCACTGAACAATGAAGCAATATTCATCCGTCCTTATAATACAGCATACAAATGGATGCGCCCCAATATCTGGGCCCTGAAAATGTTGGCCTCGAAGATGTCGTGTGCCAGACGGCAGCCTACATAGTTTTATTTAACACCAACACACTGCACAGTCAAATGCTAGCAAGCATTTGTGGACTTCAGCACTTCACCCTTGTTTGCTTCAGCAAGCAAGCACAGCATATGCCTAACAAAATGGCATAAGTGATCCTAACCTAAACCCCTATAGTAGGAAACAGCACTCACTAAACTGCTATTAGTGCGTATTTATTCACACACCACTTTTACTAAAGTTTGTTTATGTACTATCCCATGTGCAAGAGAGTATAAAATTGCGGTTTACAGTACGAGATTAACAGCAACTGTGATACAATAAATGCATACTGTTCATTTAGGAAGAACTTGTTTTAACCTCATCAAGGCAAGTATCGCATACACTCCTTATAACGTAAACTGTAGGAGCGCCAAAAATCTGCACTTCAAAGGGGCCCTGAACCACCCCTCGGGCTTGGTGAAATAACATAGTCCACGGGTAACATACGCTGTTGTGAACATCTCAGCCAAGTTCTGCTGTCGTACGCGGTTCGTGGAGCTCGCAAGCGGAGCGCGAAGTCACCTTTTTCTCAAATGCTCTCGCTTCAAGTTTGTTTGTTTTTCTCACTCTTTTCTGTAAGCTCTATTTCATCACAACGCACACTCCAATACGCGGCTGCTATTGGTCACTGTGTTCGGCTACACAGTGGCCGCTGCGAGGTGCAACTACGAGTCCAGTGGCTAAGCGCACTGCTGCTCTCCGAGGACAGCCACGTTTGGCTTACGTTTAGCGCAGCATAGGCACCAAATCGGAAATTTGAACTGCGCGCCAAGGTGACGTCTTCGCCGTAGCCTTCGCAGTGCAAGGCACTGGATGAGGAAGATGAGCACAACTGAGGCAGTGTTTGATTGCCAATAACTCCGCTTCTGCTGAGCGCATTAAAGTACTTTTTGCGGCAAAGTGGTTCTGAAATAGCCTATCTTCACTTCAAATGTCTTTCTCAATTTCGATACAAAGTGGTTCAGGGCCCCTTTAAGCAGTACTGCACCAAACCAAACCACCAGTAGTAAACTAGGATTTTAATTTTACAGTCGCCACGACAATGTGCCAGAACACAAGAGCATCAACTCACATTATGAGTGTGTGTTCTGTACCATTATGACAGGGTACACTTATTCTGCATTTTAACATCGATTTCTTTTAATAAGTTTTTTCACAAGTATGTAACACAGAAGGTCACTCACTATTTTCTATATAGATGTCATGTTAAAGAATCCCCTTTAAAGGGGCCCTAAAACTTTACTGAAATCGAGAAATACATTTCATTTTAATATAGACCACTCCAGAAATATTTTGCAGCAAAAAGTACTTCAATGTGTCCAGCAGAAGCAGAGTTCTTGGCAACCAAAGATTGCCTTTGATCCCCTTCACGGTGCTCCTACTTCATCTTCAATGCCTTGCGATGCGAAGGCTACGGCGAAGCGGGGCATGCCCACAACACTCTGCATACTGAATGTCACTGTGGCGCACAGTGCACTTTTGATTTTGGATGTTCGCCTAGATGCCACTACTTCCAGTTTGGATGCCTATGACGCGTCAAACTTGGAGGCTATCCCTCATATTACGATTGAGTTCCTGGCATCTCATTTCTCTGCTGCGCCAAAGTGCACTAGATAGCTAATGTGGCTGTTTTCTCACGGCAAGTGGCAAGTAGCACACTTCGTTCGTCCTTATTTCTACGGCAATCACACAATTTCCAAGGGTTGAACAAAACACAGTCTATATGTTTGCTCGTGAGAGAGAGTATGTTGGCAGCTCCCACATCGGGTTAGAGATAGATGCCACACTGTCGACTTGGGTTGAAAGAATTCATTTAACAAGCTTTGACCGTGATGGCATCCGCATCCTCGCAATAGAACTACACAGCCTATAAATGAACCCTTATGTTAAGCACAGTTTTCTCTGCTAATACATTATGGCACGCGCAAACTGTATGACAAGGTGAAAAAAATAAAAACCGAGACTCCCTTATAAGAGCCCATAATATATGTCTGGGCCACAGGTGCCGTTGCTTAAGTGGCTCAGCCGCTCATACTGACTTGTTTCAGGGTGAAGCAGCGCGGCTCATGCGTGCAGATATGTTTAGCTACGTTTTGACATTACTTCATATCAGCGATGAGCCGCCTCCAAAACATCCGAAGCTAACAACGACCTGTGGCTGCGGATGTAGATGTAAAGAAATGCGCCGCTTTGGCAAACCCGATGTGAACATGGAAGGAAGCGCTCAAAGACTTCTTGAATTTGCAAAATGTTTGATGAATGTGTAAAATGAATAGAAAAATCGAGGTGCAAAAGCAGACATCAGCGACAACCAACTGCGAGGCAGCAACAGCGGCAGACAGAACTCACCATGCCTTTATCGGGCATACTGTTAGCACAACAGCGCACTCAGGCCTGCTCACCCAGGGATGACAAAAGCTGCCCCGGAGATGCCATTATTAATTGATCTCGAACCACAAAACGCACGACCCACGCACACTCAACATGGGTGCAGGTACACAAATCAACCAGCGAAAGCCCCCCCGACACCCTTACAAAACGTTTCCAGCGGTGTGCGGCAAGGGCAGCACAGGAACATGAGAAAGGCGGATTGTTCGCAATTACTGTCTATACTGGTACAATCTTAGCTGTTTCTTGCACAAAATATGCAAAAAGGCTAAAATTAAAGGCTAAAAACTCGGGCTACTGCCAATACCTTTCTGAGCAGCTTGCTCAGCTGTGAGGAGGTCTTCAGCAGACATCTTTGGCTCTCCCGTTGCCGACACCACTGGCTTGGCTTTCATCACCACAGGTTTCTCGGCAGTTGCGGGAGACTTGGCGGCAATCTTTGTTTGCTGCAGCACATCAAGATGAATTAAGAATAACTTGCAGCACAGAATAAACAGAACTGGAGCAGGCAATGTTGGGAAAAGCTCTGCCCAAGAAGCAGCACATCAAGTGGCAACGCAGCCATATCAATGTTCTATCTTGTTTTTCTCTTCATTATCTATAATTGCTAGCCAATGCAGTAACTGTTGCATAGAATTTTCTTTGCAGTTAAACACCCAAGCTGATTTCTCAAGTTCACGTGTGGAACCAGCACTGTGGACGCTCTGAAGCTCGCTTTTGCCTGTTTTTCAATGATGCAGAAATGCCAGAACTAAACTTGCAACAGGCACCACACCTGAAGGGGCACCATGCCTGATGGGGGTAGTTAAATTCCCATGCTATACATCCTCAACGGTTCAACAGTGGCCACACGTACAGCCAACGGGCTGAAGATGCACTAACCCAAAGGAAAACACTCACAGGTATCTTTTTAACTAGCTTTGGCTGCGAGCTACTCTTGGATTGAGCCAACGTAGAACTCGTGGACGATACAGTCGCAGAAGTGGAAGGCCCGACTGAAGCCGAACTGGTGGGCACGTTGGCAGGAGGTTTCTTCTTAGGTGTCGAAGTGGGCTTGGAAGGAGGGGCCTTAGAAGGCGGCAACATTTTCTTCTGAGACGAGGTCTTATCAGCTGAAGCTACCCTCTTGACAGGCTTAGCAGTGGCAGAGTTCTTTTTGGCAGCAGCAGCAGCTAGAGAGGCCTTTGTGGACGGCGGTGTGCTAGGTGTCAAAGGCATCCGTTTACCTGCAATAGCATATGTCATGGTGCTAATTAGAAGGGGGATTAATTAATTTAGTTTTCACCTGCTAAAGGGCTATTTCAAATAGTACAATGAACCAAGCACAGAGGTTTGTGAGTAAGGTCCCCAATACAGAAAAAAATTTAAAATAAATATACTGTCATGTGGCTTGTATGGCATGTTTCATAGCTATATAAGATTGCTCTTCATTAAGCATGAAATTCCTGTAGTTTGATGTTGAATTCGTTACTGCACAATACTCATGCATTGTACAACAGAAATTAGGTGAAAAGCTAGAGGCCAGCTTTACATCTCTGGTTACCTATATAGTGGGCCTTAGTGGCAAGCACTGGTTGAAAAGAAAAAAAAACATGAATTTGAGCAAAACATGCTACACATAAATGAAAAATACACAGTTGCAAAGATGCAGATATCTAGCTGCTTGCAATAAAAATGTGAACAGAAAAAAAATAGTAATAAAAGCAAATGGTAACCGTTAGAGAAAAAACACAAATTTTCGACACTAATAAAAAAAGGGCTGCAACAAGGCAACTAGAGAAACAGCAGGAATATCAATAACTCGTCCAAATGGATTTGACAGTGAAGGAAGTTTATGCGGCAGCATCAGTTCTGTAAATCTAGTAGGACATCTAAACACCCTCCATAATACTTGTTGCTGGTGTATATTCATAGTGCTTAGGAGAAAGTCCATGAAAGAAAGCACTGGTCCATGTCTCCACCATACTGTCCTTGTCTATTCTGCAGTGGAAATTGACCAGAAACTTAAGGATGCACTGCTAGTTCATACTCATACACTAAATGAAGCCACTTAGCACTAGCCAGCTAAGATGGAGACGCAGCAAAACTGCAACTAGATTATTAGTGACAGAGTAGAAAAGGTTAAATTGTTTCTGCTTCCGGCTCACTTCTAGAATGGGCAGATTAGTTTTGTTATATAGTGGCATGACTGAGAAAATATGAATCGGAGTGCACATCTTTGCACTTGTTCCAGGTCTGATACCCCATACTGAACATGTGGATACCACAGTTCACAGGCTTACTTTGGACACCCCAGCGCCTTGTAAGCAATAAGCTTCGTCTCAGTAGAAGCAAGCTTAAGAATGGGTCTGATAAAGCCAACTCTTTTAATGGCGTTACCAATTACATTTATGACATGTGACTTCCAACTCAATGCTGAAGAAATAGTAACACCCAGGTACTTGCATTCGGTTATTTGACTAACCCCCATATTCAGAAATGCATCTTAACTTGAAGCCCTTGTTTGACTTAATATAAATGACACCTGGTGCGAACGCGCCCAAGACGCTCACTGCATTTCGTTTGGTGCGTTCACGACAGGCATCATTTAAATCAAGTCAAGATGCATTTCTGAATACAGGGGTAAGTACGTTGCGTTGTAATGTGTATATAAGTACCTACGGCTGATGTTTATGGGATATGTAGTGATACACACAGATTTCCTCAGCTTTATCGACATTTGCCATGTGTCGCACTAAATGTTAATCTTAGACAAATATTCATTAAGCTTTATTTGATCTTCCACCGATCTAACGTCAGTGTAAATTACACAGTCATCAGCAAATAATATGACTTTGATTGACAGGACAATGACAAGGTCATTTATGTAAATCAAGAACAATAACGGACCCAGCACACAGCCTTGTAGTACCCCTGGCATTACATGAGTGAAGTTTGACTTATTCTCTTGGGTGTTTGAAATCTAAGAAGATTATATTAGTCTGTCCTTTATTATCAGTCATATCACAAAAATCATGCACTGTTTCTACCAGCTGCACGATGGTAGACAAGCCTTGGTGAAAGCAATGCTGGTTTGCAGTAATAATATGTTTGGTAGATAAAAACTGACGGATGTGCCTAAGGAAGATGTGTTCTGAGATCTTGCAACACGTAGATATTCATTCGATGGGTCAGTAACTGCACGCTTGTTTTGCGTTGCCACTTTTAAATATTGGTATTATTTTACCGAGTCTCCAGTCATCAGGCACCACCATGGATGAAAGCGATTTGTCAAACATCAAATGTATGTAGATACTTTGCCAACCATTAGGCATATACTTTCAAAAATGAGTTGGGTACGTTATCCGGACCCGCCAATTTGGTTGTCTCCAGTTCAAGCAACAAGGCTGTAATCCCTTCAGTGAGCAATATGTTTTCTGCCTCTAGAACCTCCGGTCGGAATTCATGCACTAGTAGCGGATTATCATCGCTAATGAAAACTGATGTAAAATATTCATTGAAAGTATTAGCAATTAATTCCTGATCACTCCACGGATTGACAAGATCTTCCAGGGTTGAAAAGAGTCTATACTGGATCAAGTTTGATAAGACAACTTAGACAACTCCAGCGCAGTTTCTGCCATAATTTTTTGTAGAGCAAATAGTTCTAAAAGAAAAATTGATCTTTTTGAAGATAGTGGCTATTAGTGAAACATTTTTGCATATTTCAGATACATTTAGAATTTCTTTCCTTTTTAGTTACAAGCATATCTATAAACTTTCGTTCAATTTTATTCGACAACCCTGTTTTTGGCAATTCATATTTTTTTTATGACATTAATCTTGTTCATAAAAGTTGCATGCTTGAAAAGCAGATTCATTGTTTTGCTTTCATGTTTGCCTATAATTTTGATGAGCGCAACCGTTTCTTCAGAAGAAAAGAAATTAGTGTAACCTACAAAACAAAAACAGCCATTTTTCCCATGGTAGGGAGAGTTAATGAAGCACTCTGCATATCAAACTGCAGCCATTGTACTGTTGTGTTACTAGATGACTATGGACACATTAATAACTACTGGTGTAGACACATGGACCTATGAATATACAGATGATGCATCATAAGCAGACAGATTCAGTAGACCAAGGTTGTGATGTATTGGTAGGCACCAATGCTTTAAGGTCGCAACAGTCCATGAAAGGCTACAGGATGTAAAAAAGGTTCACAAAGGCAAATTATAGGGTTCAGCGTCCCAAGGCAACACACTGGCTACAAGAGAAAATGTAGTGGGGTGCTACAGATTGCAATTTAAGTACACGAATGCCTTTGGCTTTTGCCTCCACCTAAGCAACATTCTGAGCAGAACAACACAACCACACGGACAGTGCAACCAATGTAGGAAGTTCACGTAGACGTCAATGAATAATCATAGAATCATAGGACACCGTAAAGCTACCATTAGCTCATTCTTATTTTTTTTTCAAGTGCATTTCTCATGAGGTGTGCTGTATCTCGCATGTGAACATAGTGTCCTCGCAGTGGAATGATCCATGCCACTCTCGGTGCTGCTCGGCTCACCTATGTTTCTGACAGCATGACTTCACTGATGCTAAAAAACACTCTTTACCTGCTTTTCATGGAACAGCTAGAGCCCGAGCTTCACTGCCGCTTGGCATCCATTTTTTGGAGACTGCTTCCATTATCTCAAACCAGAAAACTGCTCAACTTCCACCAAATGTGCCATCGACAGCTACAGCCCATGTTGTTAAAGGCTAAACCCCATTGGCGCGATTTTGTGCGCGACAGCGACGAGCGACGGATCGGGCCGTCGCTTGAACAGATCGCTCGGTCTTGTCGCGCGATCGCTCGGTTTTGCAAATCTAGAATTCGTCGCTCGTCGCCCGGAAGTGCTATGAGCGACTAGCCAATAGCGCAAAGCCGGAACTGGATGTACATAACTCCAGTACTTCTGATTGTCGCACGGAACGAGCAAACGATTGAATTTTTATAGGTGCAAGGATAA
Source organism: Dermacentor albipictus (assembly GCF_038994185.2). Lineage (NCBI taxonomy): Eukaryota > Metazoa > Arthropoda > Arachnida > Ixodida > Ixodidae > Dermacentor > Dermacentor albipictus. The sequence goes on along the minus strand of NC_091829.1, from coordinate 47,901,018 downwards.
GAACCTAGTGCAAGACTTTCAGAAATATTTTATGCTGCTTTTTACAGTAAAATACATCAACTTAAGTTAATAAAGCACGCGTCACGCTAGTTTTGGAGCCTATATTGCTGCCCTCATACCGGCAACACTGGGGAGACGTCGCTCGAAGTCGTCGCTCGCATGGGGTGCAACTTGTAGGCGACGAGTGAACGCGACAGCCATCTCCATTGCGTCGCTTGTCGCTGTCGCGTGCAAGATCGCTTGCATGGGGTTTATACTTAAAGGGCCCCTCACCAGGCCCCGTTGAAAATTTTGGTTATATGCTGGAAGTTGTTACATGCCCATTAGGGAGTGTTCTACCGCAATAATTTTTCAAATTGGTTACTTAATAGCCGAGATAGAAATATTTCAGTGCTGCGAACCCATGATTTTACGAGGCAAGCATCACCCCCAACATAGACACTCTCGTCACTTGCCCCCGTCTAGCCTCCACAAAAAACATAGCTACTGCGCACTAACTTGATGATATGCAAGTGACAGTCGAGAGAAAAATCCCAACTTCATGGCAATTGAACTCGAGCAGTAGCAAAGCTCAATGCAACACGTATTTAACCACGGCGTCGCATTACCGCCTTTATTGGCGCTCCATTAACACTGCTATGGACATGGATTACTTTTCAAAAGTGCTTTGCAAGTACGAAACGCCAAGAGAACAAAACAAAGGAACGAAGAGTTCCGCTGACTTCAAAGCATTCAGGAAGTTGCACTTACCAACTTTTTTTTCTTCGTTGTTTAACTCCGCTGCCAAATCGTCGTCATCGGCATTCTCCAGGAGTTCGTCCAAGACGTTGACCTCCATGTCTGCAGAATGTTTCATTGCATAAGCATTCAGAAGCTACACATAGAAGTAATGATTCGTGCCAATGGCGTCGCACCAGTGACTGGCATTCCGGTTGCTCTAGCGTTGAGGCATGCCGACAAAACGAATGGCATTCGAAGGCCTATAAACCCCGGTCCAAATAATGTTCGGCGCTACGAAAAGCAACAGTTCGCTGCACTTTGACAAGCGAAGGTGCTGCACTATGCTAAACTACACAAGCAAGGGAAATCACATAACAAGCAAAATAATCGATTAGCCTTACCCTAAATCCAGTCTGCCCTAAGAACAAGCAACCATAAAACGTAAAAAGAGGAGGTTCAAGCCGGAACAATTCATGTTAAGAAGGCTAAAAAAAATAACGGGTAAAGAAAGTAATAGTTCAAGAAATATTATTTGACGACTAACCTATGACCGAACTCGCTAGCGCCGACTGCACCTTTAGCCGTGAAGCCGGAAAAACAGCACCGAATGCAGCGTCGCGACCACTATAGCAGGTCGCAAGTACTCACCTTTGTTTTCAGCGTCTTGAGAGGTCATTTTTTTACGCCGTGCCCCTCGCGAAATGCAAAAATTAACGCGGCTACAGCAGCATAGAACTACCAGCAATAAGACGGAAACAATCGAAGACCACCGTGCGCATGCGCAGACTTGTCTTTATTATTACTATCATTCTTGGCTTCGATTGGATTTACAACGCACAGGATTCGAAATTAACATCGCAGTTTCAGTCGGTTTCGGTTCTGCTACTGATGATGATGTCCTGGATGAGTTTGGCGCTTACCCACTCGCGGGGATTGGGTCTGCTACTACTGCTGCGATTCGTATCGCAAATTTCGCAGAAATATCGCATGATCGCATATCGCAACAAAGTTGCCTTTGTTGAATCTATCATAGGATCTTATCGTTGGATCTCTCGCCGATGTCCGTAGCATGACGGCTGTGACGTTACCTGGTTTTAGTTTAATTTTTTTTAGAGTTATTGCTAAGTGTGTTAATTAAGAGCATGCAGCTTATTATAAAAAATTAATCAATAAATAGCTTATTTTCCTTTACATTTGCATTTCTGAACCCGAAAGCGAGTTTTTGCCGTTTTAAAATGAGAACTTTTTAAATACAGGAGCTTTTAAATTATTGTTTTAAATGCTTTAACTATGTTAAGTCTTATTTTATAGTCTCTTGTTTTTAAATACAGTAGAAATGGGAATTTATTTCTCTTGATTATTGCGTGTTCATCTACGTCATTCTGACGTAATACAGGCGAATCAAAACAAAGGACACGTTATCATTCCGGGCAGTTTCGGAGTGTCGACCGGTGGTGTTGGGTGTGCATGTCGGTACCGCTCGGGCAGCGCCGTTGTGGTGTTTAGCGGTTTTAAATGTAGCGATTGCATATCTGCGATGCAGGCTGTTGATCTTTAGTAAATCTCGTTGGAAGCCAAGAGCTTCGGTGCTTTGTTATGTGCCGCGGTCTACTCTGATATTCGTCTCGCAACGTCTGTTCTATCGTCGGAGCAATGTCACCACGGATTTTCAGCATGTGTACGCCGCTAGCTTTCTCACTCATAGTCATTTTACTACTTATCAACCCTGCAAACTCTTGGGGAGGTGAGTTTTTAAATATTCTCATTCATCGAAAGCCGCAGTAGCGGCCGGCTTTTAATGCGCCGATGCTTGCTTCACTCATTAGAAGTCTGTTAAATTAGGTTCAAGCGCGAGTACATTATTCTCTAGTCTGTGCTTCTAATATGCGTCATAGCTGGTTCACCGCTGCGACGGAAGATAGAGTCTTGGCTTTGCAGAAGGAAAACGCCGCGTTCCTATTCTGAGCTTCCGTCACCGGCCCTGCTGTCCGATTTCGGATTTTTTTTTCTTGCTTTATTTTTTTTAAACAAGGATTTAGTTGAAACGTAGTGTGTAGGACGGTGTGTTTACTCTACAAAGACGCGAATATTGGTTACGCACGGCACTTGACGCGCCTTTGGGAAGTAGAACTTTCCAGAAGTTCCCCGTAACATAACGCACGCAAGTACTAGCGTTGGAAGTCGTACGTCTGTCAATAAAAAATAGAGAGATAGACAGTTAATCCTGGTTAATTGTACCACGTACTACAAGTCGCGGGACACGGATCGCACCTCAGTTGTTGAAATAGTTCTCTGACGTATGAGCACTCACAGAAAAAAATGTAACATGTTGGTTCACTGGATTAGTGTCACACAAGGGGCGTACCTTAGTAATAGCATAGCCATGCCACAATTCTCACGTTTGTTGAATGCACCATTTGTTTTGCCTAATCACGCGTGCATTGCGGTACATTTGTTGCATTGCGTAAGGACCATGTTCTATTGCGTTATCCGGCTCTGTATTTCTTGTCAATGTTAACCTATGCTGCTTTACATCCATTTAGAGCAACTACAGTCAATCCACGTCCCATATGTACCTGATGTGTGACGCACATTTTTCAGTTTCCTGTTACAGCTGTTGCTCGAAAAATTAGAACAACCTATCTTTGCTCAAACGGGACTTATTCAGTTCAAAGGTGCTGGCCAGATGCCAATCTCAGGCTAGGATGTTTTCATCATAGGTTTCCAAACGTTGAGGAAGGAGAAAGTTAAAGCCTTACATCACGCAGCCAGTGTTGGCAAGCGCATGCCCCGTGAAGCCCGTACATTTGCTCAGTAGTGGTCCGACATGTGACCTATTGCGTCGACATCACGGAGCAGTGATTGAAATTTGTTGAGGTGTTCGGTTCCCAGTAGCTATGCCAGTTTTTATTTGGTGCATGCTTGTTCAGCTGCCCTGCTGTGGCTCTGCCTGCAGAGCGGGAACACTAAAACCAACTATGCACTTTGACATGCTATCACATGTTGGGCCACCAGGTTTGGCTTCAATTGCGTCGTGCAAAGCTCCCTCCTAACATTTCCCTTCCTCCATGCTTCCAATGCTGTCCGACACACATAGGTTTCTGGACGCCATGCTCACAATTTAAAAACAGCTTGCCAATGTGTTGAGACTGTGCACTTCTGACAGAAAGATATCTTGACTGTTCTGTGTGGCAGCCATTTCTGTGCCGTTTGAGACGTTCTTAAAACACCTTGCTTCATTTGGACATTGTGCCATCTGCTTCTTCCTTTTCTTTGCCGACGCTTCACAGGGGGGAAGAAAGTGAAACTCAAGGACGTTGAAGTGCTCACACTGCGGCATGGCCAGTACACAACAGGCCGCAGGTCGAGCCCTGTGCCTCAGCTGAAGTGCCTCGGCGGCAGTGCAGGTTGCCAAGACCCACCTGCTGTGGTTCAGTGCTACAACCGAGGGAGTGATGGCTACAGCACTCAGGTGACTTGTCTTCTCTTGCTCCTTTATCATTCCCTTCTTGCGATACCATAGCATTTATAATGCCGTTTACATGGCCTTTCTTGGTGAGCAATTTCAAGAACATCTCGAAATTCTAGCAGTGAGTGGAAAGGCTAACTTAAGCTGCTACAGATCAGACTTGTACAAACACTATGGAAAAAAATCTACCGTTTACAATTAGTTGATTCAAGAATATACCTAATAGATAACGGGGACCAATTACTACCTCATGAAAGCAATCAAACGATTCCTATAAACTAAACAATTACATTTATCTCACTTGCCTTCCAAATTTTTTAACATTGCACAAAAATACAGGAACCAGAATGAACTGGACTGGCTGTTTTAGTGTGCGACCTCTGCTGCCCTGAAGACTTTGCTTATCATTGCTAGTAATTGCGTTTCAAAACTTTTTTTTGGCCGTCTCCTGCACTGTGCCCGAGTGTTCTCATCTTAAAGGGCCCCTGAAACGGTTCGGACAAATTTTGTAGGCGCGTAGGGTACAGCTTAAGTAGAACATTCGCACCACAATTTAAGTGAAGCGTTACGTATTAATGGAGCTGCAAGCAATTAGAAGTTACCCTCCTCCCTAGCTATGCTTTTCCTCCTCAACTCGCTCGCCGAGCGAGCAGCGCTAAGCTCCGCCTTCACTGGTTCAGCGTCACGATGCGACGTCACATCGCTCACTTCCGGTTGTTTAGGAGCACGCCCCCTCCCGTGCGAGACCTCTCCGCTAGCCGCTTGGCCGTCGACCGAGAGCTATCGAAGCAGCGTGCGTTGCGAGCATTCTGTCGTAGCGCCGAACGTGTCCGGTACTCCGCTAAAAACAGGCAAGCTGGTCATTTCGGCAGATGACTGGAGGCATAAACTCAAGCTGATGAAGGAACTTTAGCATAGTCGTACGTGAGCAGCCTGATCGGTCTGCACGGTCCAGACACTTGCTGACGCAGCGCTTAACCAGTCAAACAAAGCGCTAATATTGCTCTAACCAAGTGTAAAGCATTTTAAACATTTATAAATCAACGTGTTGATGATTACATCCTGCGAAAAATACACACCAGCAGCAAAGAATACACTTCGTTGCTGCTACTGTGTATGGTTGAGCTCTGTGCCACCAGGTGGCTGCACCGTGCAGACCGTTCACATTTGCCCTTCTGCTCATCTCGTGGCTCATTCCGGCACAGTCAAGCGGCCAGACCCTGTCCGCTTGCGTTTGCCCTAATACTGGACTCGCGGTTTGCAGGTCGCTAGGTTTGCAGTCCACAAGGCAACAAAGTCGAATCATAGTGCTCGCGAAAAGACTGAGACCGACTCTGACCGCGGAGCTCTCTTCAAAATGGAGTACATTGTAACACAAGCAGACGACACTTGCTGTGTGCCGGAAGTGCTGAAGTGTACTAAAAAACAATTCTTGTGTATTCTCTTTAAGTTATTTTCTTTTTACAAAAACAAAGTAACTAACATTCCAACTATTACGAGCATCATTTGTTCACCATAAAGTTGGAAAAGTTATCGACCACGCGCCCTGGTCAGCCAATCAGATAGCTCACCCATGTGACGTAATATGGGTTATTTGCATCATATGGGTAGGGGCGGCTTAAAATTCCGCCGAGCAGTGCGCTACGATCGGCAGCGATGGGTATTTTTAAAACCTTATAATAAATTACACGCTTTACGCAGAGCACTTAGATGCATCAATTAATGATCAGAAGAACCTACTCTAACGACTCAGTACGTTTGTAGAAAATCGCCAAAATCGTTTCAGGGTCCCTTTAACTCGTCTTCTCGTGAAGGTGTCAGTAGCAACACTGAAAAGGTGTCAAATGTACTTGCTGAAAGGTACAGTGCTGCTTTAACATACCTTAACCTTGTACATAAGATTGTGGTTACTCAATCCCACTATGCTTGTGTCTGGGTCCTCTGTGAAAGCACAGTGCTTTATTGGTGCTAAGGCTCAAAGAAGGCACTCCTGGTAGGGCCAATGAAAAGATAAAAAATGGTCCATAGGTGATATTCTAGCGTTAACATCCGAAGTGGTCGTATGGTGGAGTGTTAAGATAAAGACACAAATACCAAGCGCTCGAGTTTTGGGTTCTACCTCACTGAACATGTGCCTCCATGAGGGTGCTGCATGGCATGACCACAACCATTCTACTGTAGTTCTCGCCAAATTCAAGTGCTCAAAACAGTATTGCCTGTTACAGCATGTCGCATGAACAAAAGTAACTAGTTACGTAATTGGTTACTGCAAATAGTAATTGAATTATGAGTGATACCAAGTAGAAAAAAACAATTGATAATTTACAGAACTACCAAACATTCATTTAATTGGACATAATTTGTCACATGCAAGTCTGGTGGAGGTGTTTCCATGTAACTGATCAAAATTTTCGAATGCACTGTTTGAAATGGTGTGGGAAGGTTTACATAATGTATTGAAGTCTGGCTGCATGTTGAAGAATATCTGGTGGTTGACATTAATGTACAGCTCTCTTACTACGGTGGCTCTCGCATCCTGTTTTCTAGTACATAAACCCCCACCAATCACCAAGGTACTAGATTCAATTCGATTCAGCTTTATTCAACATCTGCCAGATGTTTGGAGCACGGACAAAAAGCCTGAAAAGGCTTGACTGGGTCCGTGCATCATAGCATGGCATACAGTGGCATGCTGTGCTCATGGAGTAGATAATAGAGCTGTGTTGTTGTGGCATCAGTAGGACAGCCTTCCCTTGCCAGTTAATAACTAAGTATAGAGGTGATCTGGTAGAAACAGACACTAAAACACCATTGTTGGCGTCAATTGCATCAGTTGACCTTGCCATGTGTTCCTCAACACTCTTTCTACTTGTAGTCCAGGCAGAATGACAGGGACATGGAAAGGTACATTAGACAAACATGCAGATGCCGTACCAACAAGCCCATGTAGCTGCTCTCATCATACTTGTATTTCTTTAATGCAACATTTATTGGTAATCCTCATCTGGAAGTGACCACTTTCCCATCATCTTGGAGAATCCACAACTAAAGCTCCTTGCCAAAGATCTTCTAAATGGAAGCTACTGCCGGCTGATCGTCCCCACTTCTGTAAATTAACCAGAATGTCGGAGAACATTATACAGAATGTTAACATCATTCATGTAAGCAGCCACATTTGTATATTGTGACTTATTGAAAGTTAAAAAAAATCATTGCACGTTCTGTGTGCAGTTTGGTGAGGTGCTTTCAAGAAGCTTTATTCAGAAAAGCGGTGTTCTCAAGGAAGGTGTGCTTAGCTGCACCCATATTATTTTCAGAGTTAGCGGTCTACAGACAAGAATTTCATTCATTATGTTTTACTTTATGTTGATCACATCCAGATATGGTTTAGGTCTTACAACCTTGCTATCTGTAGAAGTCTGGCTCAGCTTGCAGTGAACAAGTTCTGCAAGTGGGCTGATAAAAATGCTTTCATGTTCAGCCTCAATATTGTTACATGTGTTTCATTTTTGTCACAAAGGTGCATTTTCCCAGTTATGGTACAATTATTCTTCAATGGGAGAAATTGCAGCTTGAAAAAGAGCACAAATTTTTAAGGGTAACATTCATCCCGAATTTGAAATATGAAAGCTAAATGCATGAAGTCCATTACAACAGTTTTATCCCTTATTTCTTAGGGGCACTGACAGGCCGTGTTCAGTGAACCTGTATTGATGTTTAATATTGTCCTGCATAGATCATAGAGCTGCGTTGTAACAATTTGGCTTTAGGTCTTTAGCTCATGATGAGGGCCTTCAGAATGAGCCCAGTGCAATACTTGTGTGTGAGTCATGTCATTGGGGAGAACTAAAATAAAATGGAGGGGAGGGGGTATCTGCTGTTGTGCAGCTACCAGCATGCACCTTCTGAATCAGCTTAAAATGGAAGCCACAAATTTCTTTCAAAAGGCTATAGTAGCTCAACATGCATGTTGATGCACATCATTACATGCACATGCATGTGATCAACATGCATGCACATGCGTCGGCTGCCTCATTCCCCTGCTGGGGAATGAGGCAGCCGATGCCTTCACCCGAGCTCATCTTCACCAGGATATCTCGACAAAAAACATTTCCTGAGACTAAATGTACATTGCGACATCTACTTGTTACATACGTATTAACATCTTAGTTTCTAATGCCTAGATTACAAGTATAATTGTTGCTTTTGCGGCGTTGGCCGTGATGTTTTATATGAAGTCCAAGGGCGATAACACTGTCTCTGCATGCCGGCATGTGTGACTGAAAGTGTTCGAGCGTGAGCAGACAATTGCGGCTCAGTCTCGGGTGTGTCAGTAAGGAAAGCAGGAAGGAAGTACACCATTTTCCGTCGCACACAAGGAACCGGGGGAGGGGAAGTAGGAGGGGGGTTTTGTACTTCGGCAGCAACAGTGTATGGCGTGGTAATACAGGCTTTATCTTGAAGTTCACTAAGGTGACTGTTTGGGTATGTTGGTAGGACATGAATGCAGCTCTTTGGGCACAAGACGAGGACAGAGAAGAGGCTAAGACACATGAGCGCAGACTTGCAATAGTGTTTTATTTCAAAGAAAGTGACCACATATATGGCAAATTCTGGGACGCATCACGTGTGCGCTGTTCGCAGAAAATTCCTTTCTCTACGCAAGAAAGATGGCTCCCTGCTGAAAAAAGCAGTAGACGGTTTTGATGCGCAGGTATCGCCACACCTGTCAATCAATTCCACTTCGATGATCTCATGGGTTAACCGATTATGACTTTTGCTGACAATTGAGCAAGCACTATGTACCAGTTTATACGCGACTGTTTTTGTGGCATTTGCCTGATTATGCATGCAATTTATACAGTCTGCATCCAACCCCCCCTCCCCGCCCCCTCAGTTCTGTCACATTGTAGTGATTCTCTCAAAGCCTGTCATTAAGACACCATCCGCTCTGACCAACATAGTTGGACCCACATTTCAAGGGCAAATTGTAAACTATTCTCTCCACACAGTCAAATAACTTTGACTGATGTCTCTTGTTGCATGCGAGCTCTTTGAGGGCACACGCACTGGTCAATCTGTGCAAAGGTTGCAGTTTATCGGGAACATTTAAAAAAAAATGGCTGTGGCTTAGGTAAGGTTAAGCCCAGGATGCGAAGCATACTAGCCTTTATTTTAGTTGTTGAACCACTGTTTAGCCTGGTGAACTGCTGTTGCTTGGCTATATTTGGTTCGGCTAGACGAAGAAACAACTCATGCATTACTTCTTCGCCTTCAAGAGTGGAACGCGACAGCGTTCCCGTCGACCCGCCAAGGGGTGTAAGACAATGGGCTACAGGGCAGCGACTACGCGCCCCGCATTGGACGCGGTGAGCTTCGAGCAAAGCAGCGTTCGGCGCGGCAACGAAATGTGCGCCTGAGCAAGAGACGCACGCCTTAGAAACAGCGCGTTTCTAAGGCAACACCGCATTCACTAGAGGCGCTTTTGTACCGCTTTGAAGCGTACTCGTGGCTCAGTGGTAGCGTCTCCGTCCCACACTCCGGAGACCCTGGTTCGATTCCCACCCAGCCCGTCTTGCAAGAGTTGAGCCAAAGCCACTTCTCCTCTGTCGTGACGTCACGGTGTCACGTGATTTCATGGTCACCGCCGCGCCTGAGGAGCTGGGTTGAGCCCTCGTAATATGCTTCGCATAAAAACGCTTCTACATTGGCCTACTGGCCAATCCTTTTTAGTTGATGCGACGTGCCGGGGATGTACAAAATAAACACGGCTTTTTCATAAGATGTGGAAGACCGAGTGGCATTAGTTATTTGTGGTAACATGCGCTGCAAGAGGCAAAGCAATCTGCTTTGGGGGCAGAGTCCAGGTGGGCCGTCAGCTCGTAGTGTTGCATGTGCTGTGTTCTCGTCGCTCAGTTTGTGTTGCAGCAGCAGACGCCGGTGCTGGCGCTTCCTCACGCCAGCATTTTTACAGCGAGTGTCAGAATTCGTCAAGTGTGATGTGTGCACACTTGCCTGTGTGCAATGACACCATGCTTGTTAACTTAGCTAGTAAGTGAGTGTTTACAGGTTTATACTGCTGGTAGTAGTTCTGCATAAAATTGGACCCTTTGTCTTTTTCTTCGCTTTTTATTCCCTGAGAAAACACAAGAAAAAACAGTTCTTTTCCAAAAATTACGTTTGTTTCTTAAAGCAAAGCGTTCTATCTCTCACTGATTTGTCCGTGAGTGCCGAAAACGCACTGCAGAAAAGCCAACTTACACATCTGTGTAGAACAGTACAGTTTACATTTGCAGTACCGCGCCAGCGTCGATGGCCAGCCAGTCAGTCTCTGATATTGGCATGAAGCGACAAGCTCTGCAAGAGTAGCGCCTGCACGCAAAGCTCACTGCAAGCACTAGTTGTGTCTGTTAGGCATGAAACTACCCCTGTCGCAATTAACTGAGCTTCCCTCCTTAGCGGACACAGCAAGTGTGCATGAACATGGGGTCGTCTTAGGATTTGGAAAAAAAATCAAAGGCCTTTTCTTAAAGAAAGATGGTTGAACGCCACGTTATCCAGACAAACTGTATATATCTGCATTGCATTACACACGTCACGCAATGCATTTCCAGCCATCACCATGGATAGGCCGCAGGTGCAGCGCATGGCAGAAGAGACTGCCGTACGCGAATGTAAGCGTGAGGCCAATCTCCGTGTATCAACAACGGCATGCAGAAGCCATGTGGGAGACACTTGAGCAGTCAAGATCTGGTCTTGTGATCGTCAGCGTGTACGTCGGACTGAGCACGTCTCGTTGCGACGCAGAAATCTTCCTGGCACAAAGGATGAAGGCCTTAAAGCCACACAGTACATTGATCCTTGTGTGCAGTGACTTTAACATCGATGTGGCTAAAGAGCATGGCAAATGGAGATGAGTTTCATGCTAGATCAGAATCGGATCACTACTTGTTGAAGCTGAAGATGCTACAGAGACTCGCAACACCATACCGTTCCTGCATTGATCTCACGTTTGCAAGCAGGTGTCGCATTCTGATGGCAGAGCCTCTGATCATCTACGACAGCGATCACAAGGCAATACTGTGCAAGTGTAGAGTCGTCCGGGAAAATGTGAGTGCCTGCGTGTAATCAACAGCTACATGATCTAAAATATGGCTATGCAACTTAGCGAAATGTCTTCATTCAGCTTCAACAATCAAGATATACAATCCTAAACAAGCAATCAAATCACATGCATAGCATTGGGTCGCTCAGCACTTCTTGGGTTCGTTATGCGGTCGTTCGCTTTGGACTTTGACTCCTTCAGTTTGCATTGAGGGAAAGCGTTGCGTTCAACCATTGTTCTTCAAGAAAAAAGCTTTTTTTTCAAGCCCTCACTTCTTGATCCAACAGTAGTGCCCGAAAGCCACCTTGACGCATGGAAAGCCCCCAGTTGTGAGCGCCGCGGTGCGGTGATGAAGCCAGCCACGTCCACCAGTGAACTTGCACTCTTTCCATGTTAATGGGGCAGCCAGAGCAAAACCTACCATAGCATGCAATCTCGGAGGCCAGGCCTCTACTCAAATCTTCCTGCCTGCCAAACGCCTGGTGGTGCTAACCTTGAGGCTCGCACGTATCTCACGTACCCGCTATGGAGGATGGAGGCACACCCATGAAATGAATGGTTACCTTAATTATTATGGCTGCCTACTAATTTGTTATCACAATGGATGCTTCGTCTTTCGAGTGCAACTGCGACTTTTTTTATGATAGTCATACAATTACAGTATACTAGAATAACCTCAATCCAGCACACTCTTGTACAATGTAGTGCCGCTGTGCCGTCTTGCTGGCGCTTTGTTCAGTTTTCAAGGAACCCACCTGGTGCCGCAGGGTTGCCGCAGGGGGATGTCACAATCTATGAATAAACGTAAGCTTTTTTTTATGTTTATGTGTGATATCGGGGCTTTGCAAAAGAGCCATGACCAGAATCACACATGGGACATAGTTAAGAATGGTATTAGCGAATTAGGTCGAATGTGGTATCTGGTGAGAGCCACCACTTCGATGGGTGCCGCCATGTTTGTTAACGCAAATCTGTTGCGTCAAGTTTGGGTTGCAGTGCTGTTTCGGTGAAACAGCATCACCAACACAAACAAAAGACACTCTTTGCGTCTCACACATGTGCAGTGGTGCTGACGCTATTCTTTTAGCGTCCTCAAAACCTTTGTGGCCCCTATTCGCAAACTCCCTAATGATATGACATGAGTATATTGCACAGTGTCAGGTTCAGTGCCGACGTGTGTACTCAATCACTCTTGCGGTGAGCCTTTGCCCACAAGCCATGACTTTCGCAGTGTATTACATCCTGGGTTAATAAACACGTTTGTTGACGATCTGTCTGTGGTGCCTTCTCTGTGCCGTTGACTACCCCGGCCATAGCGCCCTTTGTGCATCGCGATGTGGAGGAGCGTCGCATCTTTTCCCGACTGCACTTGTAGGGTAAGCCTCGTGCAGACCTGTCTCCACAACATATAGACTACATCAGTTAAAATTTGCATGGTGTATGGTAAGCTTACGTGCAGACCCTGCGCCAAAAGTGCTTGCTGCTGCGCCAGGACTTGCTTCGGAAGGTGAAATGGCTGTTCCACCACTGTATACTAAATACATGTATTGTGACCCAACTTCTAATAATAAATTCTGATTCTGAAACGCTTTGCCTGTCGCAAACCCGAAGAGACAGCACGTCACCTTGGTAATAGTACGGAAGGAGCACCAACAACAGGTTTCTCGGCTTCGCAGCTATTCCTTCCTCTCATTTCTAAGTCGCACTTATTATCTGTCTCTCAAGGCCGACTGATCACATTAATACCAAAAGCCCTGTGATAACTCAGCCAGATGCTGCTCTGACCATGAAGAAACACTAAAAGCAATGGAATAAGCATAGCATATTTCAATATTCCGGCTCTGCTCACACTGCATTGAAAGAGTGTGTGCAAAGCTATATTTCACGGCAGAAACTTGCTTCGGACCAAACCCAAATTAAAGTGATGGTTCTATTTTTCATTAGAGTGTATATGTGCTGCAAAAACAGGTACGTGGCAAAAAAATAGAAGCGAAATAAACAGATTGGAAAGCTACTCTCATGTAGACTCGCATGCACAAAAATGCAGAATCTTCTCTAGGATTTATCTCATTGATGCGTAAGCATTTCATAGTACTGATGTGGTGTTTCGTGGTAGTATGCTGGTATGTTTCGTATAACTGCGAGAACGACCGTGAAAGAACCGTGAAACGGAGAAGCGTGGTTGCAACACCAAACTGTTAAGTGAGACCTGCACGAGACGTCACAGAAGAGGCAAGTACAAGCAATGTTCACTGGTGTTATAGATGGCCCGCAGTGGAAGTGCATGAGGGATGAAATGACCAGGGAGATGTAGCAAATGAAGGAAATATATGCAACATTTATTAGGTACACTGAACCATTATGAACTGTGATCAACCATGCTCCGTACGTGGCTAAGACTGGCGTGAAAGCAACCTGTGAAAGCGGCAGAGTGTGGCATGTGCTGAGAGCTTCGCGAGTGCTGTGTTCTCGCCGCTTCGTTGGTGTTGAAGCGAGAGGCAGCACACAGGTGAATTCGCTCATTGCTACGAGCGCTGTGTTGAAAGCGATCATCGTACAGGACGGATGAAGGGATAGATTTTTGGTTGGGTCAGGTTAGAAATGCTTACGCATTTAAAACTATCATATTTCAGTGTGTCTTTATTATTTATGAATTTGCAAGTGCCATTGAACACCAGCTGCTGCCTAGACGACGGGTTCGGATATGTCTCCTTCTACATCTACAAAGTACTGAGTGTGCTTTATCACATCTTCTGTGGCTTTCTTGATGACCGGCGCTAGAATTTCATGGCACACATCTGTTATCCTTGTCGTGAGCTCATCTGACATCCGTCTTGATCATGTAAACTCAATCTTCCACATAACGCCAAAAAAAAGGAAGAGTGGAGAGAGGTTAGGTGACCTAGCTGGGCAATTTATAGGTCCGTGCATTCCAATCTATTGCGCATGAAAAGTCTCATCCAGCTGGTTTCGTGCTCGGCTACTGCTGTGTGCTGGTGCCTCATCTTGCTGATGGCACAGAAGTGGAAGACATGACAGCGGGACTTTGCTGAGAAACTCATCCACCACTCCTTCAAGGATTTCATCCACATAATATTGTCCAGTCAGTTTATGATCGAAGAAGATGGTACCGTATATAGCACCTGCGTAAATTCCAAACCACACATTGAACGACGACTGGTACTAGTGCCCAGTGCGGATTGGAGTCGCCCCATTAGTGTGCATTATGTAAATTTGCTTGGCTATCTCTGCAAAAATTGGCATCATCTGTGCATGTGATGTTGCTCAAGAAGTCCGGTGACTCGAAGGCTTTTGTGAGGACCCAATTCAAGAAATCTAGACGATTCTGCAGGTCCCTATCTTCCAAGCATTGGTGCAGGTAACGGTTGTATGGGTGAAAGTCCAAGTCATTTAGAATACTCCAAATTTATGACTTGGAAATTGGTACTCGGGTGGCCACATCCCGCACACTGTCCTGAGGGTTAGAGGCCATAAATGCTAGAACAACCCTGCGTAGGCTAGGACTCAAAGATGGAGTCCTCCACCGCTGTTTCTGGAAGCCGTCAGTTCATCGCAGGTTTTCGTAATTTCTGATGATAGTTGATGCGTTTGGTTTTCCGCCACACTTCTACGATTGATATTTATTTGCGGCCTTCCTCTTGTTGCCATTTGCAGCTTCCAAGGGAACGATCATGTTTTCCTTCTGCTCATTAGAGAAAGACATCGCAGCTGGGGCAAAACAAAATGCACCTTTAAACCTTTGTACTGACATTGTCAGTTCGCTTTTGTGGCGTGGCAAAAAAGAAAAAGAAAAATGCCATCCATGCACCTTAAACCAAGACAATAGCTATCGCAACTTGTTTCTAGCTAACACCAAGCGCGACATGTTACTTCAGTCGAGGTGCAGCAGATAAGGAACTAGCTCGATCACAATGTTTTCCTTTATTTAATTCTGGCTAACGCAAAGGAAGCTTGTTCGAGGGCGCTGCTTTAGGATGCAAGTGGGAGCACAGTGACATGGTATTTTTCATATTTCGTGGGGTTTATTTGTTAGTTGGAAAAATTAGTACACAATTAGTACCACAATCAGATGTCCCTTAGCTGTGCCTACAAATGTTGTCATTGACAGTTTGATAATTAGGATAGTATGTCTTGAGTTAGATAATTAATTGCAATTACCGAATTAAATGTCCATATTGAAAAATTACTGGCAGCTAGTCCACAGTACCGGAAACAATATGCACTAGGTTTTCTTCGAGTAACGCAATTGCTCTTTTTTTTTTAATTTGGTTGCATTATAGTTTATTGGGACACCTTGTATATATTTATAACCTCTGTGTGCCACTGATGATGTTTCCATTCCTAATAAAAATTGTAAATTATTAGAAGTGTATTTTCTTTTTTTCATGGGTCGTTAACATTGCTTACTGGAAAGGGAAGCAGTACTGAGACATTCATCATTCACCTGCATTTTGCACACCATTGATAAGACTCTGCTGAATGAAGGGATCACTGAAGTCTGCAGGTTTTCCTTGAGGTCAAAAAAAGCATGCAAAGCAGTTTGAAACAAAGTGAACATAAAGCAACGTATTCATTCTCTACGCATATATCCATACCTTTAGATATAATTTTTTATTGGCCACCTCTTTCTTTTTCAAAAATATAATAAACTTTGTCTTGTGTGTATATTTAAATATATTGTTTACATGCATGGTGTTTACAAAGGAAATTTAAAACAATGTTGAAGTGAGAATTACTGATGAGGCAGCAGCCACTAGTGCTGCTAATGCGCTTGTCCTCCTATTGTCAGAATTTGCAGAAACAAAGCGAAAGTATGAATTAAGAGCTGTGCACATCCGCGCCAGCAATGATGCAGTAAACTATTAGCCAGAATAAAATTTTAAGTGAAAAGGTCAAGGCAAGTCGAAAGAATCTCAAATGATGTGGGTGACAAAACTCTGGTAATGACATTTTAAGTGTGTGTGGAGGGGCTTCGGCACCGCCGAGGGGTGCTCTGCTCCCTCTAGAAAACTCTGGAGGGGGCTCAGGCCCCGGAGCTCCCCCTCCCTCTCCATAGTCGGCGCCTGTGACCCAGATATTTACCGGTTTCTTTCTTTCTAACTGTTCCTTCTTTTCTTCTTTTTTTTTTTTCAGTGGGAGTGCAAAGCTGACATGAGCCAGTCTCAAAAGTTCGGAACTGTTGAAGTGACATGCGAAGGCTACGATTATGCTGATGATGACTACATCCTGGCAGGATCATGTGGTGTAAGAGGTCTTCCCCATTTTGATAATTTTATTCTAGAGCCTCCAAGTCATGAAGCATCTTGTGCAGCAGGTCTGCATTTGTGAACTGGAAAAGAAAAATGTTCGGGTATGGAGCCAACTGGTCTTTAAAAGGCCCCGAGGTAAAAGTTAGTTGAGCTGTTTTAGTAAATTATTCTTCCACAACATAAAAAAAAATATGCACAGACGAAATACTGGTGTCAAAATGGAGATCTGTGTCTCCAAGTTTCCCTTTGTGGGGAAAACACTGTGCTTGTAAATAGCGACACCAGCCAGAGTCCTATCCTTTTGGTTCTGGTAATGAAAGGTTACTTTAAAGGGGAGGCATGCTTGCCTGTATTGCATGTGCGAATTTGTATGTATTAAGGAATTGCGAGGTACGCAGACATGCCAGTTTGTATTTGTTATTGGGCGAAAGCTGTTCACAAAGCCCCTTCAATATGAGGGTAGGGTAGTTGATTTAGTGGATCAAATGAAACTCAAGTACTTCTCTTTTTTCTTCTTATCACAGTTGGAGTACCGCTTAGAGAAGACTGGATATGGTGCTGGCTCATCGTGGAAACAGTAAGCTGCCATATTTATTTACCATCTCATTTGGCACTGTTCACTGCATGGTTTTTCTTTGGCGTGGTTGCTATTTGCTCATGGTCGTGGTTGCTATTTGCTCATGGTCCTGATCTTAATGTACTTCGATCTTGCACAACAGACAAGAACTACCTGAGATTTCGGAGTAGGGTTCATTTGGTGACCTGTCTTAGCACTGATGCCTGCTCATTGTGCCCATTCGTGTAGATTGCGCATGAAACAGTGTGCTTATTGTTGAAGAACTGTTGAGGCACTTCTTATTTGTACCTTTGTTGTGTTCATAGGGAAACAGTACTTTGGAGCTTGCGTTTGCCAAGAGTATGTGCACCATGCCACCCCCACCCCCCCTTTTTTTAAGGTTCCTCTCCTGCGTTTTTGACTTTCACCGGTTACGGTTAGTGTGCCTGGAATGTGAAGATTCCTCGTCATAGGCCAGCATGGTGGCGGGCAGCAAGCCGGCATGGGAAAATCGCCGTTAATGTGTTAGCACCACTAGACATCGTCTGCCATTGGTCAAGTTGACTAGACCGATGGCCGTAAATACAGTGAAAAAGTTTGCGGATGATCAGGCAGCAGCTGTGCATCCTGTTGCTAAACATTGAATGTCTCCTCTTGCTTCAGCAAATAAATCATGCAAGTATAAAATATGCTAGCAAACAGAACCAGAAAGTATTTCTCAGTCTACTTCTCAGTAAAATATATCGGTAAAATACTTCTCAGTATTTGAAATTTTCTGCAAAACTTTTTAGAACTGTAACTAAATTTTGGGACTGCGTAAAAGGTCTAGTTTAAGATAGCGTAGATGTATTGGAGTCTACATGCAAAATTTGGACATTTAAAGTACATGCGAAGGCACCATAAAAAAAGCTAGCGAAAATAGCCGTTTCTGAAAGTTAAAAAAAAAAATGGGGGAAAGAAAAGACGCTGCTATTACTGCTTGTTAAGTGACGCATGACCTAGAACACACAGCTCCTTGGCATGACCTCGGAGATGCAGCGGTGCACCCGGCGCACTACAAAATCTGAGAATGTGTGCTGTGACTTGCATCATAGCGATAACCACTAGGTGCACATGTTATCTGCTTAGGCACTGTTTCAATTTTGCTGTTAAGGAAACTATGCAATTACTAGCCCTGCGGCCTTGCCAAGTTTGCTTCCGTCGTACATACTACGAGAGTCCTTCGATACTTTTCTGCTGGTCAAGAAATTTCAGGCCGAATTTGCCATAGGAACAGCAGCTGCTGCAAGGGGTGCCACTGCATATGAGGAGGCTGTGATCACCGCTGTCTTCTGCTTACGTTGGCGGTTTCGAATAGGCAGATGGATTTAGGCCCAATTGCACTACTCTGACATGACACCGATTTTGGTCTGCCAACTGCCTTCAGCAGCTGTGTTGTGCCAACAGCTGTGTCGGCAAGAGTGGAATCATCAGCACACAAGTTAAACAACCTTGATGCCACACTGCATCGACACAACGGCCCCCTGCACCGATGTGGCCGTCGTGAAATTTCTGCCGCTGATGTCTGCACATGCTTTTTTTTTTTACCTCATTCTTAACAGGACATTTAGCATATTCGTGGCAAGGGACAGTTAGAGTGCACGCAACTTTCCGCATTTGAATGCCTATTCATCCTAGTGGTGCATTTGTTCACATCGGCACGTACAGCCACAGTTGTTTGTTCACTTCAAGCACCGTGTAAAATGTGTAGCCCTGACGCGAAATAATGACTAACTATTGCAAGACATGCTGATTTGCCTGTATGAGTGTCGTCGCATCATACTAGCCGAGATGAGCTGCATGATATTAGTGTCCGGAGGCTTCAGGGGTCTCTTTGAAAACAGCGACTGCGAGATGGAGGGCTGTTATTGACAGCTGGTTCTCGTGTTTCTTTTTTAGAACTCATTGTGCATGCAGTGTGCTCAATGAAGTATTGTTAAAGGAAACGATGTGGCGTATAAGCATTCAGTTAGAGAGCATGCAGCTTTCTTTGAAAACATTGATGCTGCTATATACTTGCATAACTGAGCGAGACACACTGCATTATTTTGGGGGCTGTTACTTGTTGCCCATTTGGCATAAGAGGCAAACAAATGTGTCAGCATAAGAACATTGTAGGTCGTGAACAATACACACAGGAGCGAGACCATGCACGCATCTCGCTTTCTGAACATTAATTTTGCCTCCTACGTCACAGAGTAGGCATAGTTCAATTGGCGCTCCTGCCTCACCATGCTGATGACCTCTAATGAAAATGCGGTGCTGGCGAATCACGAGAGCGTAAACAAATGTTTGGAATGTGAGATACCGTACTTGCATCATTGTACCGTGCCACCAACTGTAGTGCGCACTTATATTATCGCCCAAATGTAAAAAAAAAAGTAACCTGGTGCCAATTCTACCGAGCACATCAAGTAACGGAACCCGAGTCGACAAGTACCGTGTTTACGGAATTATTTAACGATTTTATGGAACATACAAAGGTGCACAGGCAAGCATGGAGCTGAATCTCGGCAGCTAAGCGCTATTGGAGTCTGACGGCGCCTAATTTATGCTGTCTACCGACCACAGAAAGTCATCTTCAGTTCTATTTAATGCATTAGAAATGCCACACTTCTTGAAAGCTTACGCTAACATAGTCTTCGTTACAACTGTAAAGTGCATGCAAATTTAATGCACTTCTATTAAGTAAAGGTCAACGTTAAATTCGTTCAAGTACCATAATTGCACAATCTCGCTCCATGGCTACTAATATATGCAGTCGCATTTCGATCATAGAAGCGCCGGAAAGTGTGACCGGCAGCCTTCAATTGGCAAAAATGACATATTGATGCAATGTCACCACTTCCTGCTTCTTATGTGCGCACCATACAACTCTTCAAATGGCTATGGCCAGAACTGAACTACAAAAGCAGTTCCTTCATCCTAATTGCTTATCCTTTAGTTCATGTCTGTCTGTAGTGGGTGCATGAAATATTCTGCTGAGCGAGGCCCAACATTCACTAAACGAGATCAACAGAGCCTTAAACTCTATTTGAATGGCTGGCAAGATCTGACAATCTCACATTTAAACTTAGAAGCACCTTTCAACACACTTTAAGTGAAAATAAACATAGGGTGTTGCAGCTAATGTTAGCCAAGCTGTGAAAAGAAAAAACAACTGTCTTGCAATCGAACATCATAGGTCTCGTAATCATATTTTGCACCATATTTTCTTATTCCTTTTTACAGCTGAGCTGTATATTGCTAGGGTACCATAGAATTTTTGTGTCTGCCCACACAAAAACTATCATCATCAATGGCTCATACCCCTCTTGAGCAAACAAAAAATGCAATGGCTTATAGCTCCGTTAAGACAAAGGCTACAAGCACTCGGCAAAGTGAAGCGAACATTGCTTACATTATTTCTAATCACACATACAACATAGAGAACAGCCTATTGAAAACTGTCATCATCAATGGCCTATACCTCCATAACCAAGCAAAATATGCAATGGCCCATAGCCCCATAAGGTTCATGGCTATTCACTTTGCATGGGTTGGTTGCAATGATACTACCCCTGTGGTTGTGGTTGGTGATTTCAACGTAGATGTATCGGGATGGAAAAGGGAGTGGTTTATGCATTTAGTGTTGCAGACATATCATTTGTGATGTCACACCAGTCCGGCCCAACCGATCACCCAGTGGCGTATGTGCATCGATTTGACATTATCAAAGAATGTGTATGACGATTAGTGTATATGCTACCACAAAGCCACTGTGGCTGTCAATACTAAGTGACAGTGAGTGGTGCAATAAAGTCTTTACCACAAGTTTTTTTACCATGATGTTTACAGCTCCACTGGTCATCCACCTTTGCAGGGCAAAATTGTTTTTCTTCGTTACTTTCTAACAGCTTGGCTAACGCTAGCTGGGACACTCGGCATATGTATCGGGACAGATGCTGTGGCAATCGCATTGTCTGTGCGATGTTTTCTCTCAACGGTTGATTCCACGAAGGTTGGAAGCTCGTTTTGTCCACCCCTCTGTAACTGTAACGACACTGCTGCACACAACAGGTCTTTGACATTGTTCAAGCTCCTAAGAACCATTTCCGCTTCTCTGCACATGCTAAAAGGCAAAAAGACCACTTAAATTCGCTACAACACAAACGCACCAGCCAGTTGCTGCATGGCTTGCCGAGTGTCCCTTCTGAATTGGTGGTGGCGCCGTGCAGTGGCTTTTGGCAGCATATGAAGCTCTCCCATAGCATAGTGGAGAACTTTCATGACCAGTGAAAGTATCAAAGGGCTCGGATACTACAAATTTATAACAAATTTGGCCTAAGTTTGTGTGTGTGTGTGTGTGTGTGTGTGTGTGTGTGTGTGTGTGTGTGTGTGTGTGTGTGTGTGTGTGTGTTTGCAGTTGTCCTTTATTATTACTGTTCTGCTTTCCAGTTCAGCCTACACCAGCCACTCCAAGTCTGGTTCAACCTTCCAAACAATCCTCTTCCTCGGCGTTGCTGCCTTTATCATCTTTGTCATCTACCGGAACTGCCTCGCTCCAGGGCAGCTGAATGATGGCCCTCCAGGCTATGATGACGATCCGCCGCCCGACTATCCAGGCTCACCTAGAGGAGGCTTTTTTGGCGGTGGCGGCGGGGGTGGTGGCACACCTCCACCTCCAGGCTTCAGGCCCCAGTATCAGGCGGGTGCAGGTGAGTCAACCCCTTACGGATGAGTGGTGCACGAGTGCTGGCTACAGGCAACACACTGTAAAAACTTTTTGTCTTCTGAGTTATGGTACCTAATACAGAGTTCCTGACTAAATGTCTTCAGCCAACTCTAAATGTCAGGCAGCAAGAGTCTTCTGATGAATTAGAATAGAAACACAGGACAAAGAAGAAATTTGGCAAGCGACTCTTTCTTTTGAAAGCGCAGTCAGATGAGGCAGACCGATGTAAGATCTGTGCCTGCAGTGGTATCACACACATAATGTAAAGCAAATAAAATATACACCTATGTTTTACATATGACGAGAGCCGTCTGTACAAGTTCCAACTGAAGCCATAGGTGCCTCGGGGCAAAGCCTCCTTTTAGTGACTATGCCAACGTAACCAGGCGCGGGCAATGCGGCACGACGTGCCCAACATTGAGATAGTTCTTACTTCATCTGAACGTGCACAGACTGCGCCGATCCACAATGCATGGCCCCGGAAGAAAGTGTCCCCGCCGCTTCACCGATGGTCGCAAGCAGCCATTTAAAGCGGTGTGCGGGTTGGGGATCGTTCTGCGCACGCTCCAAAGAGAACAGCCGACGGCACGATGATAGTGATCTAAAGGAAGGAACGATGCTTGATTCTGCAACCCGTGAGGGAGCACGGCGTGTCAAAGTATAGACCGTTTCATCGGCAAGCAGGAACGTAGCCTCGAACCAGCGCGCCGCGTTGCTCTTCTTCTCGCACTGGTATGTGTGGATTCCGTTTTCTCCCACCGACAGTGTGAAAGGTAGTGGTTTAATTGCGAATTAGTGCCATTCTAACTTGTTCGTTCTGAGATTTTTGCGATGTCAGATGACTCAAGGTCAACGGGCTACTACTGCGCTGTATTCGGCTGCAAAAATCACGCTTGCTCCCTAGAAGAAAATCTGCATTGCAGATGTGTTCCAGGTTTTTTGCTGATAATTCACATATTGCACATTATAGCACCCTATATATCTATTCCTTCAGGGCTTCATGAATAAACTGTTGCAAGTCAGCGCTGTGTGCCTGTTGCTCTCACGTGTCAGTCTTCTTTGCACTGTCCTTTTTCCATTGAATCACCAATAAGCCCATGCTTTCACACTAGGCCTGTCCTACACATAATAGGGTGCCATTAGTGCTGGTGCATGCAACAGTCATCAACTTGAGGATTGTGCCGACTTTCACCCTCATCTGTCACTACAGGAGCCATTGCCATCTACTTCGGATTGTGTTAGACCACCTGGACTCGAGAACATTCTCGGTGATCAAGGTGGTGCTCAGGTGGTGGCCACATGTGTCACTAGCTCAGAAGGCAGCACAGGTGTTGCTCAATTCTTGGAGTTGACTGAATTCAGTGCCCGTCCATAGACATGGTGTGAAGCTTTGGATATGCATGCAGTTAGTCTTAGCACTCTGCTTTTTTCTGTCTTTCTTTCTTTCTTTCCCTTTTTTCTTCTGTGTAAAGTAGCAAATGGGACGTATGTAAGTTTGAAACTCCCCACTCTTTCTTCCGTTCCCTGTTTCTCTAGTGCAACTGATACGTGGCCCCTTTGCCTGTGATGGCAGCTTATTAGCATTGGCATTCTGGGGCTGGGCATAAAGGTTGCAGGCTTGATTGCCGGCATTAACATCTGCATTCCGCTGGAAGGCTAGAAATTAAGGAGTGACTTGTAAGAAGCTGTTATTTGTGAAAACTTCAAACAAGCACTAACCACCATTTCTAATGGCCCCTTCACAATAACTTAGATGGCTCTATATGTACAGTTAAACCTGGATGTAACGAACCTATATGTAACGAATTCCTGGATTTAACGAAGTTTTTGAATTCCCCAACGCTGCCCCCATTGAAGCCCATGTATTTTCGACCTTGATGTAACGAACGCGTTGCGGCGGTTAGCCTTGATGTAACGAACTCCCAAAGCTGATCAGTCATTACTTTTTGCACTTTTAAGGAAAATTCGGCCGAAGAAATGCTCTAGATTATTGAATATTAATATTGTAAGGAGCCAGCAGCTACGCGAACGCCAGGGATTGCCGCGACCGAGCAAAGTTAGCGATGATGATGATGATGGCGGCAACTAGCGCCGCTCCGTGCCTAACGTAGCAGTCTTTTCAGGCTTTGCTTGTCTACCGTGACGCCAGGTGGCACTGGTATCGGCAGCTGATTTCTCTTTCAGATTTATTTTGTTTCGTATAGATTTGAGGACAAGCATTCTTATTTAGTGATTTTTATTTGTTTCAACGGCTTAGACGCACTTATGTGTAAGAATTCACTTGAAAAGCAACGCTGATAGCCGGTTCTTTCATTGCCAGGGCGCGGGAAGGGAGAGCGACGATGACGAACGACACTCCATGACGAACGACATGCGTCACTTTTTTTTCTTTCTCTATGGATGCGTTGCATTCGCCATTTTGAGTGTTGTCCTGCGTTCTGCACGTGTGCGTGTGTCAACTGTGCCCTGGTACTGGTTTGTCCGACTTGTTTTGGAGGTGCTAGGCCTGCCTGTCGGCGTGTAGTCGTGCGTCTCCGCTTCTAACTACGTCGTCGGTTGGTCGTGATGAGTTCTGCTGCCAGAAAACGAAAAGTTCTGTCTTTTGAAGACAAACTCGCAATTTTAAATGCTGTCTCCGCGGGCGAGAAGAAGAAGGACGTTGCCGCCCGTTTCAGCATTCCAGCGAGCACATTATCAACGATTTTGAGTGCGGAACACAGCATCAGAAACGCAGTGGAGTCGGGAACAAGCTCGAAGAAAAAAAGACTGAAGCTGTCCACATACACTGATGTGGACAAGGCAGTGTTCACATGGTTTTTGGACACGAGAGCCAGAAATGTACCCATAAGTGGTGCGATCTTGCAACAGAAGGCAAAGGATTTTGCGTGTATCTTGGGCCATGATGATTTCAAGGCAAGCAACGGGTGGCTGCAGGGATTTAAGAGCCGGCATGGTGTCGTCGGAAGAGTAATCAGCGGCGAATCTGCCTCCGCAGACAGCGATGCTGCTGCTTCGTGGGTGGCTGACGAGCTGCCTGGAATCCTGAGTCGCTTCGAGGCGGCTGATGTCTACAATGCCGACGAGACGGCTCTATTTTATCAGATGCTTCCGGGCCGCACGCTAGCGTTAAAAGGCGATGACTGCCGCGGTGGAAAGCAGAGCAAGCTCCGCATAACAATTCTGCTGTGTGCCAACCTCGACGGCACAGACAAGAGAGTCCCGCTAGTTGTCGGCAAAAGTGCCCGTCCCAGGTGTTTTAAGGGGACGAAGCGTATGCCCGTGAAGTATGTGGCGAATTCCAAAGCTTGGATGACTCGGCCAATATTTTCTGAGTGGTTGAAGGAATTTAACCAGGACGTCAAGCGGCAAGGCCGTCAAGTTTGCCTACTGCTGGACAATTGCTCGACGCACCACGTCGAGGGCCTGCAGCTGTCGAACATCGAACTGCATTACTTCCCGGCCAACTGCACGTCTCTAATACAGCCCCTGGACAAAGGGGTCATTAACAGTTTTAAATGCTGTTACCGGCGCCGACTAATCCAGAAGATACTTCTCGACATCCGTCTGGAATGGGAGATGAAGATCGACATTTATCAAGCAGTCGAGATGCTTGCTGCCTCCTGGCAAGAGGTCAGGGCAGAAGTTATCGCGAATTGCTTTTTAAAGGCCGGAATAGCCAAAAACGCACGGGCTGGTGCCGACGAGGAAGAGGAGGAAGACCTTTCTACTCCGTCCGATGTGGCCGAAGCGTGGAACGAGCTATGCACTAACGGTGGTGTACCCGACGACGTTGAACTGACTGACTTTTTGTTTGCCGACAACGCCGCCGTGGCTACAGAAGAAATGTCTGATGCAGCAGTAGCTGAAAGCGTGCAAAATCCCGATGGCGGTGATGATGGTGCCTGTGAGGCAGATCCGTGTGACGTGCCTTCTGCAAAGGAGGTGATGAACGCAATGGACGTTATGCGCCGTTTCGTCGGCTCGCTCGACGATGAAGGAGCTCTACACGATTTAGCTTCTTTGGAGCGGCGTGTTGTGCCGTCACTTGTGCCGAAGAAGCAAGCGCAAATTACGCAGTTTTTTGGTGTAAAATAAATGCTTGAAGGGCGAGTTCACCTTCGCGGATATATTGAGCTATTTGGTTTCGTTTCTGCATCATTCGTACGAGCCTTCACGCGAAACCTGCATGTAACAAAACCTGCATGTAACGAAAAATTGCGAGCTTTTGTCAACTTCGTTATATCCAGGTTTAACTGTACTCTGCAAACTGTATTTCTTTTTGTGTAAATTACTGATGCCACTCTTGCTTCCAGTTCATGTAAAAATAGAAAGGTCCGCGGTATCTTCTAAATAAATAAAAGCAGAATGCAGGAATGGTTTTGACGCTGAGCTCTGGGTCATGTTAAGGGGGGACGCGGGTCTTGAAATCGCGAAAAATGGTCAAAAATGGCAATTTTCAAAAAATTGTGTTTTTCAAGTCTTTAATGTCCCAACTATGCCTCTACAAAATATTATGGCCCAATTCCTACTCGAAGTATAAAAAAAACAATTTAGAAACATCGGTGAGCCGAAGTTGAACGCCAAGCGCGAAGGTTTGCCTCATTTTCAAGCTGCTGTAGCTGCGCGCGACGCGAACCGATCGGCGCCATCTTGGTCTCGTTTGAAAGCTGTGGGCTGGTCAAAGTTAACTGTGGCACCTTTCATATGTGGATTATCACTTCAGGGCATAAACCTTGTAATTTAAGCTTGGAATCTATTAAATAATGGTTGTAGCCCTATGCTTGGACTGTAATGCTCTGCACTTCATGAAAGTGTATCACATGAAGGCTGGCTGTGCGTGACACATGTAAACTTTTCAGGCTGTGGCTCGGCTCCTGGCTATGGTTCTACTGGTGGCTTGGGGGGAGGTGGTTTCTGGACTGGGGCTGCCGCAGGTGGCCTACTGGGTTATCTCATGGGAAACCGCAAGTAAGTTGAGAAACAAGCTTGCGCTTCTTTTTACTTAATAAGCCTGTATCCCCTTCAGTCACGAATCATGATAGACTGTTGATAAATGTGAAATTTACGTAATTTTATGCCAAGGCGCTGGACGCCATGGATCTTCCTACAATAATTACTATAGGGAACTCTGACGCTGCTGTTGCTCAACCACTATGGAAATGATGGATAGCGCATGGATTTGTATGACATTCGTGCTTATGCCTTCAGATGTTTTGGTGGCTTTCTTTATTATACACTTCATCTGCCTTTATTAGCAAAAATTGCAGAGCAATGTGTAGTTGTAGTTTTCTAAATGCAGAAGTCAATAGGACTCTGCGAACATGCATAATCGCTGCCAATTGCAGTGGTTCCACTTGTCTGTGCATCCGTGACGTATTGGTTTCAATATTCGGCTTCTGTGCTCAAGGTCCTTTGTTCGACTCCTTCCATCGAGCAATTATAATAATGTTTATTTAATTATTTATAAACTACTTTCTTCAAAATGGTCAGTTCGCAAAGTCACGAAGCCAGTTAAAGCCAGAAAGACGAAGTTTAGGCAAATCCGTGCACTAACATTCATTCCCGTGGTGGCTGAGTCGCCGTGCTTGGAGCTCGCATAGACACTGTCAGCACAATTCCTTCTACTAATTGCATGAAACTCTATTCTGGAGACTGCTCTGAAAGTGAATCAAGGTGGTGGAATGGTGTGCATTTTCTAGTGGGTCATTGTTATTGAAGAGTAATTAATATCCCTTTATTCTGCTGTCAGTCATGCCAAGTTTCTATCCCCAGCTCAAAATCGATGCTCAAGGCATTTATTGGCTGCAAGCATACTAGACAGGAAAAAGTGTCCCAATGATTACAATACTCCTTAATGCAAAATTCAAGCGCAGCTGTATGTATGTTTTCATTTCATGATATACTGAGGCAATGAATTTGAGACCAAAATCGCCACAAATGGCAGTGGGCGTATAGGCCAGTGCTGTCAGCACCTTCGCAGAGGGAGTGGCAGTATGGGAACACTGGCATGATGGACGGCATCAGAGCCAGCTGTCGAAGAAGACTACAATGAACGCGCGAGCAGTGGCATGAGTGCGAGGGGCAGTATGAGAATGCTGGTGTGACGAATGGCATTCGAGCCAACTGTGGAAGAAGGTGACGATGAATGCGCAAGCAGTGGCACAAGCGTGGTCGCGCGGTTACACCGAGGGACGCCAATGCTCAACCCAAGAACAGGCGCCTAAGCGCTGTGCTCTAAAATGGCTATTTCGCCATTGCTCACAGAACACGGCACATCAAGGATCCCGTCAAACATGGTGGTGCCACAAGTCGTGTGCTACATGCACACTTTGTGGCGAGAGTCTTCTACTGAAAGTTGCCAATATAATATTGAATGCAGCAGTGAATGCTCGACTGTATTGCGGACGTATGTGTCGCCAAGTTTAAAGAACATTACCGTCACCACACATTGGTTGTTTAGATCAACAGAAGTGGATGCGACAAAACAGGATCACACGTGGATGGACTTACCATTAGCATTACTTTTATTGGGCGCACAAGGTACTTGAGGATATAGCTCCAAACTGTCATAGACATGATCATTCTCATGTTTTCTGTCTTGGCAGTTAACTTGTCTTTAGCACCCACTCATCACCCATCTAGCACATTTATTCTAGGGTAGCAGCCTGGCCCTCGTGGAACAAGTGGCCCTTGTGGAACAGATAGCCCAAACATGCACTTGCTAAAGAATATAGCCTAAGCTTGTGTCCACAAATGCACTTGCACAGCATTTCACTTCTTTCACTTTCTTATCATGTCCTTCTGTCAACTAAACCAACTACAATCCTTAATTCTTGCAGTAACGCAGGCTACAGGACTGCTTATGGCTACCCCAGTGAAGGCACATTTGGCTCATCTTCGTCATTTGGCTCACCTTCGTCATTTGGTGGACCTTCGACATCAAGTGGTACACATTCGTCCAGTGGTAAGTGAATGCTTTGTTTTGAACTCTAAATAGAAAATACGAAATCCCTTTTTTTGGTTTCAAACAATGTCACGTCTATTCTGTAACCTATTCCTGTCTTTACCATAGGCAATGTGTTTATATGAGGTAATACTCGGTCTTCATTCAGAGCTGTTGTGCAAGAACATGAGTGAGGCCCATGGTGCCAAGTTATTCCATTGCTGCTCACCTCTTTCAACATTCCTTTTCATTATTTTAGCTGCAGTAACTATGCCTTGATGACCGGCATTTCTGTATTCACAGGTTTCGGAGGCACGCGACGAAGGTAATCAAAACAGTGGCCAACCGAAATTGTGACGCTCATCTTCATCAAGTTCTGATCTCGCCATTGGAATGACCCTAAATCATGCCATCAAAATAAAATTATCTTGTCTTTCTGTGTACCAATTTGTTCTCTTGTATTTTTTTTTCTGGAGCGCTGGCCATAAACTATTTTTTCACCTTGAAGTGTTGCAGTATTTCCTGCTGAAATTGCAGTGCCGATGGCTTAAGGTTGTGAAGCCTTGTACATCACTTTATATTTTTGGCAGCTTTTGGTTCTTTGTGCAGGACAAGACTACAAAAGTTGGTCAGATGATCTGTCATCTACATTTTCATGTGCAGTTTTAATCCATGATAGCATGTTATACTTAACATTTGCACTGGCTTGCACCATCTTATCTGAAGCTTCTTGTGCGTCAAGTCAAAAGAAAAAGGTGATAAAGCTGAAAAGAAACATATTATCACTGGTGTAATAAACCGATCTGAGCAACTGATTCACCTAAGACAGTGAAGCTGTATAAGTGAAGCTGTATATATTCATGTTCACGCTTGCTTCGGAAACACACGAGGTATTTATTTCCTGGCTGTTGAAATTATTGCCAATGCCACCAGTGTACTCTGACTCCACCCTGCTCCCATAGATGCTGCATTGTTGGCTGCTCTCAACCCCCACAATCATACGCAGTCAAATCTCAATCACACGGTACCACCGAAAATCATTCACTGTTTTTAAATATCTTAATGAAAAACTAATGGTTATAAGCCAGTGGACAAACCTAGGAATGAAAATGATGTACCTTGGCAGTAGATGCGTGTGCAGACAAGCATGCTCTCAAATAAAAATGTTTTGCTCATTTCAAGGCTGCTTTATTTGAAGAAATCAATTACTGTCTTCTGGCGAGTGCAGCATGCATGACCGATTAGGAATGCTTTTATATCTTCCACTTTGCGCAATACCTCATCGGGTATGTCATTGCACCAAGCGATGAAAACGGAAAGTTCGACACGATCTCATCTTCTGTGTTCGATGACCCACAGTCGTCTTCCTTCGGGTCGTCATCGCCACTGGAGAGGTAGTAAACACAGTTAACAATCTCTTCAGCCATTAGTGCTGTGCTGTGGTTCTCCATGTAGTCGTTGAAGAGACAATGGGCAGCAGTTACACAACCTTGGTCCACAGGTCTACTGGGTTGTCAGTCACCTCGAGGCCATCTTCAAGCTGCACAGGCACTTTGACAAGCCCTGCTTTTCGCCAGCAGTTGCTAGTGGTGGACGCCTTCAAGTTCCACCAAGCTCCCGTGAGCACTTCCGCTGCCCGACGAATATTGATTGCAGTCGGCTGCTTTAGGCAGAGCGTGATAATCAACTGCTGCACAAGGTGCTTACGAAATTCTGTTTTCACACTTCTTATAATGCCCTAGTCTAGGGGTTGCAGCAAGGTCGTGTTGCTTGGTGGCAGAAACTCTAAGCAAATGTGCGTCAAGCGAACATTCACAATGTGAGCAGAGCTGTCAATATGCAGTAGAATTCTTCAGTCATCCCTCCTCATTTGCTCGTTAAGTTTGAGAAGCCACTCGGAAAAGAGTTCTCTGGTCGTCCAGGTTTGTTTGTTGGCGCAGTAGTCGTACGGTAACAACATGACTTTTTCACGCAGTGAGGCTTCGCATACTTGCCTATTATGAGCAGCTCAATTTTCTTCATGCCTGTTGCATTGCAGCAGAGCAGGACTGTCATGCAAAGATGCGACTTCTTCCCTCCTTTGCACTGCTACCCTTTGAAGTGCATCGTCCGGTCTGGCAGGAGCTGATAAAAACATGCGGTCTCATCCGCGTTGAAAATATCATCTTCAGAGTATGTTTCAGCTACCTCTAGAAAACGATCATTGCACCAGGAATTGGCGCATTCTCTGTCAGCAGCCTTTACCTCGCCCGAGACTACATGCCAAGTTATTCCGTTCCTTTGGCAAAAAAACTTCTTGAAGCAAGTGAAATAGGAAAGGCAAAGTTGCCAGAAAAGTGAGTGATCTGCAAACAATGCGCTGCTTTTTAGTGCTGTTCTAGGTTGATTGCTGCTTGTGTGTTCCGTGTAAAAGTGAATCATCGCTAATAAAGTTCCTTTGCATCCTACCAAAAATGAATGCACAGCACAAAATTTAAAAGAATGTCTGCCATCTACAACAAGCTGCTAGAATGTGCTGTTAAATTGTACTATAATTAGCAGCAGTCAAGGACTCTGCATTCTTGAGTGCATCATTAATGCAAAGCATTTTTTGCCTCAAACTACTAATTTTGTGGTGGGTAGAAGGTAGGTTCGTGTACATCGGTTCGGGCCTCTTCAACAATCAAACCTCGGACTTCTACTACAATTGCAGCCCTCCAAACAGACAATCACTTTTTTTCCCCTACATTGCTTGCTTTTGCATACACATAAATATTTACAGTTTTATGAAAGATTAAAACTGCCAGTTGGTCGATGCGAAAGTTTCAACATTCTCTCAGGCACACGTGTACATGCTCCAATCGAAAATACAAGCGATTGTACAGCAACAAGTTGGCAATAAAAGCGAAAGCGTGCCAGCTTCTCTATAGTAGGGTACAACTTAAAAAAACAGCAGTTGGCAACCATGGCACACGGATCGTGCGGGGTTGTGTTACTTCGCCTGCCAATCACAGAAGCAAACAACATCGTTGTCATGCGACCTTTTCAAAACGGCGTCGTACTTGATACCTCTGTCTGCTGTTATTGAAGTCTCTTCACCGGTGGAAGCAATGAGGTGTGCAACAGACATGGACAGAGTGTATGGAGTCTGAGCATTTCACTCTTCAAAAGTCCACGGTGCAGTTCATTTCACTGCTGACCCCGTTTTACTTATGAAACTTTCTTGTCAAATGAAGTGAAACTTGGCAATAAATAGTTGCAGCAAAGCAAGCAATTTATTTCAGTTCAATAAAGAATTAGGCTTTCCCCGTTCCTCTGCAATAGACGAGTGAAAGCGTACAAAATTATGTGCTTACAATTATATTCTTATGGTTAGCGCCTTATTTAGGCAACTGGAAAGCTTTAAGTACAAACTATTTGCAGCCTCACAGAGGAACAGTGGCTGCGGCTTCACTACAGACTTGAGTTGTATCCGACTGCATAAAGCTAAATTGGGATCCAGTTAGCATTGAAAGCTTTGCAACGTAAATGATGTCTTGGCAATAGAGAAGTTTAGAGAAGGAATAGAGAAGTGGCAATAGAGAAGTTAGATATTAATTTGGTCCTAAACAGTTGGCATAAGATTCTACAGCATGTCATGAACCAGACATAGCATCAGTATCAATTTCTGTCTTGTAACTACAGCACACTGTTTGGTAGCTCACACAACGTAGAATACGAGCAACCAACCTTTAAAAGATTTGTGACGCCATCGTGAGGTGCATTTGATTCTAAGCTGTATTTTCGCAGGTCTCCTTTCAATAATGCAATTAATGTGCAGTTCTTTCAACAATGTGCTTGTGCTAGAATCCGTTACGGTGTCCTCAGTGGCGTAGCTAGGTCGTCTGGCATCCGGGGCCCATAGGTCTTCTGTCACCCCCCTCCCCGGGTGTAGCCGGCGGAAAGAGGGGTGTCTTAAGACGTATATGACACCCCCCCCCCTTCCCTGGCCCCTTGCACCCGGGGCCCACGGCCCCCCGGCCCCCCCTGTTGCTACGCCACTGGGTGTCCTGCTGTGTAAAGCTTTACGCCTGTCAAGCACATTGCCGGGTTCCACCGGAAAGCTGTGATCGCTATGAATGCTGTCGCCAGTCTTGTCCACCGCTGCAAATGCCGCCACTCGCAACGTTCGGAGGTGCTTTGGGAACTTCCACTGGCCGAAAGGAGGTGGACGCGACAACAGGAAGGTTCCCTGTTTTAATATGTTCACCAGCAGCTTCCAATATGGCGCGCACGTCCTCCTGCAAGGCGTAGCTTATGCGACGGTAGCCATGTCGGTCTCGACATGGAAGCCATGTCGACGCGACTATAGCGTACTGCTCACTTGTTTTCCTCATTGTTCAGATCCTCAATAGCCAGTAAAGAGACGTCTGCGTGTTTTTTTACGCGAGTGACATTGAGAGTATAGTACCGGACTGCACATTAAAAGCGGCAGACTAGCGGTAGGAACGTGAGTGGGAGGAATGAAAAATGTGATGATAACTTACCTTCGTATTCGCTTTCCATAGCGCGCTTTCCGCCAACCGTAAGCTCTAAAGAAGGTGAAAAACAGGGCCGTCACACGTAAGTCCGCAGGCCATACTGATCAGAAACAGTTAGCAATTGAGAACACTTACCTTCGATTGAAACGCAGACTGGCTCACGAGCCCAACTATAGAAGCTATTTGAGAACGCGCGCGAAACTCAGGACCTACGCAAACACGGAACCCATGGGAGAAGATCCGAAACCATGGCAACAGAAAAGCCATAGCCCCCATGCCGTACGTAACAAACATATGATAAAATCAAAAGTAAAAAGAAACTGTTAGGCATTTTAAATTCTACAACAAAGCTTTAATTTTATTATTTTTTCTACCTGTTTATAATTAGTTCTGTAATAAATTAAAGATGCGTTCAAATAACTGAAACCCAAACTTCTCGCCGCTTCTCCGAGAACTTGGCAAGTTGAAAGGGATGAAAGCGTGCATGCACGTCTGTCACATGGGCCCACGACCGTCCGAGATTTATAGCGATTCCAAAACGGCAGTTAGGGCTTTTCAAAAGGGTTGCATCGCCAGGCAAGCTGCTCGTCGTCTTAGCAGCTCGAGTCCATATGCTCTCGCGCATAATTCAATTCACGGGTTTCCCGCTCACGTAGGGTCGGTCAAGGGTGCTCCCCCGAACCTCAATGAGTGCTCACGAGGATGCGCGTGACCTCACCGACCCTGCTAGCTCTGCAAGGAGCGCCGATCGACTCCCCTCCTCCCTACGGCCATAGGGACGCTCCCGCTACTCCCACAACGAGTTAAATTCTTCATAGAAACGTGGGAGGCCAAGCTCGTCTCCGAGGACCTGGAACAACAACGATGTCTCGTCGCCAGGGCCAAGGAGGCAGCGAAGGCCAGAGGGTTCCTGGAATGAGGAGACCTCCCACCGAGAGTCGAACACTGTTTCAAAAATAAAGGTTTATGGTTGTCTACGGTCACGCGTTGGCGCGAAATTCAAAATATGACATCTGACCTTCATTTTAATTATTAAAAGTTGAGTTTTGAAAGAACGTTTTACCACTTTAAACTGTTTTATTTGAGATCTTTAATACTTACTTAAAGCGTGCCGGACACTTACGCGGAAAAAACGATTGACGCAAGAAGTGTCATGACAGCAACTGGGGCGCATACCCACTGCGGAAACGTCCAGCAAAGATAAACGGTCGTGCAGTTTCCTTTATCGCCGATATCACGGATAAAGGAGATGCAAGAAACGGTAGGCAGTCCAATAAGCAGTAACCACGAGTTATCTACGTTTCTCTCGCCATATACGTGGGCTGGTGCACGTGTGCACGTTGCGAGAATGCAACACTGCAGATGTTTTTCTTTCTTCGCCATCTCGGCATTTGATTGGCGCGGACGAAGTCTTCACCGGCGTAAAAGACGACGCACCGCGACTGCTCGTTCATTCTCACTGAGCTTCGTCGACGATTACGTGCTGCTGTACGTACTACCATGGCCTCCGCACCTGCGCCGAAGAAATACATTTTGAAAGGATTCAGCAATGTTCTCGACGGGCGTTCCATCCGGTTCGTAGATCAGCTACCAGTCGGCTTGCCTGTCTGTTCGCTGTGCTCCGTGGTGCCTTTCGAGCACTATTCCCTGAGCTGCAAGCACGTCTATTGCGGCCCGTGCTTTCTCGAAAGCGTGAAGGTTTCCAGCACCTTACGGTGCCCGATGGACGGGAAGCTGCTTCGCCCGCGCAGGGCCGTGCCCTTGGCCACCGCCGATGTTGACATGCTGCGCAGTTTGGTAGCGTGCTGTTGGAACAAGGACTACGGTTGTAGCTACACCGGCAACCTGGAAGATCTGGAGGCTCACGTCCGAGACTGCTACGAGGTTACCTGTGGCCTCTGCTCCGGAAAGCTGCTGAGGTCGCGACTGGTCGGTCACCTGGAGACCGCTCATTCGGGAACTAGGAAGACCAGCTCTAGGAAAGCCAAGCGACGCGAAGAGGCCGTTGCGGCTTCAGCTGAATCTTCTTCCGGCGCCTTGGTCGAGAGGGGAGACGGAGACGCGGAGCATGAAGGTGGTGCCGTGACTGGTGAGAAAGCGGCTGCAACGCCGGCTGGGACGAAGACCACTCAGCTTTCGCACGAGCGCGTCCTGGAGCTAATCGAAGCTACGGCGACCAGGACCGCGTCCAAGGCGGCGGATGACGTGAAGAAAGTGAACGGGACTATGTTGCGCGACATCTTTGGCGCTATCGAGATGATCAACCACCGCCTGACACAACATGAACGTTTGACAGCGGTCGCCTTCACCGGACCTTCGCGCGCCGAAGATGCTGCGCAAGCCGCTGTCTTCGAGCGTCCGCGGAAGCAAGAGCACGTCGACGGGTACACGTGGACGGTATGCCAATACTCCAAGATTCGTGTTGGCATACACTACGTCGTAAGCCCGCTCTTCGTCATCGCTCCAGGTTACAGGGTCCAGCTTACCATCTGCATTGACGGCATCACGCTGGTCGAACTGAGCGCGTCTGTGAAGGTGCACCGTGGGGACGGCGACAACCAGCCGCTTGAATGGCCGTTTCAGAGGACGTGTCTATTCACGCTCTTCGATAAATCCGGGAACGGGGCTCACGTGACTAGCCTGTTCACTCCGAAGGACCTTTTCAACAGCCCCGTTACTGCTTCGCCCTCGACTGGGGACGATTCTCTAGTCTCGGGTTGGCTGACTGTCAGTAAGATGACGCGACTCGCCTTTGAACGCGATTACATTGAAAATGATGGATTTACTCTTGCCTTCAGTACAAACCCCTCGCTGTAGTGAACTTTTAATGTTTTAAACTCGCTCCTTTTGAGTTTTTTATCGATTTTACATCCTGTCAGGACGCAGCGTTTTATTTTCATGACTCGGCCACTAATCTATAGCGCAATAAATCTTCTCATACCCACTACGATGTTGTAATCATTTCTTTTCAAATAAGCATGGAGTAACGTGACGTCCCATGGTTAAAGGAATTAAATACACTTACGTCGCCCCGCTAGCCATTTGGCAAGCGATCTCTCCGAGGACCGAGCCATTCCTTTCATTCCCTTCCCGTCAGTATCGGCCTAACACGCGAACTCTGAGAGACAGCGTAATAGCCGGGAATGTCCGTGACGTTTTCCGAACGTCATCGTGCCACATAAGCTTCTTTGGCTTCGCTTACATGGATTCGGTTGTCGACACAGTCTGACGACCGAACCGCGTTTCTATATGCATTTCACCAAACGGCGGATAATCCCACTGCTCGCCGCGTGTCTTGCCTAACACACCTCGACGTTCCCTCAACTCTACCCGTTTTCGGCTCGGCGCCACGTACCGAGCGTGAATTTCAAGCGCGTGAAGTTTCCTGAATTGAGCCTCGGGTATGGCGATCGATACCGTGTCACTTCGACCGAACTAGCTCTCTCTCTCTCTCTCTCTCTCTCTCTCTCTCTCTCTCTCTCTCTCTCTTTTTTTTTCTTTTTTTTTACTACAGTGAGCTAGAATAGCGGCAGCCACCGCGGGCAATCCTGATTGGACCTCTAGAGCTTAGTTAATGCGTCAAAAACAAAACGCAGCCGGACACTTCAGCGAGCTTCGCCACGATCTGCACTGGATGTGAACCTATTTTACCTCAACTTGGGTTCCTGGGTATGCGGTCAGCGAGGAATCGATTCTCGGCGTTCGCACGGGCCAGCGCACCATGCATTTCGGAGGGCACGCGCGGGCTTCGCGGCGGCGCTGCTAGATGGCGCAGCGTGTCTACAGGGAAACGCGACAGAGGAGTCTCGCTGCAGTACATTCTATAGCTACATCGCTTCAATGCGAATCTTAATACCGTCGACAGTGTTCGTGAGATGGGTTATGCCGGATTTTTTTAAAGGGGCCATGGGTAATGGTCGTCCACCAGTTATAATTTTATATTTGTAACTTAGAGCAGAGGGCCCAATATGCTTATAATAAAGAAAAACAAGAAAGCCTGGGCTCTCAGCGCACATTTGACCCGAAATGAATCACGTGCCTCTCAAGTCCACCCACCGATAGCAACCGCTATATTTTGGCAAGGCTGTGTGACGTCAGGAACTTAGGAGCCACCTCTGTGTCGTCTGCTTTGAAACAGTTCGAGACCACATCGGGCGTCTTTCTTCTCACATTCTAGCATCCAAATGCATAGCAAGGGCGTCCCTGCTTAAATGTGCCCGCAATTCCTTCGCTTGCGCGGTAAAATCCAGTAGCAAACCAGAGATGCACCGATCCGCAGATGCAGAAATAAAACAGCTAGTGCTTGGCGGCCATGACGTATTTCCAGCTGCTGCAATAACTTATTTCGGTGCTTGCAGCACACAAAAGCATGCCGAGTCCGGCTTCTGTTAACCGAGAGAGATGTTTCCGGGGATGCCCATTCATTTCGTCACCATTCAGTGTCGCCAGACTGATTTAAGGTTCAACTGCGACATAAAAAAAAATCAAATACCAATTTTCTACTGCACCGAATACACTCAAATTTTGCCAACTTGCTATAAGATGCGCACGGCTTAACATGCAATGCATAATTTAAGCTCGCAAATTTGGTGTCATGACCTCCTTAAGAGAAGCAGACTTGAATTGGTTGAAAGCCTACACTCTATTTTTGTTTTGTTTGCATAAACCTTTTTAAATCACGCTTGCCCTTCGAGGTATCGACATTTCTTGGGACGTGTTCTGGGACACGTTCTGAGTGAATTACTGAATTTGAGAGTCTATTTATAAACAGCCCGTATTTATAATTTTCAAAACAATTGTAATGTTCCAGTCAAAAACAATTTTTAGTTGTAAAAAATGCATCTGCATTTGATTATTAGACATTTTATTCGGATTCGAAGATTAGGTATTCGTATTTGAGAAAGCTGATATTAGCACATTTTCATAGTTGGGTGTCGATCGTTGCTGAAGGCCATGCACCGAGCAGGTTTTCATAGCTGATACATGACACTCTTACAGAAATGTGGCTTTACTGTCGCCAGTGCGCCGGTAAACATAGGAAATTATGCGATAATCACTGGTTAATTAACTCCTTTATCATATATCTTCGAACTCCAAATGACATGTTATATACTAATGCACAGATGGCATTCAAAGTTCAAAGCATACCAAATTAGCTAAAATCCCACGTCGAGTGTCGAGCCGGAACCGTGTGCGCTGAAGACACAGTTTACGCAATTTTGCGCGTGACATACCTAATTTGCGTCGCTGTGCTATCTATGCAGCGAAAAAAAAAACGCATGCCGGCGTTCTTATTACACACCGTGTTGTCACCGTCGAAATGTGTGTATAGAGCCGGGCCCCTCTCTCGGGACGCTGTTGCGTACTCCAGGGTAGCGTACCGTACTGCTGCCGAGAAGTAGCGGCGCCTGCCTATCGAAGCTCGACCGACATTACTTATTGGGTAGCGTGGCGTTGCCGGCGGGCTGCAGGCATCCGGTAGACCATGGCGACCAAGCAAGGGCGAGATGATTTGCTAGTGCGAAACTTGCACGGTTTATTCAAAGGTAGTTGAAAGAAAATAAGAAAAGCATGAAGTATATAAAAGTACATTTCGGAGCCCCTTAAATGGGCTCTCTACAAGTGTGGGCGGGATCTTGCTTCCGTCGATGTCACGTGACAGGCACAGAGAGAGGGCCCCTCCTCCTGCATTACCGAGCAAGGAAAGGAGAAGACAACCCTCCGAAGAACTTCACTTTGGCCTAGTTGGTATTTACTGCATATCATATTGACCGCAAATAAGACGGGGACAGAGGGAGAAAACACATACCGCCCGTGCTGTTTATGTGTTTTCTCCCTCTGTCCCCGTCTTATTTGCGGTCAATATGATATGCAAGTCAACCCTCATCTCGACGAATCCTGGTAGAAGGCCCTTTGTGCGCAAGGTGCCTGACGTTAACCATCGCAGGAGAATTCAACCCTCGTTTCGACGAATCCTGGTAGAAGGCCCTCTGCGCGCAAGGTGCCTGACGTTAACCATCGCAGGAGAAGTCAACCCTCGTTTCGACGAATCCTGGTAGAAGGCCCTCTGCGCGCAAGGTGCCTGACGTTAACCATCGCAGAAGAAGTCAACCCTCGTTTCGACGAATCCTGGTAGAAGGCCCTTTGTGCGGAAGGTGCCTGACGTCAACCCTAACAACGCTAAGCGCATACGCTGCTCAAAGCGCCGCCGCGAAATCTTCGCGTATGGCGGGTCCGATTCCTCCGAGTGCCAGAGAGGGAGAGAGAACAGTGTCCCGAGCGAGGCCAACACCACCTAGAAGACAGGTGGTGTTGGCGAGGCCCGGTGTCACCCTGGGGTGAGAAGTACAGGAAATCATTTGGCTTCGACTTCCCTCTTGGCCCTGCCGACGAGTTGTCGTTGGTCTTCCAGGTCCCCGAGGAGTATATATATATATATATGATGTCACTGCATGAACATCAGCACATACGCAGTGGAGCATACAGTTATCTAGGTTGGCGTCAAAGAGGTTCATTGAAGAGCGACGCACATACCAAGTTGGGCTTACCCGCGGTGGCCTAAGTTGGTGCCGAAGAGGTTGATTGAACAGCGACACATAAGCCATCCCTTATAACCTCTTCTGTTCCATTTATCTTTTTGCACTAAGTGTACGTGATTATCAAAACAAAGTATGGCATAAGTAGTTAGGTCTACCATACGCTTACGCTCGTTTTAATGGGCAACTCGGCGATTTTTCGGTGTTCACTGATCTTAATTCTGAATATATTTTCTCTTTTGCACTCTGATTACTTGTGCCAAATGGCTGCAAGTCATTTAGCTTTCCTGAAAATGAATTTTAAAGATTGGTGGTGTTCCCGACTCATGACTTTCTACTGGCCACCCTGTACTTGCGACGTCAGAGACTACAGCGCCACTGTCGCTGAAATCATCGCTTGAATAGCCGCCATAGCCGCTGTATAGTTCGGAAACTCTCTAAAAGCTCCTTGTGTCGTCAGGAGACATCACCAGTTTCGCTTCTTTGGCGTTAGCGCCACGTGTACTGCGTGTTTAGCACGTGTTCTGCTTGTTTACATTATCGTCGTGTAGGACCTGACGTCATCGACTCTTGGTGACGTCACACAAAGCAGCTACCCGTTTCGGTGTCTCATTTATTGGTTACTCAAAATTTTTGATGAATTTCTAAGGAAACTGAACCATCCTACCAGTGACAGGACCGTCAATGCCATTTGAAAATGACAATACCTTAATATAGTTTTAAAAAAAACCGAAGTTGCCCTTTAACTAGCTGTGCCGCACGTGGCATAAGTTCCTTATTTTGCGTTTTACGT
Organism: Dermacentor albipictus; assembly: GCF_038994185.2. Classification (NCBI taxonomy): domain Eukaryota; kingdom Metazoa; phylum Arthropoda; class Arachnida; order Ixodida; family Ixodidae; genus Dermacentor; species Dermacentor albipictus. The sequence goes on along the minus strand of NC_091829.1, from coordinate 47,860,374 downwards.
ATCGAGCTCTTTCACCCAAAAATCGCAGTAATCGTAAACAGTCCTGAAAAAAAAAAAGCTGCACTGTTTATGCTATCTGCACGCATGTGCATTACATATGTTTGGAGCCACACGTTGACCGCGTGGTTGTCAAGCGTGTATGCGCTCGTTCGTGAGCGCACAACGAAAGTTTTACCTGGGACGAAACACGCCAGGATGCCGGTGCCTGCCTTGGTGTCCAAACAGCGTTCAAGAGCTTCTAGGAGCACTTGCAAACATGTACGTAGACAAACTAGCGATGTTCTTGCTTCTACTTCGCCCTAATCACGGTGGCCCTAGCAGAACGCATGCAAGTTAGGCAATTAAGTTCATAATAGTCCTGTCAAGTCTTTCTTCACCCCTGCCGTTGGATCGCCCCAACTTTTACGAAACCCAAATTAAGGCTGAGTTTCTTGGTTTGAAGAAAACGAGTAACATCGCTGAACGACGAGACGTGATTCAAACAGACGTACGAAGCGATGACTTTCAACCATTATTTTATTGTGCACACAGCCATATATATACACAGGGGCTTGAATAGGCAAGAAGGAGAGAACATATCATAGTAGGAATGCAGTGCCAGGAAGACAGCCACGATAGAGAATGTAAAAACAGCACAAATAAATTTATGGAATTGTCATCATCAACGCGCAAGATACGCGAGTTCCTTCGTGAGGATCGAGCGAAGGTACACTCACGCATACATCGCCTTTCTTGTCGATGCAAGAAACCTCATATATCTCACGTACAGGCTGCATTGTCATATATTGCTATGTGAAAAATAAAATATTGGTTGAAAGTCAGCGCTTCGTCTGGCCCAGTCACGTGCCGTTGTTGAGCGCTGCTACTCGTTTTCTTCAGACACGTACCAGCCAGCCCAAGTTAGCACGTTATTTCTTGGTTCCTTCATGCTGAGTGAAATCGAATGTTTAAAATTCAGTGACATTTTGCGATTGCCCTGCCGAAAGAGGCCGATGCACGCGCCCGGAGTTAATTGCTGTTACGTCGATGCAGTCCGGTACACCGACGTAAAAGCATTCGCTACAGTCAGCGTCGATCAAGAAGGAAAAATCACAAACGCCTAGCTCGACGGTCCGGACGACGGCAGCTGATGTTGCGGAACAGAATGGCCCATGCTGGACGACAGTACGGCTACTTTTATACAGCGGCTCGAGATCGGCGGTCCCAGCATTCGCCAATGCCGTCTCGAGACCGTTCTTGCGGATCGTGCGGGTCAAAGAAATCAAGCAACACACGATATCTTCTGGTTCCCCGCTCACACGGGACAGATCAAAGGTGCCCCGTCCAACCTCAACAGAGCTTCGCGAGGAGTCGTTGACCACGTAGCTACCGGGTGGCGCGGCGCTGAGGTTCCCGATAATAGGGATCCCTCTGCCTCGTACAACGAACGAAGTACTTTTATCTGGGGAGGCGGAAGTATCCGCCGCCGCATAGTAAACTGAACCGGCCTCAGGCATTCACACTCAGACTCTTGCGAGTCGGGGCGTACCCTGGCCCTGCTCTCTTACACTGGATCTATCCGAAATTCAAACCTCAAACACTTGCACGCTTCGCTGACTTTGCCAACTTAGAAAACGTGTTCTGGCGGTGCCCCGCGTTACGGGGCGACGAAGACGTTACGTCGCTGCCCTACGCAGTCCCCGTTTTGACTGTTGGGCCCATTGGACTGCCCAACCATGGGCAGTCCAACGGACCCGCGACGTGGCGGATAGGCTTGGCCAGCTAGGCCTTTCTGTCCCTGCGTAGGAGCGGCCCGCTACATAGTGCACGCTCCGATGGACCTCAATAAAGTTCTTACATCAATCCATCGTACAATTACAGCACGTTATTATCTTTCGAAGGCGTAACCATAGAGAAAGATATGTGGCGTAATTCCGATCTGGTAGAACCCGTATATAAGCTCTCGTGTGGTCAGAGCGACAGCGGCGCGCGTGATGGAAATGGCAGGCGACGACGTTACCAACGTTACTACGTGCGAGATAGCGTATGACAAGCCGTACCAACAGCCACATTCAGCAACCTTCTGCTCAATGCTACCAGGTTACAACTTCAGATCAGTGGGTGCAACAATGGTGCAACAATTTGCGTAGTCTTTTTCGGAAGCATCGCACGTCGCATCGAACGCTGCATCGTACCGCGGGTCCCCCTGCTGTGAAGCGAAAGAGAAGTCACTTTTCGATAAAAACAGCCGCAGGCTGCCTGTCCCGTCAGGCAACGCTGCGCTTGGGCAGTAGAGTTTGGTTCTCGCTTTAGTACGCGCCGAGTTGAAACAGAGTTGTTTTGAGCTGCTAATTTCGCGTCACGTCGTTAATCAAGCAAGTAAAAAGCTGTACCACCTGAGAAACTAGATATTCAGCGGATCAAACGCAAATTTTAATAGCTGTGTTAGGCGTTTGTCATCCCAAAACGCCTCTGAGAGTGATCGCGTTTACTATCTGCAGAGTTGGCGGGCGCATAATTGCATTTTTCACTCTTTGCACTTTTCAGGGCTGTCCTAAACTCGACTGGAGATTTTAATCGATTTTAGTTTTCATATTCGGACGTACTTCATGCAGGTAAATAAGTTTATCATTTCGCTTCGCTCGCATAGGTGCTGAGAAAGGTCGGCCCCGTCATGTACAGCTGACTAGCTCTCTGCCTGCTTTACTTGCGAAACAGGTAACTAAAAGTGATTTTTCTTCTACTGTCGTACTTTATTTATCTAAAAGTATGTTGAAATGCTTCTCACATTGTTTGGTTTTAGGTTGCATCATGAATTAACAGCGCTGCAGTGCTAATCATTTTATCATTTGGCTTATTGGTGCCACATCTATTATGGGTGTCCATGTACTCGTTCTAGTTCTAAATTGTCCGTGTGTTACGCGCACATATTGTCATAAAAATGCCTCTCAACCATATGAGATGCTGTTTTCCGGGGTTTCAGACTGTATTGGTGCATTAAGGGGCTCGCACTTCGCCTGCGCGCTTGTTAGGTGCAAAATACAAAGAAAAGTGGCCATCTTTGGCATAATCTGTCCACTGCTTTCTTAACCGTTTATTTTTGTTTATAGAATACTGTGAAGGATTGCGGGCGGTGGCTTGATGTATGCTTGCCTACTTGCCGACGACTTTGTAGCCGCGTCCATCCCTGGATGCGATAGCTTTTACTGCTGTGGGACCGGCGCGCTTAGTTTCGTCGCTTGACGGTTAGCGGTTTTTGACTAGCAGAAACGGGCACCGTGGAGGCGCAGCCTTTGAAGGAGCATTAACTTAAAATGATTAGGGGCCATTGTTTCAGTTGGATCTTATACACGGACATCTCTAGCGATCCTTTCATGCGCTTAAATATTTCAAAGTACGGGCGAAGAGCGAGAAGTGTTAGAGCAATAACAAATAATTTGCGGAAATTGCTAGCAATATGCACTTTACCAGCCGCAGTTGTATTAGGCAGTAATTGGTGAACGTTGTGCTGTCTTGATATGATTTAGGCAGCAGATTTTCGTTGTTAGGCTATTAATTATTAGCAATCGCCTCATTGAAGTAGCTAGGTAATACGGCGCGCTGTTTGCTGGCGGAAATATTCTTGCGTTGTTCTTTTGTATTGGCTCAACAAGTCTTGAATTGTTGAAGTGTAGTAGTGTGTCGGACGGCTAGATTTATAAATTGTCAGTGCACATTGCAGGAACTCCTAAATAGGTTTTGGGTTTCACGCTAAGCATGCATAACATTGTCGTGGTAGCTGTCTGAGCAAATTAGGTAGAGGACAGAAAAATCTAGGGAAGTTCTTGTTTCCTGTCCGAGATCAAGTGCAGCATGACTTTTTTTTTTTTCATGATTAGTTACACTTTTTTTTTTTGCTGAAGCACCCTACAATGCTAAATTAAGCACCATCCTGCTGTTAATTCAGGGCAAGTGATGTAAAAAAAATATTGTGGTTGAATGTGAGTACCCATTTTGCGGTCAATTTAAGCTGCGGGCATTTGCGTCAATGCTGTGTAGTCATTAAATAGTTTGCCATAACAACAGGCCCAACGGTACAGCAAGCCAATTCATTATGATATATCGAAAGAAAAAAAAAATAGAAACAAACTGTCTGAGTGGTGGAATCAAGCACTCTAGCTGTGTCGTGTGATAACACAAGTAGCCTAAATATTTAAAAGCTTTAATTTTCCTGCTGGTCATTAATCCTTTTTTTAAAATTTACAAATGATTTCGAAATGTCTAACTTAAGCTTACTGATAAAAAATACTTTCTTTGTAACTTCGAACCTTAGCACTACCCTTTAGTTTAGCCACCATGTGTCCCCCCCTCCCCCTAAAGAAATGATAAAGAAGGAAAGGCGAGATGCTTAGTTCCATGTAATCAAACGTATGTTTGCCAACCACTATGCTAACTCTGGCGCTGTACAGAATTAAATGTATACGTCATGGCATTGACAATGTATATGCTTATTTTGTACCTCACGTTTCATCTGTACTAGCTCCTAGGCAACTTGCAACGCTTGTGTGGAAACTACAGGCGGTTCCACAGGTGTTAGCTTTCATTTTTGTGAGTGCTCCAAATAGGAGCTTGCAAGATAAATACTAAATTTCCAAAGGCCGTACAGGCCTTTGGAAATGTTACAGGCCTTACAGGCCTGCAACAACTTTGTTGGCTTCGTGTTTTGGATTTACACTTTCATGTTAAAAGGAATTTCGTTTTGTACAACTGCTTACATTTGGTCAGACAAGCGATGGGGGTGAGTGTCAGGAATGTTGCTCACTATGATGGCTAGGTGGCTATGGCCGAGCATAAGGCTGTTGGTTCGATTTCCAGCTGCTGTGGCTGCATTCCAATGGGTGTGGAATGCAGAACGGCTTTGGGTGCTTCCCTCCTCCCCCTCCTAGTATGCTGTTTCATAGCTCCTGAATTGTTTTGGGATGTCATAATTTTTTTAAATACTTTTTACAAATCCACCTTTGCCTTGTTAATGCCTGCAGGAATTGGCTTGTTAATCAGTGCTCCTGCGCTTTTGAGTTAATTTGCCACTGTGCTAGCGACTCCTAGCATTCTTTTGGTAAAGCAGTTGCCCTGACCAGGCAATTCTGTTGGATTGGCACAAGTTTTTCTTCACTTGTAAAGACTTTCTTCTTTTCTGAGGAACCCATATTGATCTCTCTTGTAGTTTTGTGTAATGTTCATGCATATGCTGGCTTCCCCTTTTGTGGATCTGTCTACCTCCATGTGGCGAATTTCTGCAGAACTTGTTTCGTTTGGCCATGAATGGTACACTTTCACTGTTGCACTCCTGTGCGGACTGCAAGATGTGTCGTGTGTCTCGAATGCAGGTCATTAGACGTTGAGATGTCTGATGTGGACGTTTCTGGTGACTCTGAGGAAGAAGGCAGCCAGTGGGAAACAGACGTGTCAATTGCGGGCAGTGACGACACAGTGAGCAACCTGTCGGGTAGTGTCACAGACCAGTCGGATGATGACCAGGATCTCTTCATCGACTTTGATGAAGGCACAACCAACAGTTCAACTGGCATCCATGTTCAAGTGGACGTTGGCAACATGAGTGATCTCGTAAGTGCAGGATGTACAAGTCATTTACAACAGAAGTTGTTTTGCGAATTTGATAGTGCGACTTGGTCATATTTTGAAAGTCGGCACGTTGACACTATACCTTTTATCTTTGCTGTCCAAAACTATGCCAGTAGGCTACTATAGTATATACCATAAAAAATTTGAACAAGGCAGTTCTTTTTTGTTTTTGAGGATGGTAGTGAGTTTGCCCATTTGGTATGTAGCTTGCAAAATGACTGTTGCCAACCAAAAAAGAAAAATGCAGACAATGTAAAGGAAATATATGCGAGGATGAAACAGGAACAATCCTATCCCTTCTGCTCCACCTATGCTGTTAAATTTTCTCAGCTGCACTTTCATCTTCATTGTGTAGACCCGTTTGCCACAGCACTCGGAGATACAGTGCAGTTGAAGGCTAAGGCATGTGTAAGAGCTTCGTGTACTTCTTTGAACAGCGCGGGGGACTTTCTCATTTTTTTGTTTTGTTTTATGACCTGCCACAGTTCCTCGTTTGCTGTAAGCTGAGCACGAAATCACGGGTTGTTCGTCTCTTGGTTGCAGTGGTGATGGTTTGATGGATATGGAATGGACAAGCATCCTTGTACTGATAGTTCAGTGCACAATAATGCTCTATTGGCATTTGAAAATAATTCTGGATTACACACTGTGGCATGCCTGATGTGGCATGTGACATTTGGCCGAGCTGTGTGACATTATTGCAGCCATTTAACACCTTTTGCACATGACAAATCCACCACACAATTGGTCACCAGACGATTTTTTCATGAATGCCTGAGCCTAATTTGTTCCATTAGTTGCAGCAGGGCACCTATGGCTTCACTCATAAGACTGCCAGTTCTTTTGTTCAACTTCTAGAAATCTTGGCCACTTTTCATCTTTATTCCTGCACACTTACAAACATGTTAGCCATAGCCTGGATTCCTTGAGACTTCATAGATAAGCAGTACCTAGCAAAAAAGCCCTAATTTCTAATAATGTGGTGTTGCCACTTTGTGACAGAGATTAACATTACTACAACTAATACTAACACATCAAGGCAACAGACAATGAAGCCAAGGGAAGCATAGGGAAAATTACCTGTTGCTTTAATTTAAACCTAGAAATGAGGAGGTAAAGGGAAATGAAAATGGACGAAAAAGACATGTTCCTGATGGGAGCCAAACATATCATCCGCATTATGTCGGTATGAGTCTTCCTTCGGCCAAACCCATTGCGTCTGACCTGTTGCCGATTGAACCTTGTTGCAATCTCTCTTCATGTGCCTTGCCGCACTGTGCCACACCACGAGCACTTATTCCTCTTCGGAGTCGGTCACGCCTCAGTCACTTGTAGGCAATTTCTGGCACACTTGTCCCTACTTGTCACAATGCGATGTGCAAAACATGTGCGTTGGGCTTTTACCATTGCCAAGTTATTCCTATTGCAATAGCAATTGTATGAATACTCGAAACATAATTTTGCGGTCGCTGTCCTGTCACTGTAGTGATGGTATTTGGCCACGTGCATAGGATTAAAAGTTACCAGAGCTGCTAACGGTGCGCAGTGCATTCAGCTGCAAAAATGACCTAGTTCAGTAGTTTAGGTCATGTTCCGCTCCATAGGCTCTGCAGGGGTGACAGGGAAGCCTTTCACTGCTGTTTGTGCTAGCATGAACAACAGTAAGCTTCAGTTCGACACCCTACTTTTGGGGCATTTGTTTCCCTTCATCCCATTTCCTGCAGAGTAGCATGTGGGTGAATACATGTCAGCTCAAGAATCCATCTTTAAATAAGGAGATTTTTCTCTCCCTCTAACACTCTTAAGTCGCTGATTAACATCTTGTACCGCAAACTGCTAATAAACCCTTATATGTTGTCGCCTTGTTGCAGGAAGATTTTGATGACTCGGACTCGTCATCCGTTCAGGTGCTCTCAGAAGCAGAACAACTAGATGTCTCTAGCGTTGTTGAAGTGTGGACTGATCGTGGAGATGAGCTACCTGATGAAGATGATCGAACTCGTTCTCCAGGTAACCTTGCTCGTGGCTTGTTTTCTGGACTGCCCTTTGGTAGGTTGTCATAGCCTCTTCACTGCATTATGATCGCTGTTGTGATGGAGCTCTGATATTCTGTTAGATTACCCACATTTTTTTGCCAAGTAGTGCAAATTATGTGGATGCAGCAATTCTCAAATAAATGGGGAGTTAGCTGATTTCACTGACCCAGGTGTACAATGCCTATGATGTCAAAATGTACTTTTCTCTTGTAATTTGTGCAACAATGGTCACACGCTTAGATTGGAATGCATGTTAATGAAACCCATGCAGTTGAAGTTAACTCGTAGTCTTTTGCTATGGTGGCCGTCACATGCAGCAGAACAACTCCAGAATGTTAACCTCCCTGTTATGGTTCATAAATTTGTGCAGTGACCTATTTTTGCCAGTGTCATTCAGCAGCAGCAAAGGTAAAAAAAAAAAAAAAAACATGGATCTGGAACTCTGGCTCAACTGAACCATCTTCTCACCCACTGTGGCTGCATTTCGCTTCAGTCAGCTTTATATTGCTACAGACTACCACTTTACCGAAGGTGTGCTGTCATATTTAATGGGATGTTTGACATGCAGCATTATGGTAGTCGTGGTGAAGGGATAATGTCTCCTTTCTCGTAATACTTATAGCCAATGACTTAGAAGTTTATGTGCTTTGCCCTGATGATTTGAAACTTTTTATGAAGAATAGCCACATGACTGAGTGTACACTAAATTAAAATTGAATTACTGTAGTCACGACAACTCACTAGAAAATTTATGAAAGATTGTTCTACCACCTTAAAATATAAACCCCGTGCAAGCGATTTTTTTTATGACAGCGACAAGTGACGCGATGGAGGTGGCTGTGGCGTTCACTCGTTGCCCAGAAGTTAAACTCCAAGCGGGCGACCGCTTCGCGTGACAGCTCTCCAGTTTGCCGGTATTAGGGGATCGAGTTAGCGCCAAACCTGGCGTGGCACTTGCTATAATTATTTAAGTTGATTTGTTTGGCTGTACAAAGCAGCATAAAGTATTTCTGAAGGTCTTGCAATGGGTTTATTTTGTTTACATATCAAAATTTAGTGGTTTGCTCGTTCCGTTTGTATACTGAAAAGCGCGCATGTGTGCAAACCGGTAGTACGTCACTAATTCACATCCCGTTCCGGCTGCCTACTATTGGCTAGTCGCTCATAGCACTTCCGGGCGACGAGCGACGGATTCTAGATTTGCAGAACCGAGCGATCGCGCGACAAGACCGAGCGTTCTGTTCAAGCAACGGCTCAATCCATCGCTCGAAGCCGTCGCTCATCGCTGTCGCGCACAAAATCGCGCTCATGGGGTTTAGCCTTAACTCTCAGTTTAGTTGCACTTGCTTTCCAGTGAGGCTATGTAACTCTGCCACATTTACTGACAGTCCACCACAATTTGTGACTCGAGAGCAATTTTTAGTTATGCCTTCCAGTCTTAGAGATTTCCCTGGACAGCAGGGTTGCTCATCAGAGTGGAAGTGTGTACAAGCTGATCTCACTTGCTTGCCTTGTAAGAAGATTGTCCCTTTATTGGCTTATTGCAGACTCCCGATCAGAGCCAGATAATTCGGACACTGAAGTTGAAGAAAATGCCATGCCACAAGTAGATGTTCCAGTAGTAGTTGCATCAAGTGAGCAGCAACAGCCGCAGCAACAAGCAGTGCAGCCAGTGCCTGCGCACGAACGGAGTGTTTCCGATGAAGAAGGAACTGTGAGTATCAGGAAACTGGTTAATTTACTTGTGTTTGCTTCCTAAACCCTTTAAGGATGAGGCATGAAAACACCGGAAGGGCATTATAATTGAAAAGTGCAATAGCACACATCACGATTGAAGATATACAACAATAAGAAAATAAATATTTTTTCAGAAATGTTTTTTAGTAACAGGCTTGTTGCCTTATGGGCAACACCATGCAGAACCCCAAAAGCCAGCTTTGCCCCAAGCCACCTACGGCTTTGTGTGCATCTTGTACAGACGGCTCTTATTGGATATGAGACAGGAATGTATTTCGCATGTGCTCTGCATTGCCTGTGTGATGCCACTGCTGCTGGGGATTTTGCGTCCGACTTTCTCCACTAACTGTGTTGTCAAAAAACAAGCCGTGCATGAAAATCCTACTTCCTCTTCCTTTGTTCCAGTTCCAGCTCAACAAATTACGCTTACTGCTCATCATTCAGTGTTATCCAGGGATATTTAGCCAGGAAATTCGTACTGAAAACAGAAACTTGGCAATGAAAAAAATATTTTTCTTTCTTGGTTTGTTGCCTTTTAGGCATCACCTGTTCATAAACTACAATAAAATATACCGCATAAAAAGCCTCATTTCTGGTAACGTGCATTTAGAGCAGCCTCAGTGCAAAAGATATTTGAAATACAAGTCAAAATAAGCAAGGAAAAATAGGTGTTTTGCTTCAGTAATTGAAAAAGATGTTGCCATGACCACTTGCTGGAAATGATGTAAAACCCAGAATGTTGGGAATCAGGGCGGCTCCTTGGTATGACGTTCGAAATTAAATGGTGCCTGTGACATGCGGAAAATCTTGGAGGCAACGTACTGGGCACATGCTGGTGGGCGAGTTGGTTATACATGATTACAACGAAGGCACCAAATAAAACAACGGACGAAGGAAGGAGATGACGTTGTCTCGTGTCTCCTTCCTTCGTCCGTTGTTTTATTATGCGTCTTCGTTGTAATAATGTACTGGGATTTACATTATATCTGCTAGCCACCAGCTGTGCATGTTGTCTGCTTAAGTGCTGTTTAAAAACTGTTAAAATAAAATGAAACAACAGTCGGACAGCTTGATCGATAACACTTCAATAGTACATTACTCATTTACGAGTAGTACAAGTGATGTAGTCATGGCGAAATTTCGTTGCTGGTGCCGCTTAATCGTTTTAGTGTAATTTCTTCTTGCTCTTCTTTTCTTTTGCGAGAAATTTTTGCAAGTGGAACTAAAGCATTGAAAATGTTTCTTTGTGTACATTATACAGTCACCAACAGATTTTTTGGACTCCAAATATTTGGACTTGATGGATATTTCGGACTTCATAAATGCACCGTCAGGATTCCCATAGAGCTAATGCATTTTCGTGACCAATTTTTTAGACGAATTGAGGCCCCGAAGTTTGATTTTCTGGTATAAATTGCTCATTCTGAGCCACGGTACCCGATCTTGAGCACCGCCATGTTGGATTTTCCGCTGATTTGGCCAGGCTTGGTTTCCAGTGGCCCGCTTTATAGCCCAGATATTGGGATGTGCACGCTTTCAATAGAGAGTGCGGAACATTCTCCAGTCTCGGAGGCCATGCCCGCTCTTCCTTGGCTAACAAAATGCTCTAGGGGGCAGCACTTTTGTTTTTTACTGTTTCTTTTTTCACTTAGCCCACTTGTCATAATCACTTAATGCGAGGTCCATCTTTATTCATTTATTTATTTTTAAAGTTTCGGTTACTATTTGCACATAATGTGTCCACAGAGCAGGTGTGTCTGGGAGACATCGCATCTTTGTGTGTGTTCGTCCGGCTTTGCATTTGTGTGATCTTGTTGTAGCTTCGACGGGGTGGCCGGACGGAAGGGTTACGGCATGAGGCCTAAACGCCGCAAGAAAAAAAAGAGCCAGACTGCTCCAGTCCGGGACCAGACAAAGAATTAACTTTTATTTCTCCGAGGGGAAGCAGGAAGGCAACTTACAGCGTTTGGCGCTGAGTGGCGCCCTGATGTAAAGACCCAAAACGGAAACCAGAGGTTAACACAGGATACCACAGGTCTCATGTGCTCATGTTCCTTTGCGAGAGCCAAATCATTCGAAGAAACGTGGCTTGTTTCTTCAATCTCAGTGGCTATTTCTGGCAACAGAAATCTCAGATCGCCAATGCGGTGACGCTTGGTGAGCATAGTATGATGAGGCAAGGCATTATTAGAGATCTTTTACGGAGTCTACATCACTCTTGCACAAATCCAAGCAAATCTGAGCAACTCCAAGCGTAGTATGAGGCAGGGCATTATTAGATATTTTTTAAGCCACTCTAAGCATAATAATATATAGTATATACATTTTTTTGGGCTGAACGAGCTTTTGGACTGTTCAATTATTTTGACTATTTTTCGGTCCCCATGAGGTCCGGAAAGTCGGTCGGTGACTGTACATAGCTTGTTTTTAATATGTTGATGCAATGTAATAAGTATCTTCTTTTTTTACAGATGCTGTAAAATTCCCACAACTTTTTTCTTTCTTCAAAATTACTGCGAGAATGTTGGGACATGTAGATGTAGCTAAAGAGTGTAAACAGCTAATTTTTATTCATTTGCTATGCGCACATATTCACGTTAGGACCTATGGAATTGTCATGGTCATCATATGATTACTCTATTGCTGTATTTTATTAATAAATTTGAACTCTGGAATGTGAGTGGCACACTATGAATCGACGAGGTGTGATCTTGAAACATAGACCTAATATTGAAATTAACTTTGATTACTGTTTATACTGTAACTTGTATCACCTTTCTTCTTTTAGACTGTCATTGATTGCGATGCATTTACTGCTGCACTTGTGTCGTAACGGTCTCATTCACACTTAATTTTGTGCAGTGGATTGTAGTATAAGGAATTTGCAGTGGTCAGATGTTTTGTGCTGCTAGATTATTCACTGTTTTACACGTATGTTATTGCATGTGTCTCTTTTGCAGTCTGCTGAGTTAGGAGTAAGTAAACAAGCTTAAAAGCAGTTTTTAACCTAGTTGTGCGTAGAAAGCAATACCTGTTGAATATCATACACTTGTGTTTCCAGCGTTCCTCCGCACCACAGTTGATTTATTAATATCAACAATTTTGCAGCGAACTTTATGTCCTGTCTGTACAAATGTGGCATGCTATCAAAAATGCATTAATTAATGCAGAGATCCACCTGCTGACACATTCTGTATAGTCGTCCATATGCCGTTCTACACTTTGTGCAAATGTGTAAAGGGATTTCTCCCTATGCCTTAAACTATTCTGGTCAGAAATTGCAATGAATGCCATAGTTGTAGGGATGCTTGACTCTCTTGCATCTTGCATCTCTTTTGTTCCTCTTACCTGTCAACTACAGCGTTTTCTGATGTTTGACGTCACCGCATAATGCATGCAGCAGTGGTAAGTGACTGTGGCGTAGTTGCACAGCTATGTCAAGAGACAGTACGAGCTAGTAGAGCCACGATCCATTCGTGCATAACAGGCGACATTGCAAAGGCACTGAGACTTTTCTCGCTGCTTGCATTTGCAGTCAAGAAATAGTGCGTAACATATGAAAGAAAGATGTAGGTATGCAAACCATGTACTTATTCTCAGACCAATTAATTTTACAGCAGGCTGGACTCATAATGATAATTCTCTCTTAACGTAGCAGTACAGAGAGAAAACAAAATGCTACGTTCATTCATGGTGAAAGCCCAATTCGGCTCGTATGAACAACACTGCCAACGCACACACACGCTTAACTCACAGCTATTTTAATGCACATACCTTTCTTTCTTTCTTTCTTTCTTGCTTTCTTTCTGCGTTAGTTCCCATTGCAAACAGTTGCAAACAATGGAGGATGCCAGAATAAAAGCTGCAATTAGGCAAAAAAAAAAAAAGGAACTTCCATGAGCTCTCCTGCAGACTTTTCTTCACATAAACCACTGCACAGATTCGAAAAATACCTGCAAATATATTTGCAAACAATGATTAGACTGGCCATGACTGTGCCATTTGCAAAATGGCTAATTGGATGTTTACAACCATGAGCTGCTTCCCCCCTTGTCCCCTCTGTTCTCTCCTAATCCTGTGGTGTGGTTGGCTTGGGACAAGTGATGCTTTTTTTTCTGTCAACGAAAATCGCTCTGACTGATCTGTGCAATGAGGGCGTTTTTCTGTCTTGCAATGTAGATGCTTTGGTTACTGATGTCGCCAACCGGAAATTTTCCGATGTGAACAGGGCATAACTGTGCATTTATTTGTGCTGTTCGTGCGTTTGTGGGACTTTCTTGCAAAACGTTTCCAGTTTGGCTTTAGAGTAGGGCTCTGGTATGGGCAAACACAAAAGTAAATGTGCTTTCGTTTGCACGATCTGTTGTGACATTGTTGAACCATCACCAGTAGCCTTTCCTTAGCTGTTTATTTACACTGAGCTGAGTGGATGTCCTTTTTTTCTTTTCTTTTTCAGACTTGCACAATATGTTTTGAAGCTTGGACAGCATCGGGAACCCATCGATTGGCATCCTTGAAGTGTGGACATCTGTATGGACTGAGGTTGGTGCCCCGTTTGTGCTGTGGGACCTCGAACACAAATTGTTGAATGAACGCTGAATACAAATGATTCCCCCCCCTTTTTCCCCTTGCAGCTGCATTGAGAGGTGGGTTCGAGGACAACGTGCCAAATGTCCCCAATGTAACGCACCAGCCAGGAGAGTCGATATCCGCCCCATCTTTGCACAGAAGCTAATGGTGAGAAACTTCGTAACATTGTGAACACTAGGATGTGAACATTGTTTAATATTAACAGTGAGAATGACTGTTTCTTCTTTGTAAACTATTTGAACATAATTCAATATTCAGTTTGATTAGTTTCTGGCCTTATTATAGTCGTCTTCGACTATAATAATTGCTATTCATCATACTGTAAAAAATTGATATTCATCGACACCTAAGAAGAACAATGGCACTTAAGTTTAGGTGCACCTCAGTTCGTCGAAATTAATACGACGTGCTTGACTAAGGCATCTGTCAGAACCCCTGTATCGCTTTTCGTCTCTATATTTAGATTTTCTGACAATTTTGAGCTGGTAGCCAACGAAAAAAAGGTTGATCACTAGCCAAGTATTAGACTTTATCAGGTATTTATTAGATGTTGGACTATTAGATATTAGCTGTGAACTTTTAACCCAACTGAATGTATTAAGGCTAAACATGAGTCTGTGAAAACTCTATGGGGAATATTAACATAGCCTTAGTAAGCAAAATTGAGAGTCTAAGCAAAACAACATTACAAAGGTTTGTGTTCATTAGGCTTCATTGTTTTCTGGAATAGCACATGCAAAACTGTGTCAGCATTCTTCAGCCTGCAGTGTTCTGAAGACCCGTCATTGGTTGGAGCCAAAGGTGCATTTGTGCGTATTTCTGTTCAGATGTCTTTGCTAGGCCAGCCTTCTTCAAGTTCTATAGATGGAATTCTCAGTGCTTACACATTCCACTATCTCATAGTCATGAGCAGAGACCGAAACTTTAGAGAAAATGCCTATTTTTTCCTCACGTTCCTATTTAATACAGAAGCATGAATTATGAGTCCAGAACTATTTTAATGGCACTTTTATTGTGTTTTTCGTTATTTTCACTATTGTATTATTTCAATGTTGGTGCCTAATATTGGATGTAAAGAGCCTAAAAATACCCTTTTCTGTGTTTTCACCAAGTCTTACTTGTAATGTTATCATCCTCTGGGGAACTTGGTTGAAGGGAGCCAGTTAGTAGCACAAATACTTTACCGGTGTAAAGGCTTTGCAGCAGATGAGAATGTTGCTCTGAGAAAGGCTTGAACTGCACTACATGGCATTACGCGACGTCTTAGTGTACTTGTGCGATCACTTCACGTTTCTAACTCTTGACACCGAATGCGAGGTTCATTTTCGACGTTCAGGTAAGGTTTGCCACCATTTTCAATGTACCTGTTGCTGATAGTTCAAAACTTCAGTCAAACAAAAATCACACATTTTCGTTACTGAAAGAACTGTCAAAGGTTCTGACCAGTGTACATTCTGGAATTCCAGAGGGTGTTGGATCATCGAATGTTCCAGAGCACGACTATGTACCCCTAGATTCGGTTAATGTTAAGCGTTCTTTTACTACATACAAACCGATAATCAGCGAGAAAAGGCACAACACAATAACCGAAAATCTTCAGATGGTGCTTATCTGTCACTCCTTTCACAACTTCATTATAGTGTCAAGTCACACTAAATTTCAGGTAAATCTTGTAACCATACAAATTGAGTCATTTTGTTTTATAGAGAAAATAAAGGGAATTTTGCAAAACGGAGGTTTAGTGGGCTGTGTTTCTATAATTTATCCTTGGATGCACAGGGATAGTTGTGTAACGGAGCCTATACATGCCTAAATGACAGTACACTTGAACCTTGTTATGGAGTTGAAGTGGGAGCCAAGAGAGAAAGAAAGAAATTTATTTACAGAAAGGCAGAAAGGTCGGCCTAAGCTATAACTTACTCTGGCCTGCTACTCTGCACTGGGGAAAAGGGACGGGGAAGGAAAGGGCTGATGAATGATGATGGTATAAGGAAGAGATGTGTATATACAAATTCACAGAGTTGTGGCATCTTTAAAGCCATGCATC
This sequence comes from Dermacentor albipictus, assembly GCF_038994185.2. NCBI lineage: Eukaryota > Metazoa > Arthropoda > Arachnida > Ixodida > Ixodidae > Dermacentor > Dermacentor albipictus. The sequence continues at coordinate 47,844,363 of NC_091829.1, read as the reverse complement.
CAGCCCAGTGGCTTGGAGAAAAGCTATAGCGGCACTTGTTACCGGGGCTGCGCTGTTTTCATCAGGTCAAAAACCTAAAAGCAACTCATCGTCTGATAGTGGCCGCTTACGGATCTTGGCAATGGAAGAGACAAGTTGCTGTCGTTCTTTCATGTACGCGGGACACATGCAAAATATATGTTCAAGTGTTTCGGGCACCTTACAGTATTCACAGTTTGGGCTAGTATCACTGGCACCTATCATATGTCTATAACGGTTGGTGAATGCGACACCAAGGCGAATCCGGTGCACCATGCTCGTGTGGCTTCTTTTGAACTTGTGAGGCATACGAAATTTCATTTCTTGGTCCCATTTGTGTAATCGCTTGTGTTGTCGATCTGGTTGGGTCCAGTGTTCCAACGTAGAGTTACGTTTTAAGCGACGAAGTAGGGTGTTTGTGTCTGTTCGTGAGAACGGAATGCTTGCTTCACAAGCATTATCTAAAGCAGTTTTCGCTTCAGTGTCTGCCTGTTTGTTCCCGGTCACGTCGCAGTGTGAGGGCATCCACTGAAAGGTGACATTGTGGCCATTTCTTGTTGTGTGGTCGAGATGCTCTGTAATTTTTATAGCCATGGAATAATACAGGCCCCATCTGAGGACACAGTCATTCGTTTGAAAAGCTGGCTTGTAATTGCAGAATATTGTCGATGCATGAGGAGGCTCCTCGGATAGAAATCTAAGTGCCTCCCGGATAACAACAAGTTCTGCGGCAGTTGATGTTGAGCTATGGTCTAGTTTAAACTGCCGAGCAATGACCATATGTGGAATGACGAAGGCTGCAGTGGAGGCATATGGTTTGACAGAGCCATCGGTATACACATGTACAGTATCTCCATACTCTGCAGAAATGTGCAACAGGGTGGGTTGCCTGAGACCAATAGATGCAACGGATGACTTTTTAGTAATTCCATGGATCTGCAATGTAACAACAGGTTTAAGCAGAACCCATGGGGGTATTCTCGGAATACAGGCGGGAGAAAATCTTGACCGCAGAACACTCTGATGGCGCGATATACTAGTCCTTGAAAAGCTGGAACCTGGGTGGGTGGCAGAGAGCGATGACAGAGGATGGTGCCTGTGTCGGGTCAACACGCGAATGCACATTCGAAGAGGCTCGCAGAGCACGTGTACCCCAGTAAGGCAAGCATGAGCTTCTGCTATTGTTCCATTAGTTGCCGTGCATCATGGGAGGCCCAAACATGTGTGCAATGCTTGAGCTTGAATGCTCTCCAACGCGCGTACAGCTAAGTCCCATGCTTGAGAGCGCCGGCATGCTGTACCGTATATACCCTACGAATAGTGCTTGGTACAATTGGAGTAATGACAACTCTGAGGGGCCCCATCTTGTTCCTGCAACGACACGAAGGAAGTGAACAAAACTCTTCAGCTTTGACTTCAGTGCGGCGACGTGTCTTGACCAAGATAATCCCCCGTCTATGACTAAACCAAGGAATCTGTCGTGTGTAACCGTAGGTTTCACTACTTCGTTAACGATTATCGGATACCTGGTCATTTGTTTTCGCATGAATGTAATCGTGGAACATTTTTATGTTGAGTGGGAACCAAAATTACTTTGTTATATCCATTATTGCCCTTTACTTCAATGTATGCCCAATGAGGTGCACAATTGTAAACTTAGAAATACAAAGACAGCTTTGCGGCCCGCAGAACCGCTACACAGCTATGTAGGCAATAAAATTTTAATGAAATAACAATGAATCTTTGGCGTGTGCAACAACCAACTTCATAGCATCAGATGCGACAGCCTTTCGTTAGCTGCCTTCTGTTCCAAGGTGGTGGTCTTTCACTTCCACTCGACTCGTTGTGGTTAAGCAGCGCGTGACACACAGTGGTCCACTGTGTGATCAAGGATGCAGGCAAACTTTGCTGTGCCGGCTTGGCTCATTCAGCTCATGGCCACCAAGCTTGCACTAGCTTGCACTGGTACCAATGCGATCTCGGAGGCCATGCTTAGCTGTCGGTCCGCGTGATGTGCCGCAAAGAGAGAGGGAAGCGAACCTTTTGCACGGCCGTACGTAGCCATGCAGCTTGGCTTCTGAGATTGCGCCAGGGAGATCTCGGAAGCCACACCCAGCTGCGGTAAGAGAAAGAGGTCAGTATACAAGTGCAATAGTGAGCTGCTGCTTGTGCACATCTACCCATGGGAGTGAGGAAGACCAGTGTTGTTTGATGGCGTATTCTACGTGGGAAAGCAGGACTTTTGAACTGCCATGGTGAATGAGTGCTGTACCCCACAGAAAGCGATGTACTCGGCGTGTAACGGTTGGGTGTCTTTTTTTTTTGTTTCGGAGACAACTCTAGTTTGTTATATCCATTGGCAGGTCAATTTTGCTTTGCTATATTATTATTTCGTTATGTCCTGTTTCATTATAATGAGGTTTGAGTGTATTTGGCACTTATATACTTCAACCCTCACCCGCCACACCCATTGGGCATTGTTAGCCTGCTATCGATGGTTAGAACAGCGCTTTCGAGACCTTCCACGCTGAACACGGACACATTGCGCCATTGGAAATGGAGGAGGAGAACTTTTTTTTGTTTCCTAAGCAGTTTGCTTTCTTTCCCCAGTGATTTTTATACACGCTCCAAAGTTTCGCTATCATCAACGTAGAAAGCACAAAAATTAGCACTTCCGGAAGCGGTGAGCCTGTGCACTTCGAAAGATCGTAGATCTCGTGATTCCACTGCATCTGTGGCTGATTTTATAGATGGATAGAGCAGCAGTGAGTCTGAGGATGCTGCAATTTCGTTGGACTTTGACTCTGAGAGCAGTGACATTCCAACCCAGCCCAGAACATTGGCGGCTGCAGCTCGCTAAGTTTCATGTTTTGCTTCAGCCTGTCTTTGTTGTCGTTTGGAGTGCTTGAGAGCCTGCCAAGATGGATACTTGTAGAAACTGCAAGAAATGCTACATCCACAGGAAAACCAAGCAGAAAACAAGTTTACTGCAAGACATGCAACATTACTCTGTTACACATCGAGGAACTGCTTCGCCGCATGGCACACCCAACTGTAGTGCCTAAAGTAAAGTTTTTGTAGTGGAAGACCTGTTATGTGAAAAATTTTGATTTTTTCGGAGATACAGTCAAACCTTGATGTATCGAACACGGATATGTCAAATTATTGCATATATCGGACGCTTTCTACTTCACCTGGAAAATCGCCTGCATTTTTAATTCTTCATTTTGAACTGGGTCGGACGTAAAATGGGTATATCGAACTCCACCACCCCAGACCACGTGCGCTCTGCTGACAGGTGGCGAGCTTTCCCGCAACACCCTTGAATATAGTAGTGCGATGGCTATTTCCAACTGCTGCGCACTATAGCTGCACACATCCATTGCACCTAGGGAGCCACTTGAAAGTAGTGGCATATGCACGCGACGGCTTGGCTTGTTCGACATCAACGATTCATTGCACTGACTCCTCCTTAGTGCCACACTCTGCGCCTTCCATGCCACGAGGTTATATACTAAACCTTCTGGAGTGGCAGCCGTTGCAGTTGCCTACAGTAGCGAGTGACGCCACCGGCGGCCATATTGCAGGGGGCAAAAGAAAGGCGGGCTCAGGCACCTGCGAGATACACACGGTACTCGAATGCGTTTTCTGTTTCCCGATCAAAAATTGTACAAAAAAGTCTTTGTTTATCTTACATAACTATCTTACTTGCAGTCAGGCACTTTAGTTACAGTAATATATGATACATTTATTTTTTGTGTGCATGAAATTGTTTTTGTCATTAGCTTCTTTTAATCCATGTAAGTATCCTTTGGCGAGTGCTCCAGCTCCGTCACATGAAAAATGTTATGTCTTGTACCTGCCCAAGAATGCACAATTTAATTGTTGTAATAGTGTAAATGTAGATGATTGGTAGTTTTATAAGCAATTAGAAACAATTTAAATGAATAAAGAATTATCGGAGAGAATACCAACAGGGATACATAGGACTCCATAGAAAATACATGGGAAGCTTATAGTAAGGGAGGGCTAACTTAAATTTAAGGGAGGGCCAACCTAAATTTAAGGGAGGGCCAACTTAAATTTAAGGGTGGGCCAACGGAAATTTGGGAGTGGGCCAACGGAAATTTGGGAGTGGGCCAACCGAAACTTGAGGGTGGGCCAACTTGCAATTTGTGGGTGGGCCAGCTTGATATTTGAGGGTGGGCCAACTTGATATTTGAGGGTGGGCCAACTTGATATTTGGAGGGTGGGCCAACTTGATATTTGTGGGTGCGCCAACTTTATATTTGTGGGTGCGCCAACTTTATATTTGTGGGTGCACCAACTTTATATTTGTGGGTGGGCCAACTTTATATTTGTGGGTGGGCCAACTTGAAATTGGGGGGTGGGGTTGGCTAACGTGACATTTGAGGGTGGGCCAACCTGAAATTTGTGGGTGGGGCAACCTGAATTTGGGGCATGGCTAACTTGAAATTTCGGGTGAGTCAACTGGAAATTCTGGGGTGGGCCAAGTTGAAATTGGGGGTTGCCTACTTGAAATTTGGACGATTTCACCTGGGCCACCAGAGTACAACACGCTGCTATGTAGAGCCATTAACTAGAAGCCCATTTCAGAAGCAGTAGCAGAGGGCACACGTAGTGACAACAGCTCGTATTATGCAAGAAGACCCACCAAGGCTTCGTTCTGGGAGTCAGATTTCCGTGCCAAAACCATATGTCTAAAAATGCGTAATTCTATGTTTCGTTAGTCAGCTAGTAAAAATACAATCGCTATGAACTATTGTATGCAATCACATAAGTCGGAACCTTTGCCCCCTCTCATGCATCTACAAGAAGGTAAACACTGTACAGGCACATAATAGAACTATGTCTTTGAACAAGCTCCTACAGAAAGGGGAAATGTGAATACTATTCAGGGATAGAGGGTTTGCCATGCCATCATCAGCTTGGGGAGAGATATAATAAGCTGCCATTTTTAATACATGGACCTCTCCACAACATAGTTGCTACGTTGGCATGAAATCTAGGGAGTTGACAAAAGGTTGTCTGGTCTGGATGACCATGGCACAATTATGAAAAGCACTGACATCGACCAGCTACCAGCTAAGAAAGTTAAAAGGAAGAAACAACATCCCGGCTCCCAAATGGAAGCCTTATCTACGGTGGCCTTCCATCCACTTTCAATGACTTGCCTCAGTAGCCCAGTGGGTATGGTGTTGCGCTGCTTGCAATACCCCAGATTTTCTTTTTCTTTTTCAAAATTCACTTTCATTTTCACATTCACTACCCTTGTGAACAAAGCTCCCATGTGGGAGCAGAAACTTCATTTGTTCTTTCTTTTTTTTCAATATTCTTACCCACTTAGTGTCAATGTTTACACGCAGCTGCGTTACGTTGGTACATGTGACGGGAACTTCCTGTAAAAGAGTGGTCTTCGTTTTGATCAAGGACGTCGGTAGGTGCCCATGTATATTTGTTTGCGCATCACGTCAATCAAGTGTTGACGATGTTTGTGTGCAGGCATTGGACACGATTCAGCTGGACCAGGTCGTGAGCGAGCTGAATGCAGAGCGGGATAAGCGCAAGCGCTCAGAGATCGATGCCGAGCTGATGCGGCAGAAGTACAAGCTGCTGTTGAACGACTACGAGAAGGTCAAGTCGGAGTTTTCCAACTTCAAGAGAATGAGGTGTGCTGCACTGTCATTACATCTGCTGAAGTTAATTCCTGTGTGCTTCTTCTTTTCTGTTGTGATTGTTTCATTAGGCTTTCTTTGTTAGACATACAAAATTAAAAAAAGAACAAACTGAATTTGAGATTGTACGCAGTCAGATTAAGGTAGAATGGGTTTTGGTAAAAGCATGCTCTCGTCTGCAGCACTGTATTTATCATACCCTCGCTAATGACTCTTTTATCCACTGGAACAGCTAGATGACTGCAGTTTTCTGCTGTTGCATGCAGATAGGCTTGTTGAAACCTCAACCTTGGGATACGACATGTGCAACACGAGCAGTGTGCTGCACTTCCTATCCATTTTTTTTTTGCCAACTTCTTTCTTTATGTGTATATTTGAAACCTCTCAAAACGTTGCACCATTGTTGTACCTATTAATTACTGTATTTGGCTCCTTAGGACCACTCCGTATTCTCAAGTCGGAATAGATAGGATGCTTTTTATTTTTCTAATGAAATGTTCAGTGTGCTGCTTCCTTAAGTGACCTTTCTTGTGGACATTGCTGCATAACAATTTTTGAAGCGTCAGTACGTAAATGGCTAATGAAACCTACTTAAAGGGGACACTAAAGAAGAGTATTAATTCAAACTTGTTTTTTTTTTTTTTAGATAAAAGGCGTAGCAATGGTTACACATGTAGACCGACACACACGAAGCACAATGATGGATATCATCATTTTCGCACCTCTTATCTAAACATGAAAAGCCAACATGCTCAAATTTTCACCCTTATTTAAACTTGGATTGGTAAATTGTCCTTCTGGAATATTGGTATGACCAGTGTTACCATGACCAAAGTCTCAGCAAGTCAGAAGAGATGGAAATACAGAAGACAGCTAGTGACGCCACGTGGAATGTTCTACTCTTAATGATGATGTTGCAATTATTGGAATATAGTGCCATCTAATGCCTTTAACATTAACACCGTGCATTGCAATTAGGTTTCTTTTGGATCTGTGCTCACAATATGTCCAAGATTACTGTTTGGTTTATTATGCACAATTTCTTATTTATTTTTTTTTACCTTAAATGCATCCTTACGTTGCTGTATTTGCCTTTCCCTGCCATTTGTACTGGGTTGTGGTCCTAGTTAAGCCGGTGTAGCGGCTTTTTGACCACGGCCCTCAGCATCCTGAATGTTGGAATAAAGTTTGGTTTAATTTGATTTCCCGTGCCAGCTTTACATTATGTCATGGACTTTGACAGCACCTGCTTGGGTTTAGTTGGTTCATTGTGCTTAAAATACAATTACAGTGCTTTCTAAAGGACACAAATACAACCTGGCATGTCTATAGAAATTTTTATGCACAAAGACACTTTGTGAAAATGTTTTGAAATCTTTGACGATGCTGTGGTTTTTGGCGTAGAATCCAGGACAGGGAAGTCTGTCTGTTGTTTTTACTGCTTGCAGTAAACCTCTTTATGGTAAATAAGTGGTTGTGGACCTTTGAAATAATGTACCTTAGCAATCTAAACTGATTTAGTTTCGTGTTTTAGCATTCCTCTAATAGATCTGCTTCTGCAACTACTCGCAGGCTAGAGACTTCTGTCTCAAGTCACATTGACTGCAGCTCCGGGAGCAGCTCTTCCCAACGGTCTCCGGGCAAGTTCACTTTGGATCGGGCTATCGACCTTGGTAACAACACGTCGTGCAGAAATGTGGCTGTCTCTGGGGTGCTGAATCTGCTGGTGGTGTCGCAGAGCAAAAGTGGCCTTTTCAGTGGGTACGGCCTTCGCAAGGTAGGTGGATATGCCACTGCACGAGGAATACTCCCTTCTCCTATTCAGCAAACTCCTTGCGGCTGTAATCTATGGGTTTTACTCATATGCTGAATGGCATAACTCTAATTTGGCGGGTGAAGCTATAACACCCTAATGCATGCACATGAAAAAGCTGTAGTTTCATGTAGTTCACATTAAGAAAAAAACTAGGGTAGATGATGCCTCTGTGCTTGAACAGGTTGTTGAATGATTTTTTAACCATAGAAAAAAAGTGATGTCATGTAAAATGTGAGCATCAGCAGAGCTAAGCAGGCCAAAGCATTGGTCTGAAAGCTTATTTGATGGAAGTTGTTTGTAAAGGCGAAAATTAGGTACTTAATTTCATATGTGTCTTTGTCACTCTGGGCTACATGTGTTTTACTAGGTGTTTCCTCCCATACATTGATACAGCAGTAGCAGAGAGCAGTACTACCTCGGGTGGTGTGACGGGCCAATCTCGGAGACCGTGCTGAGGCCAAAACTTGGCACGATAAGGGGCGCAGTAGTGTAGGCATCGCTCCATGTTGGCAGCACAGCAGAACTGTGTTGAGCACAGTAGGAATAACACAAGAAAGGGATGGTCAAGAAGGTGTTGGAGGAGCGAAATTCAATTACTGCTAACTGGTAACACCATCATCATTGAAAAAATTTGTGAGAAAATATGGTTTTGTACTTGTCAGACAGATTCCAAGCCTGTTTTTTAAAGGGTGGTGCGGTGCTCTTTCTTGCGGTGATGTCTGTCGTTAAAGTTGGAGCAAAACTTGAGGAAGTCAGTTTAGATGCTGCTGCTGTATGGGAGGGAGGACAAAATGAATTAACGTAATTACAGGGCAAATATTGACAATGGTTAGGAATGCAGGAAGGTACACTTTGCAATGGTAGACCACAATTAATAAATCCGAGCCAGTTGATCAAACAGCTTCTCAAACAGAAGCTACTGTTCTCTTAATGCATCAGCACAATATTCCCAGGCATTTGCCTGAAGATATTCGATTCGAGTTGATTCACCTCGTATCCGCCGTAGTGATTTTGTGGCTACGGCATTCAGCTGATGAGCACGAGGTCATGGGTTCAATTCCCTGCCATGGTGGCCATATTCCAATCACTGTGGAATACAATAAATTCTCGCATACTTATATTTAGGTGCACATTGAAGAACTTCATCTGATCAAAATTAATCCAGAGGCCCCCTCCCCGCTCCAATATGGTGTCTCTTGTAGCCAGTATGTTGCCTTCGAGTGTTAAACTCCACAATCTCATCTGAGCCAATTTAATTCGCTTAGTCGCTGTTGCCACTCCTCTGAAATTGCCCCACTCTTTTCGTATCTGCTTTTGCTAGGTTTCACTCTTCGACTTGAAGTCATCCCAGTACATCTTGATACACAAGGGGGAAATCAAGGACATCGCATTCCATCAGCGTGACGCACTTGTGCTGTCAGCCTCCAACGACAAGACGGTCAAGCTTACTACCATGATAAACGACGCGATTGTTCAGACGTAAGTACTATGAGCAATGGTTCAACAAGTTGACTGATTGGGAAAGTTGGTTATTCATTTTCTTCAAACTTTAGTTCCACACAAGACAGGTTCATAAGAAGACAGATGATATGATCAACAAAGGTTGAAGAAGGGATGTTTGATGCTGAAGCAAACATTTAGATGCGGGAACCTGTCTTCGTCGGGGCAACAACTGTGTAGTGTGTTCATATTTTATGATGTTCATGCACATGCATGTACTAATGACCTATTGCCAAGGCATCAGGTGTTGGTAGGCACTGAAATAAACAATAAGCAATCAATGCTAAAAAAATTAAAAAAGAATTGAGCAACTGATTCATCAGATAGCAAAGCTTAAGTGAGTTCTATGGATCTATTTGCTGGCTGTTCTTAATAATGATACATCACTGATGCCCTGTTCATAGACAAAACCATTTAAAGCGATACTGGTTTTAACAATACAGTGCAGTCCACTTATAATGATACCTCATATAACAATATATTTGTTATATATAGAAGGCCACTTAAAGGAGTACTGACACAAAATCTCGAAGTCTAGTTAACGTGTGAGATTGATTTATGTGGGTATACACACATCGTCTGCAAAATATCAGCGGTGAATATAGCTTAGAACATATTTAAAGTTAATTTTAAAGTATGTGCGCGCAGCCAACTGCAAAATGTAGCACCTCTTGGTCAGGGGTGGCTAAAAACTCGGGGGAGTGGCGTGTTGCGATCGGTAGCGATGTACATTTTTGAAACCTTATAATAAATTACACACTTTACGCAGAGCGCTTCAATGTGTCACTTAATGACCAGAAGGGCCAACCCTAACAACTCAATACGTTTGTACAAGATTGTCAGAATCGTTTCAGGGTCGCTTACCATCAGGCTATGCAAAAAACAAAACATATACAGTTAAACCTCGATATAATGAACTTTAATATAACAAAATTCTTAATGTAATGAAGTATTTAACATTTTATAACTTCTTGTTCATAGAACAACATGTATTTTGAACTTCATTACAACGAAGTGTGCTAATACTAGATTTCAATATAAGAAAATTTCTTTGCTGCCGCGAAGGAATACAGATACAATAAACGAAAACTTTTGCAGACGCAGATGGTCAAATGGCTGCGGCTGCTTACAACCTCTTCTCCCAAACTGCGTGCGCCACCTGAATGAGAGCAACCACCAAAGCAGAGCAACATCATGTTTTGTATAAAGTCCAAGTGCAATAAGATCCTATCGCGCCCCATGCGCTGCTTGCTTCAAATAGTAGTGAAAGTGTGCGAGGGTGAGCCGAGAAGGATGCTGGCTTGATGTGCACAGTCTTCCTGCACGAGTAAAAGGAAAGGGGGGAGGGGAACAAGCTTGCAGTAACGCAATTAAGCGCACGCGAAGGCTGAGGGGAGTGGAGGGCAGGTTGGTGTGCCTTTCCTTTTCTAGTGTGACCGTAGCATGGCCGTCAGCATACACAGCCCGCTTGCCTTTTTGTAGAGGTAATCTGCTGCCTGTGCAAAGGCTGGGTGACCCGAAATGGCGTGGCATGATGCGCTGTCTTCCCGTGCGTTTAGTCCTGGAGGTTGCATAATCTCAAGTTCTGTAGGTGTACTGAAGTGAAAGGCAGACGAAGCTTTTGGTCCCTGCTGCCAGCGCTTTTCATGATAGCGTCATCCTACTGTGGGCTATACTGTCAGCTGTAGGATCAGAAGTTGACGTGAAAGTGTGGCCGGCTTCTCTTCTTACGAGTGATGTGAACACGTCGGTACAGCTTGAAACTGTATCCTTCGTCACCGACTCTCAAATTCACCGAGATGTTTTCTTTCCCTGATTCAAACTTGCTTTTTATAGTTGTTCAATTATTAGGAAAATATTGCCGCCCTTTTCATGCAATACAACTCATCGGCGACTGTACATATTTGCATAAAATATTGATATAGCATTAAACAATATACATATAACTTGTATAACATATAAACAAAGTTTTTGACATAACAATGCAAATTGCCTTCGTTATATCGAGGTGTAATTCTATAACAATATGTTATGACTGTATGTCAGACACAACGATCAAAGTTGTGGCTTCTGTACGGCATTTTCCATGCTGATTGACATTTGTGTTGCGAAGTTCCCTTCAACGAACGATGTCAAGACATGACAAAAAGTTTGCCTACATGATTTCGTATCGGCCGCCATTACCACGCAGTGCCTACCACCCGTGCACCGATGCCCCAATTGTGAAAGTCACGGAGAGCATCGCAAGTCGACGCAGCACATCGCGAGATGGCACCAGCTGCTTCGTGTTTGTGTTATGCATCGTCCGTGATTGTGCTCCCTATGCGTCCAGAGAGAGAGAGAGGGAAAAATGTTAAAAGCGAAGCAGCGTGGCGGTGCTTGCCTGACTTTATGGTCACGCCACTCTCGGTCATGCAGCGCGCAATTTGAGAGGTGTATTCGTAAGCAGCGGCTTCTAATTCAACCATTTTACCATCTGCTTCTACAGAAGTTTCCATCTATTATCTCTGTTTTCCTTCACGGCGACAGTGAAATTTCGTTACATTGGAATCGAGTGTAAACAAACTTCGTTATACATGTGTTGAGGTTCCAAATACATGGTGCCCTATGGACAAAAAGTTATAAAAGGGTAAATACTCTGTTATATCGTGATTTTCATTAAGTTTATAACGTCGAGGTTTAACTGTATCTCCCGAGACCTGAAGACAGTTCAGAGGGACATAATCACTTTTTAATTCAGTTCTTGTTACTGACTGGTATATTACAAGCAAGAAAACCTGTCTTTTATTTTAACACCAAACTCGGGTGGGGAAGGCAGCATCTCCATGTACGGAGACAAAGTGAGCCTCTCCTCATGTTCATTATGGTGAAAACTGATTACAGTGTATAAATAACGATGCAACTTTGTCTAATGGGCTGGCACATTGATTCTACATCCTAGATTTTTATGTGATCTCATGGTAACTAAAATTCGCATCGTGGGTGCTTTTTGCTGTCTGTGATGACACAACAGTTTACATCAAACTAGTGTCAATTTCCTCAAAAAGCGACTACAAAAATGTGAACAAACCACTTTCGTACAGTTCCGCATCCACCTGACTACATATCCAGGATGAATATTTTATGTAACTGCCTCTTGCTCATCCTTTCTGTGTGGGGTCTGTTATGGGATTCTCCCACCGTACTCTTGGGACAAAGGAACGACAACACAGTAGTGCAAACAATCACAAGGGCATTTATTGCACCTTTCATACATCAATGCCTGCTAGCCGAGTTGCTATCCACAAAACATGCCGATGGGCGCGCGACAAATCTAGAAGTCCGACTCACCGCGTCCTCGCGAGCGAACATGTTCGCTCCATGCTGGATCCCAACGCCTGGTCGTTCGCGTGTGGGTCACGCGAATCGTGGCGCGTTCGAAGGCGGCCACACGAGGCGGTCTCGCAGATGCATCGGTCACCGCGCGCGCGGAATGTCCGCGCTGTTCGGCGACCCGCCGGGGAAGCGCGTTGCTGCACGTGCAGCACGTCTGTCCCGCTGGCTGTCTCGAACCCAAGAGAGCGCCTTGTCTCTCCCGCACCCAAGTAACCGCGCAGCCGCGCGACACCAGCGCCATCTCTCGGACTGCGCTTCAACCACATCGACCGCGCTGACGTCACGCAGGCCACGCGGCGAAGCGGGACCACAGGAGACGCGCTATGCGGGAAAAACATCAGGGGAGGCGCGAGGGTCGCGCATCTCCACATCTGTAATCGGCATTTGCAGATGGTAACACCTCCCTGAAACACACCCGGAAATTTGAAAACCTTGGAATGAGAAAGACTGCTTTATTACATCCTACACCTTTTTATCATGTCAGGGACATGGCGAGACCTTTGTGTTTCAGTTACCACCAGCCTGTGGAAGCCTGGAGCTGCGCGTGGGACAAGGACGACAGCAACTGCTTTTACGTGGGCCTTCGAAACGGCTCGGTGCTGAAGCACGACATACGCGTGACATCCGAGCCTGTCTGCAAGCTGCCATCCACCAATCGATATGAGCCCGTGGTGGCCATGCAGCACATTCCCAAGGGGCCATCATGTGCCGAAGACAGGTGACATAGCTTTCACATTCTTCATGTTTGTTGGTTGCCAGAGGCCAGCTTTTGTAGCAGCTGTAAAGTATAGCTGTTCACAGAAGTTTTTAGGCAACAGCATTAAAAACTTTTGAGCATCTCTACCTAATTTGTTTAATGCAACCGAAAGCACATAGTACAATGGCAAGCAGGAGCTTTGGAGACCAGGGGTGTCGTGAAGGATTTTTTCCGCCATATTAGACATGCAGCCTGATATTGAATGGCACAATGCACATGGGCCACTTAGACCATAACAGCGCAGTGTGGTCGAAAAGCCCCAATGCAACAAAATTTTACATTCACAAAAGGAAAAATTGACATCCACCCGTATGTACCAGCACGAAGCTACAAAGGAAACCTGTGTGGGTTTTCTTTGTAGCTTCGAGCTACATACAGGTGGATGTCAATTTTTACTTTCGTGAACCTTCCTCCACCTTGCGGAATTCTGCAGAACTGACTTGCCAAATTTCACATTGGCTAAATAGGTGATACCTGAGTAGTGTATACTACTGAAGCAATCTTGGAAATGCTGCTGGGCTGGTAATTGTCAAATTTTGTGATTAGCAGCCTTTAATAGCACCTAAGCAGATGACGTGTGTACCTGATGGTTAGCAGATAGGACATTTGTCCCAGGACATCGACTTCGACATTTTTCAGCGCGTCAAAGGGGCTGCACTGCATCTAGGGAACTAGGCTCTTTATGCTGCCCAAGATTTCATTTCAGATTGCCTTTAAAGGAATACGATAAACTTCTGTTAATATGACTCTGGTTAATTCAATTTTTCAGTTAATCGATCCCGACTGAAGGTGCCGGCCAGCACCCACACTTTTCTGTGGGCTCAAACATGTTTTTTTTTTCAACCCTGAAATTGGTTTTCGCCGTATAATTTGAACTTGGCTGGTCAGCATGCACATAGATGACTGCACTGGCGGCTCCACTGGTGACTACAGTAGTGGCAGTATCTGTCTTGGCAATGCTTAGGGTACAGTGAATGCACCAAACACACATCATCTCCTGTCAAAAACACCTATTTTCGGCCTGGCCCAGATTGATTTTAAAGCGAGAACGGTAACTCAGTTTGAATTAAAACAATATTTACCTGATCCTAATGCGTGCATTTTTTTCCCAAAGAAAATTCATCCTGAAATAGCTTCTGCGATGTAATACGACACTAAACAAGAACCACATGTGTCGTATATGCAACAGTCCACCGTCAGAGCCAGCTTAGCAAGCGTCTTGCTCTTTCCAATACAGGATAGTAACCATGGATGGTGAGAGAGTAAGTTCTCAACAATACACAAAATTTTTTAGGGGTTCTTGGCATGGCATGGCATGGCTTGGCTTGGTGCACAGCCGCAGGTGAAAAGATGCACGCCGTGCACATCATGGTGGAAGGAAATGCTTTAAAGTGAAGCTTTCATTGCTTACCTCCCTGCGATTTAGCGTGTAGTCGCGGGGGAGGCTGACATTGCCATCATCATTGTCAGCTGTCTTGCCGAATAGACGCTGTCGCTATCGGACATACAATCACTTTCGCGATGTTTTCTGTGACCCGGCACTGGACATGTCAGCGTGTACAACTGACAGCATTCCTGGTGTTGTGCCAATCTTGCAATTTTTGCATAGTGCCAAGAATGCCTTTGGCTGTATACTTTGACATATGTGGTGCTGAGTCACGTGAAATCTCGCAAAGGTGATAGTATTCCCAAAAGTGAACATTGCTCCTGAATAATATTTACTTTACTCTGCACGGTATGCTGCTATGGCTGATGACCTAATGTTACAGGATGTGTCCCTCGCTGAAATCCACTGTGCATTTCTTATTGTGATGCTCCGGTTTGTCTTGCTGGCTCATGAAAGCCTCGCTTACACCAATTCCTACAGGGCATGGGACCTACATGATTTCTTGTTTTGTGTTCGGTCTTCAGCCAAGGGTACAAAAGTGGTCTGTCCATGCAAAAAAGCCAACTTACAGAGCCATTTGCCACCATGTGGATTTGGCCAATCAGTGTGTGGGCATGATTCCTGCTAGATGCAGCTTTGTTTTGTTTGTATTGCTTTGAATTCTTGATGCAGCTTCAAAATGCTCATAAATTCCTCTGCATAAGGGATAATTCTATATAACCACTTTTCATGTTTACTTTTTCGAGTGTTCTATATTCACCTGTGCTTGTTTTTAAAAGTGGTCTCTTCCGTTTCTCCTTTCCCCCTCCTTATTGGCCTCGCAGCCTCCTTTTATTTATTTTGTTTATTTCCCTGTCATTTTCTTTCGTTTCAAAGTCTTTTGAGCTGTAATTCCACCTGGAATGGTTCATACATTTGTTCATACATTTTCATTCATTTCTCTGCTACAGAAGCCCGTCAGGCCTGCTGGTGTCCCAGTTTCAGATGTGCTCCTTCTTCGAAAAGCAGGCTGACACAGAGTTTAAGGTGCACCCTCTCCACATGGAAGGTGAGTACTACAATATACAGTCGATCCCGGATATATCGAACTCGAAGGGGGTTGCGAAATAGTTCAATATATCGATAATTCTGAAGGTAAAATATGTATGTCAAAAGCTTCTCTAACAACTCCACACATCTCAAGGCAGCTTCCCGATGTCGTGACTAATGGGAATTTACCGATCTGCGCCTCCAAGGCGCGTAAAAAAACAAAAACAGAGCGCGATGACTAGAGCACTTTATTTCGGAAGAAAAGAATCTGTGATCTTTGCCTGCTTTTTCTTCTGCTCCATCAGGTTCATTAAGCTGTCCTCAAGCTTGTTGACAGTGTCCAAATGAGAAAGGCCAGCTCCTTCCATTGTGCCACTACAGCGGCGAAAGACGCTGAAAGCTGATGCAAGTTCAGCTGCAGTTCATGGTGGTTGGTCCTCTTCGTCGGAACCTTCGCCGCTGCTCGATTCTGTGTCCTTGTCACCCATGATGTCAGCCACAATCTCCATATCAGCACGATCCGCTACAGCTTGCACGCCGTTGTCAGCGCTGACGAAATTGCATGCTGTAACGCCGCCTGGGATGGCACCTGGGAATGCCGAGAGCTCGCAAAATTCGCTGTCCAGGTATCCAGTGTCATCGTCTTCACTGTCAAGACATTTGTCATCTGCAGCTACCACAAAGCCTGCTTTGTGGAAGCAGTTCACAATTGGGCTTTTCACGTCATTCCAAGCATCAGCCAGCATTTGAATGGCTCCAAGGAGGACCACCTTGAGTTTGATTCGTAATCAAAGGTTGATTAGGAGCCTCTGCACCAGTCGTCGTCTGTACCCAACCTTAAACGCTTTCACAATGCCTTGGTCGAGAGGCTGAAGTTTTGCCATTGTTTTTGGCGGCAGAAACTTGAGGGTGATCTGCTTTAATGGGCAGACAACATGATGGGCGGAACAATTGTCAAGAAGAAGACAAACTTTGCGGCCAGACTTCTCCAGTTTGGCATCCCACGCCTGTAGCCACTCAACGAAAAAAATTGTGTCATCCAAGCTTTCTTATTGGACGCGTATCGAACCGGGAGGCCTTTCGCGTTTTAAAGCAGCGTGGTGACCTGCTCTTTCCGATAACAAACGGCCGTAGTTTGCAAGACCCATCCATATCTGCAGCAAGCAAAATCGATACGCGCACTTTGCTGTTCTTTCCATCATGGCATGCAGTGCCCTTCAGATGCAGAGTCTTGTTTGGCAGCATTTGCCAAAACAGTGCCGTCTCATCTGCGTTGAATATTTGTGATGGCGAAAAGCTGTCGGAAATATTTGGCCACTCTTCAGACAACCACTTCTCTATGCGACTTGTGCTAGTCACCTCGCTTTCACCCGAGAGGGTCTTTCCGATGATGCTGCAGCGACTCTTAAATTGCTGCTGCCAACCAGTGCCACCAGTGAAGCTTTCTTCTCCGAAGGCCAGAGCAAACCATTAGGCCTTCTCCATGAGCATTGGGCCGTCAACAGGTATGTTCTTGGCATGTGTCTCCAAAAACCAGGCGTACAATGCCTTCTCGACCTTGTCAAAGGTTGGGACGCGCACACGACATGCTCCAGGGCGACTGGACTGCACTGCCTTCAGCTTAACATCAGCTTTGTTCTTGAGAATCGTACTTGGGGTGTTGCGAGGAATTCCGAACGCCGCGGCGACTAACAACTTTTTGTCGCCATCCTCCACCCGTCGAATGATGCCCGCCTTTGTTGTAAAATCCAAATTCTAGCATTTCTTTGCGGCCATGGCTCCGGAACACGTGCCAAAAGCGGAAAGAAAAACGCACTGCACCATTAGAGACTCAAGCCTTCGCGTTGGCCTCGTGAATAAAAGGAACAAAGCGAATCGAAAGACGCACTGCTCCGTGTCTCCGCACTGCCACAAGCCCAAGCTGCACTGACCTCGTTGGTCTCACTGCGCCAGCGGTGTCAGCCAAACAAAACACAGGAAACGGGCGCCTGCGGTCAGCGTGGTTTCTCCCACCCGCTTCCCTTTCACACCCAATCACACTCCAAGTGTTCCTCGTCACATGCCCTTTACCCACACGCCCCTTTCTCAGAGTTCGGGGCGGCGCGCGTGAGATCGCGGGAACATTGCGAATTCTTCCTGAGGGGAAGCGCACTTGCGGGGGCGGGATGCGATGGCAGAAGCGCACTTCCAGGGATGGGGTATGGTGGGAGAAGCACACTTACCGGGGCACAGCTCAGCACTGAGTTCGATACATCGATATGCCGGTGCACGGGAGTTCGATATACGCGAACAATAGTGCTATACTCTTGCATGGGATTCCCAAGGTGATTTTTCAACTGTTCGATATAGGCAATAATTCGATATATCCGGGTTTGATGTATCCTGGATCGACTGTATTGGCCATTCGGGAGTTGACTTGTGAAAACCAAGACGTACATTTCTTATTTTGGTCCCCATAAGAATTTCATTCGTACTGGCCATGCCATTAGCCCTTGTGCTGTCACTGACATATCGGTACATTTTTGAGTTTTTCCCCTGCACTGTCATTGACGTACCGGTACATTCTCCATTGTGCATTCAAAAATTTGTGCAGAAGCGCAAAGCTGGCATGCTTGGACTGGTTACACCATCTGTCAAATATTCCTGGAATCTTGTGTTTTTGCCCTGCGCTGTGTTGTTTGAGATTCTCACCCGTGCTCTTGGGACAAAGGAACGACAACAGAGTGGTGCAAACAATGACAAGGGCATTTATTGCACCTTTCATAGACTAATGCCTGCTAGCCGAGTTGCTATCCACAAAACATGTCGATGGACGCGCGACAAATCGCGGAAGTCCGACTCACAGTCACCGAATAATGAGCAAATATGTTTGCCCCATGCTGGACACCAACGGTAGTTTGCGCATAAGGTCACGTGAACGATGGCGTGTTTGAACGATCATGTTCATCCATTTTGGGGTAGGCCTAGCGAGACGGTCTCACAAAAGCATGGATTGGTGCACGCGCAGAATGTCCGTGCCACAGAGCCGACCCCTAGCCAAAGAAGAAGAGCCTACTCCCTGTCGTGCCTGACTAACCCTGTCGTTAGGTAGCGCTAGCAGTACAACACTTGCACTATCTCTTGTACTACCCTGCAAGCATACTGACTGCCGTCGTCAAGCAACGTGGTGAAGCCGGATTACAGGAGACGAGAGCTATGCGGGAAAACAACATATCAGGGGACGCGGGAGAGTCTACATCTCCACAGTTGGTACGTATATTGAAGAGTATGGAGCGACCGCGCCCACCATTTTTTTGCTGGAGGGCATGGTGCAATTACTGATACAAGGGTTGTTTTGCCATCTGTCGCAGGTTTGCAGTTTTTTTTTTTTTAATACTGTTGGTGTGACTGCTACTGCGCGTCGAGTTCAGGGGTGCACGCCATTGCCTCTCCAATAGACTGAAACATGACTTGGTCACTGCTTTCACTTGCTCGATCTGCCTCGCTTGCTGATATCCGCAGCAAACAAGGTTGTTGTATCCCCTTTCCATCTCTCATCTTGATTTCACAACGTGCCATTTCTCTGTACTGTGTGGGTTGCTGAAAGGGCTCCCTCCGTGCATAGGGTTACTTTTAGATGGCTGACCATGCGGGGCATTCAACTGTGGATTGAAGCAATGGCTCTTCCCATTCCGAATACGAGCCGAGCTCAGATTCTGATTGCAACAGCTTCTTGTCCGAGGAAGGGGCCAGTTTCGCAGCGTCAGATTCTGATGTTGAAACGGCGAGGCCGTCATTCTGGAAGCGTGCATGGCAAATCGAAAATATGTGGAAGAAAGGTGATTTCTCACCTACGCTTTTTCCTTGCGCCATGTCACATTCCGGACCGTCTGCAAGCGCAACTCTTCAACTGGATTCACAAGAAGTTGATTATTCCAAGCTGTTTTTCGATGTGGCAATCGTTTCGCTCATGGTGAGCGAAACGAACCGGTTCACGTGACTGAAGACAAGCGCACAATGAGTTGCACACCCGGCGCCGCTGAAAGCTTACGTGGAGACAGATGTGGCAGAAATGGACTGTTTTCTTGTAGTCATTCTGCTGATGGGCCTGGTCAGAAAGAATGCCTTGCAAGACTATGGGAGCATGAACCCTTGGTTGCACACACCATTTTTCGCAACCATTTTTTCGTTGAACTGCTTCCTGTTCCTCCTGCGGCTCCTGCATCTAAGCGCCCCCACAGATATTGGAGATCAGCTGAGAACGGTGCGCCCATTTGTGGAAGCAATTTAGAGCAAGCTTAGTAGCCTACTAATTCCGCACCAAGGCCTGTGCATAGATGATGAGTCTATGATGCTGTGGAATGGGCAGCTGTCATTTTGGGAATACATTCCTTCAAAGAGGCACCACTTTGGTGTCAAGTTGTTTGTTCTATGCGACGTCAAAACTGGCTACATTCTGAAATTTATTGTGTATACTGGAGCCATGACAAATTTGACCATGGTCAAAGAATTGGAATTCTCTGGCTGTATCGTTCTAGAACTACTTGAAGGGTACCTCGGAAAAGGACATTCACTATTTGTAGATAATTGGTGCAGTAGTCCAGCATTGTTCAACTGTCTTCAAGATTTAAAAAAACAGTGCATGTGGAACTCTCCGGACCAACAGGAAGGGGCTGTCAAATTTCTCAAAAAAAAGATGAAAAAAGGGTAAGTGGACTCATTTCATACCAAGACGCTGCTTGCACTCAAATGGCGTAACAAGAGGCATGTTCATGTCTTAACGTCGATGCATGATGCACGTCTCGAAGACGCAGGCAAGGTGGATGGGGTAATAGGTGAGAACAAGTGAAAGCACGCGTGTGTTGCAAGACGGACATAATGATGAGTTTCGCTGAAAGCATTAGGAAGAGCTTCAAGTGGAACAAAAAGTTTTTTTTTTTTTCTTCATATGATGGACATGTGCCTCCTAGATGCTTCATCCTGTTGTATGAAAATGGTGGATGCAAAACATTTGGTGAATTCTGCTTGAATGTTGTGTATCAACTGATCCAAGAGTACCATGCTGCTAGGAGGAGTGGTGGAAAGCAGAGTGGTGACGACCCGACAAGGCTCACAGCATGACACTTTCCCCAAATGGTCCCTCAAAGCGAAGCCAAAGGGAGCCGCACCCAACGGAGGTGCCGTGTCCGAACACGTGGCACTATGGTTCATGAGAGCACCGCTGAAATTCCAGCTCACCTAGTTGTTCTCGAAGACTGTCGCCATCCTCGTCAGTGTAAAGGAAAGAATGGATCAACAGATGTGACGGATAAGGCGGACTCAGTTTCAACCTTTCAACAGCTGTCTCATAAGGAGGCTTAATAAATTTGGATTGCAATTGTCTGACACTATCTTTTACAGTGCTTCCAGACTTCGGTTGTAGGCACATTGTAAGGCCTCAACCATGCAGCTCTTTTTCGTTGTGCAAGAAAACAGGTTGACGAAGTGATGGCATGCTGTTCAAACAGTGACGGTAGCTTCAATGCCTGTGGCCATGTGCATTGTTAGAGTGTTAACTGTCTGAACCTCAATCCAGTTAACACAAGTTTGTTTCAGTTGAGTTTATTTGCTAGTAATGAGCAGCTTTTCAGCTTTGTTGTCAGTGAATTGATGCTTACTTGCAAGTCTAAAAATGTGAACACGTGCTTAGTTTCCTTCATTATGAAGTTGTTGCATTGACTTGATTGATTGATTGATTGATTGATTGATTGATTGATTGATTGATTGCCTTCTGTCTTCTTCTCCCACAGGCAACTGCATTTCTATCAGTTATGAGCACAATACACGCCACCTACTGATGAGCTGCAGACCAAGTGCTAGGACCCCTTACATGACACACTCTGTGAGTGACCTGTTGTCTGTCTCATGTTTGGTCTCTAATTGAGGTCAGGATGTGACAAAGGCCTCACAGTTTTCTTTTTCCCTCTTCTTATGGTGCTTTGTATATCCTAAAGCATTCTTTGTTGCACGGGGCATTGTTATCATAACCACTGTATGCTAAAATTTGTAGTGTCGTATTTTTGGGCATCACAGTGCTTATATGAAGAGAAAAAAAAAGGCGTGTAGAGTGGTAAAGGAGACAAGGACTACTGCATCTCAGCAGGTTTGTGGCACCAATTACATACATTATAATGATGTATTTTTTTTTATTCTAACAATGCTAACCAAATATCTTACGCTGGCTTCTGCCTTGATCTCACTTAAATTTTTAATTGTATATCATGTTGTCCTCTCTTTGCTTGTCCATGTCTTCTGCCAGAAAAGTATTTACTCTCAACTAGAGCCAACTAACTCAGCTTTTCAACTTTAAACATGTCATTTGCTTACTCATCACCAACATGCGTTGTATTGTTGCTGCCACAGCAGTCCATGGGAGCCAGTGTAAGTACAGTTAAACCTCAATATAACAAACATTAACACGATGAAATTCTATAACAAAAAAAAAAGGGAGGGGGAGGGGGTGGTATGGCAGGTTGGTGTGCATCTCCTTTTCTAGGGTGGCTGTAGCTGTGCAGGGCTGTCAGTGTGGCTGAGCACATACACAGCCTGGCCGCACTGTTTTGGAGGTAACCTGCTGCACGTGCAAACACTGGGCGAGCTGATATGGCATGTTGTTGTGTCCTATCTTCCTGCATGTTTAGTGCTCGAGATTGCATAATCTTGAGTTTCGGAGATCTGCTTGAGAGGCAGACAGAGCATTCGCTCCCTGCTGCCAGTGCTTTTCATAATTGCATCATCCCGCTGTCGACGACACCATCAGCCGCGGGGGAGGAGTGGACATAAGAGCGTTGCTGGCTTCACTTCATACCGCTGATGTGAAGATATCGTTGACACTGCATGAAATCGTATCTTTCATCGCTGACTCTCAAATTCAGCTTAAGAGTGGTGATTTGTAACAGCTCAGTCATAATGGTGATCAGCATGCTATGAAACCAGTGCCTCTACTTCTATCTGTCATTGCGGCATGCTGTGCTGGCTGATGCAGCTAGGCGAGACCTCCAAGATTGCTTGAATGAGGCGGCCAAGTCAAGCCGGCGCAAGCTCATGGAGCGAGGCCACAGCAGCGGCGGGGCCGCAAGAGAATGGTGTATCAGATAGTTTCACTTTCATGGGCCAAACACGCCCACGTATGCAGCTGACAGTGGTTCTGGGGCTGTGCCAAGCTCTGTAGGCCGTATGCTTTGACAGGTTTGCAAAATCTTATGAAAGTGAAACTATCTTTGAAAGTCATGGAGGTCACCCAACACTGTCCCAGTTGCATAGTAGGCGTACCGTGTTGTAATAAAATGACACACTTCATTCGCATTGTAGCGTTTGACCACAGTGTTGTTTTGCTAGTTTCTCGACAGTATGAGCAAGCCAAATGGGAAGTGTTTGCGAAAGAGCATCGCATTGAAACAAAAAGAAGCTGTTGTAAATACTGTTGTGTCAAGTCCTAAATGTTGCACGTTGGATGTGCGACTTCTCGAATTATGTTTGTTCTCCCGTGCGAACTTTGTTGGTTCCCCGCTTTGGAACCATGTATACTTCTTATATGTTGAGTTTTTGTGTTCCCTTCTACAATGCCTCACAGTGAGAGCCTATATATGCAAATAAGTAAAACTAAGCATCCTTTTACTGTAAAATTTCAATAGTTCTGTCGCTTTGTTCAACTTAGGCAACACTCTTTCCATGCAGATATGCAACATGCTCTTCCCGATGGCAGATGAAGGCAGCCATTGTGCTTTCAACGTTGTCCATGTGTTCAATGGAGGTCCCACTCAGGTGCAGCTGTCAAGATCGTGCATCTGCCTTGACCCTGATGATGCTGCCAACTTCTGGGCTGTAGCTGGTGATGAGTCGTACAAACAGGTAGGGCGGAGTAATTGCACTTGGTATGCAAGAATCAGCACTCTGTGCACCATTCACAGAGCGGCACACTTTTTTTCTTTCTTTCTTTATTTTTTTCTATGGATAGTATGTCCCTGTCTTGCAAATTGAGTATAATTATCCCAGTTACAAGGGGCAGTGTTCTCATACGATCACTTTTGGGAATACAATTGCTTTCGCAAGGTTTCACGTGACTGAACTGGACTTCTTGAAGTATATGGCCAGCAGTGTTCCTGGCACTGTAAGAAGATGGCAAGCTTGGCACGGTGCCAGGAACACTGATGCGTCAGGTGCTGAGTCAGGTGAGGTCTCCCAAAAATGATCGTAACCCCAAAAATGATCGTAACCCCAAAAATGATCTCATGAGAACACCGTCCCGGTAAGTGTCTGGGAACGTTGTGCACCCAATTCTGAATTGTTATAGTACAGTTAATCCTGCTTATATTCAATAGTCAGGTGCCAAGAAAATTCCGTCGTTATAACTGGGTTGCATGCAAAAAGCTAGGAGGTGACAGACATCAAAACATTTTAATTAGATGGAAAGAAGTACATTTGAACCCACTTTAACATTACCAATTTTAGCAATACTTGGATGTACAGTCAACGAACGATTTTCTGATGCTTGATTTTTCTGAGATGTCCGATAATTCGGCCGACTTCGCGGCACCACCACGTACCCCACAGAGTCAATTTATATGGACGTATGGAATTTTGGATGCAAGAGCTCTTTGCCATCCTATTTTTCTGACTTTTTTCCGTGACCGCAGGTCTGAAACAACCTTCGTCGAAGCCACTACTGCCACCACTTTATCTCGCCGCCTCAAACCAGCACTCTCGCACGCCGATCCGCTGGCAGCCATAGCCACCACCGTGGCAACGCTAGGCCTAGCCACTTCGACGTTTGCTACTTTTAGCAATTCACCGCTGTTGGCAATGGCACCAACTCCGCCTTTGTAATCCTTGCCAATGGCTTCGAAACTTGGAAAGCGAGGCATGTTGCATTATGCCAGGGGTAATACTTGACGTTTCCAATTGGAGCACATTCACCGATGTACCAAACAATCTTCAACATTTCTTGTTGAGTGGATGTCTTTGTCACAGAGCAAGGGCCATAAAATTTGGAACTGGAATCTCTTACACCTTCCTTAACTAGAACGAGGTTGGTGACTTGAATGTCTGGGATGTCTGAGCGATGTCTCTTGTCTGAGCGATGTCTCTTGTCGAAATCTTTTTTCATTCGTTTATGGTACCTCTTCTTTTGGGATTTTAATTTCCTCTCCTTGACAATCTTGAGATTTTGTAAGAGCCCCAACTCACAATCTGCTTGCAGAATAGGGATTTCTCCTGAAGAAGCGAACTGTGGGGTGCATCCCAAGCCACTGGTGTAGGAGCAATTGTGATGTTCTACAGCTGCTTTTAAAGAGCATTTCCATCCACCAGGGAAACTTGTACATTCTAATGTACTGTTTCACATCTCATATAGCACGCTGTGCTAGGCCACTTGCCGCTGGATGGTATGGAGCACAGAAATTGATCTGATATATATTGTGGTCTCAAGCCCATCATGCTAGTTTTCCACTCTTAAACACTGGACTGTTGTCACATACGATTGTCCTGGTTGTCCTAACGATATCCTGTTCGAGGAGGGAGATAACACTATTTGCGTCTTCTATGCCGCGACCATTTTGGTGCATTCATCTATGGCCAAAAGAAAAGCTTGCATTTTTCTGACTCCTTGTTTCTTGTTTAGCTTGGCAAAATCCAGGTGTATAACTTCAAAAAGGCACGTTCGAGTGGCAAGGTATTATCATGGCATTTGTAGGTTGTTTATATTTAACTTTGTTGACTTGACAAATATGGCATAAAGGAACGTATTGATTAACTTCATTCATGTGAGGCCATGTAAATTGTAGATGCACCAAAATCTGTTGTGTCCTCCATATTCTTGGCCATTGTGGTACAAATAAAGCACCCTGGAAACCAGTGTTGGCGGGACTTGATGCCGAGCTTCAATAAAAATCAGTTGTTCAGTGCCTTCCCACAGTTTTACTTCATTGATTTCTTCTGTTTGATCTTTGGTCGATTTTGTCATCAGTCTAAACAAAACATTGGCATCAGTCAAAAGGAGTCCAGGTCAGTGGGAGATGGGGAAGTCAAACTGCTGCAAGTAGTTCACCGTTCTACATATTGAATTGCTTTAAGGACTGCATGATCTTCCTTTTCAGTAGTGGTGCTCAGCCTCTGTTTTGGAGAAGACGATAGTATCATCTATGTACATGTTACAAGACACACCTTGGAAAGGCTTCGGGACTTCAGTCATGATCTTCTGGAACCATGCTGACGAGTTCTTCCAGCTTAAAGAAAGCAGGTATACTCATACAAATCGAAGGGCGTGATAAAAGCAGTGGACATTTTTGTTTCTTCAGTTAGCAAGATCTGCCAGAAACCTTTGCACAAGTCAATACGTGAAAAATGTCAGCAACCACCTGTCCCATCTATGATTGTGTCTATCTTTGGCATGGGAAATGGTATGTGTTCTGTCTGATGATTGAGAACCCTGTAGTCTGTGGACAGTCTGAAAGTTCCATTTTCCTTTGGCACAATTGTTATGGGAGAGGCAAAGTGCGATACCAAAGGTCGGATTATATCGGTGTCTAGCATTTCCTCCAATTGTTTCTTCAACCATATCTTTCACTCTGTTGACATGTTATAAGGTGATTTGCGGATGATGGTCTTGTCAGTTAGTTTGAAAGGCACATTGTGTGACTTTGTCGCTTGCGGATGGCTTCCTATGCATACAAGTTCAGGGTAGGTCATTGCAATATCCTCCGCGCATTTGACAACTCGTAGGTTATCTTGTCTACCCTGCTGTGTCTCATCCCTTGGTAGTGCTTCAACTAAAACCGCATCGTCCCAGTATACGTTGATGTTCTGTTTCTTTGTATCTGGTCTGGATAGCAGAAAGTCATATGTCACACCCTCTATCGCCAATACTTCACTCTTTATTTCACGACCTTGGAACTCGATGTTTACTGAGGCCCACTGATTATGCAATGTCACTTTTGCATCGTAACTTTGTACCCATAGCAATTTTTCACTACGCAGGCGACTTGCATCCTCCAGCTTGGCATTTATTATATATACAGAAGCACCGGTGTCAACCAAAGCCATCATATGTCTGTTTCCCACTTTGACGAGAATGTGATGTAGGTTAGAGCAAGTTGCTCAGTTGTGGTCATCGGGTCATTATTAGTTTTTTGTCATTGGAAACTCTTGAGCATCGCCATTGACATTATTCACCCAACCTCTGGGAGCGCACAAACCCAAGTTCTCTGTGCTGCCTGCAATGTGGCTTAGTTCTCGCTGATTACAGCTTGACCAACGCGTGCCAGTCTGTCTGAAGCAACTGCTTGAGTTAGTAGTTATTTTTTCTTCTGAAGTAGATGGTACATCCTGAAGGCACTCCAGGAGCCTGTCTATAGCTTTAAGTGATCATACTCGCACTTGCTTCAGAACTTCAACGCGCAGTCCGTGCATTATTAGGGCTATTATGGCAGAAGATGAAAGCATAGGCTTGGCCAGCTTTAAAAGGCTTTGTCTCTCAAAGAAATACTTGACAAGGGAGCCCTGCTTGAATTTGAAATTAGGCGTGAAATCCCACCTTTGTACTGGGTTGTTTCGGAATGTCATCAAGAATTTTTCTTTCCATTGATTCCTAGAGTTGTCATCGTCTTCAATATTGTGCAGATTGTACCACTTCCGTTCAACACTTCTCAAATAACTGCACATGTTAGTAATCTTGTCCTCCTCGTACGCTAGTTGTTCTTCCCAGCAGCATATTTATGGAATTCAAGCCAACTTTCCAGACTTTTTTAACACATGTCGTCGAACGCATTAGGTTCTACAAATTTAGTCACCGGCTTCTCAGCATTTAGAGAGCTTATAAGGCGATGTAACCAGTTGGTTCTGTTGCATAATCTGTTCCTGCGGTACCTGAAGAGCTTTCAAAATGAGGCTCACCTCTTCCATTGAAGTCCGTGATCCAGGGTCCTTTCGACGCATCGGTTGAAAAACTAGTTTGTCCTAAGTCACCAGACGCA
Organism: Dermacentor albipictus; assembly: GCF_038994185.2. NCBI lineage: Eukaryota > Metazoa > Arthropoda > Arachnida > Ixodida > Ixodidae > Dermacentor > Dermacentor albipictus. Next base: position 47,816,798 of record NC_091829.1, on the reverse strand, counting down.
ACTTCACTTTCACAGTACCCTTCCGACGTGGTTCAGCAGTGTCCACGGAAGCCCTCTCCAAAACCAGTTTCACAAGTTCTGCCGAGTTGAGATCACAAGGTAGTTCCACCACTGGTTTATTTTCAGCTTGGTACCTAAAAAAGACCTTCTCTGTGGAGGTCTCCTCAAGGAAAATGCCTCCCACATGTTGGAGTCAGTTGCCGGCTGTGCCAAAATAATGTAACGTTCCTAGTTAAAAGAACAAAATACACTTAAAGCTTTGCTGTGGAACGGGCGCCCACGTTGTTGTTGTTGTTGTTGCATCAAAACAGGCATCCACCTTGTCTGCGTTTATTCCAGCTTCATCCTCCTTTTCTCCCCTCCCCAGGTTCCTGTACGTCTTCATCTTCTATGCAAAGGCTCATACCGCTAGCATGCGTAGTTGCTGTGATAATGTATATCAGGCGGGCAGTGAAAGGCATGCATTCATTTTTTAGGACTGCCCAATTTTTCTAATGTTGACTGTAACATAGAGTAGCTGTGGTACTGTGAACTTTTGTGTGTTCTATGCTAAAATAAATAGATTATTATAATGTTCATATGCCGTGTTATTCATTATAACAAATAAATTTGGCTACTGGGTCTTCCAAAAGGAAAAGGAGCATGAAATCTCTGAAAAGAAAAAGAATTCACACGTGGCTCTGCTATCGCAAACACCAGAGACCACTGGAGCTGGGGGAAGGCCAGTGAAGTAGTGCCGAACCACACACAAGACACACGAGCGCCGGCATCGCTACGGCGTCTGCCAAAGGCGTCTACTACAGTGTCCGTGATTCGTGTGGCCAACGCCGCAGTAGACGTCACGGTTGTCTCCACTCTGTACGGAGCAGCGGGCGAAGAGGAGATCGAGGCACCCTAGCAGCCGCCGAAAAAGAATGCCCCTCCGTCATCGCCTGATCCTTCTGCCTCGCGCGCCACAGGAGAGGGCACGCATCCTGGCCGCGTTCCTCGCTCACATACGCGCTGCTCCTTCTCCCCCGCTAAGTTCCACCCACCCTTGTCGCGTCTCTATGCTGCGCGATGCTATTTTTATACCCTGCGTTCACTCTCTCTCAGCTCTCTTTGCCCTCCTCGGTGAAGCTGCGGACGCAAAGAGAAACCCAGCGAGGTTCTAACAGCTCCACTGTAAAAGGAAACTCGAGCTTCCCCACCTGCTTGCGTTCCGTGTGCGCCGTGTACACCATATTGGCAGCCTCATGCGCTTCTCTCCCTTCTCCCTGGCAACCCTCCGAAACACAAGGTGACTGTACCGACGGCTGCTTGCAAAGGCAACCATCAGTGCTGTCGGCTGCCAATTGACCACTTTTGGCACATGTACCTCCTGAATTGAGTTGTGAGTCAGTGCTTTCTCCTCCTTTTCTCATACCCTGTGACATTGATGTTGGTGCTGTACAACCTCATTCTTGGTCTCTAGTGTTCTTTTAAGCTACAGTGAAAGGAAAAGAAAGCACAAATTGCCCTATCTGCGCAGGTTCTTGTGTGGGATGCTTCGTCGGGCAAGCGCATTCACCAGCTGCCAGTCACCAACCCTGTGCTGGATGTGTGCCCTGTGACAACTCCCCTCGGCTGGGGTCTGGCGGCGCTCGCCAAGAGCACCCTGTCACTATACTCTTGGAAGCATGGTGTCAACTAAGTGTCATATGTCGGAGGGCAGCATCAAACTCTCACCGAACAACGTCGGGCTCTGCAAAGTGGACCTCTTTGTATGGCGTCAAGCAAATTGTGGTCTGGTTGCAACTGTCCTGCCCCGTCATCAAATCTGTACATAGAAAAGGGACTTTGAAATTATGCTCTCAGGGGTCTGTGACTAGAGACTGCTATTACATGTCATAATCTATTTCTTGTACAGGACAGTTGTTTGGCTCAGAGGAAAGCTCATCACTTGTTGGACGTTCAGCCGTCGTTAACGTGTTGAACTTGACACGCTGGGCAGAGAACCACCGCACGGCCCCCATATGGCAGCCTGTGGCTGCAATGTGAATATGTCACATGCTGCACTTACGATATGTGTGATAAAGGGGCCCTACATAGCACTGTCAAGTGTTTCATTGTCACAGCACCGTCCCCCCCCCCCCCCTCTCCCTTCGGCTGAACATTGGCATGCATGTGCAGTAAGCGAATGACTAAAACTTTTGTGCCTTTTAAAAGCACCAACTTCCTTTCGACTTCAAGACACATTATACAGTGCTACATTGCATGGTTCCAGGGGATAGACCAGGCACTGCGGTCTGAAGTTAGCCGTACTAATGAGAGATTGTCTTGCTTTTCCGATTATATAAATTTAAATGCTGCGCATGTATTGTATTTATTGTGGGATGCCTCAACTTTGTCAATTGGACACTGTTGTTTGCAGACCAACCTATTTTAGATTCCCTTTAAAACTTCGGTTTGGAGCAGTTCTTGACGTGAGGCTCTGACACAGCTGTTAGATGCAGCAAAGATACCTGGGGGGTATTGGGGGCTGAGTCAATGGTCATGTTTTGCCAAACATTGAATCATGGCGGGATGAGTGTCATAAAGATGTGCTCGTGTATAAACAATAAGTGCACGTCTCGCAATTCATTTGAAACATGGCTGCATGCATATCGCAAGTATTTACTCCTTTGTGATCAATAAGTGCAAATCTCATATATTTTGATGTGTTGTGGTTTACCCAAAGCACCTAATGCCATGACATAGATTGAGGCACCTAGACTTGCCACGTGGGCTAGGAAATTACATTGTACAGGTTATTTGTATATTACCTCTGGAAAATATTGTACAATGTACTGAAGACCTCCCAGAGCTGTTACTTGTGCCAAAAGATAAATCAGGAAGCTGTTAGGGAAGCTGCGGCAGGTTAAGTGGCGTTGCGAGTGAAACGTGAACGTGCCATCACTTTGCACTTCAGCGTCATTGTATAAAGCACCTTGCACTCACCACAATACCTTCCTCTAGATGGCGGCAGTTTTTTTTTCTTTGGAGCACACTTGAAACAGTTGTCTATAACCAGCAATGTCTGGTATACAGCTTGAAGTGTTTTCTTATATGATCTGAAAGTAGAGTCAGCCTCAATGAAGAAATTTTTTTGGAAACCTTAGTGCACTAAATCTTTTTCATAGCTAGCATCAAGTTGGCTTCAAACAGGATTGGTATCTTTACAGAAAATATCGCATCTAAATATATTTTTTCTGAAGTTTCCCGTTAGCGCTCCTATTTTTAGATGTGTAGTCGACGTCAGCTGAAGTTAACAAGCGTCTGTGACAAGCACCGTGTGGCAGGTCAGGTGTGATTGTTTGTTTCTGTGAATGTTATTTACACTCGGCATTTCATCGGCTATATTCAGTTCTCTTCAACATGCAAGTTGATTAGCTTGATTTCGCATTGAGCAGTTAGTTGAACGACACTGTCAGTGTGCTTTCCAGGTGAAGCCAGCTGCCATGGGAATGGAGTCCAACATACCATGTCGCACAACTGTAATGTGTCAGAGTGGTTCTCTTCAAGGTTATTGTTCATTTTCATATATTCTTTTGCATGTCTATTCCATCTCAATTCTTCATACTGCACAGTGACAAGCCAAAGCCATACCCCCTTTAATGCGCTGGAGAGACGGCTTTGGTGTCTCAACTTCTGGGTTATTGGAGGTGTCTGCCTCCTTAGGGAGGTTTAAAAGTGTACATAATATATAAGGTGTGTGCTCACCTGTGTCCCAGGTTTGAGGGAGGGAGCGGAGGGGGGGGGGGTGTAACAAAACACGATGGTGCTCCAGCAAAGCATCTAATAGCGACAATTTTAAACAATCGTTTGAAGGTGTTACTTTTGTGCGTGCGTATGCGTACAATTGTTTGCGAGCACCCTGGTGTGAATCAATAAATGCTTTGTGCGTGAGTTTTTATTAAGTCTTGTGTCATTTTACTAAGAGTATGTACTAAGAGTATGTCTACTAAGCACATGTGAGCTTTATTTTGGACTATTGCACAAAAGTTTGTATGTCCAGGCTTGTACTGCAGTTGTAACAAGCAGTTGTAAAGGTTTGTTTCCTTCCTCTGTGGTATACAGTAACACCCGCTCCAGAGATGGGCTCAAGTTAAGCATTGCTCTTATGGTCTTTGTATTCTCTTGCGAATACGTATTGATACATTGGTCAAGCTGCCAAATGCAGCAACAAATAAAACTGAGAAGCAATTTTGTCAAGGAAATGCTGTGAATTTGCACATTACTGGCACGCGTTTAAGTAATCTTGCTTGAGCTAGTAAAGCTTGTACAGGACCAGCACAGCTAAACTTGCCGCAATCATTATAGTGCGCTGGCCACTATCTTGAAAGGATTATTGTTGCCGCATTTACTAAATTTTGACGTACACTTTTATTCTGGAAATGCTTCAGATTCAAGCAAAATATCAAAATTACAATAGTGACAACCCACCACGATTGTCATTGAACATTACTGCAATCCAAATGAATCCAGCCTGCATGTAGCTGCAGCTATAGGAGCTGCAGTAGCTTTTTGCCCACTCTGTAACTTTGTTAGGCTCTAGCAGGTTTTAGATGCTATAGACACTTTTGCTGTTTACAAACATAGGCCCTGGATGGCTTCAGGTTTCGCCCACTGATGTAGCCCGCTAAATATCGCGAGCAGAAAAGGCAATGATGAGTAGCAGGAGTGCATTATTCTTGTACATAACCACAATTATCCTATCAAGTTTGCCGTAAGCTTCAGAAAAATTCTTAGTCTTGAGGCATTATGCGTATTTCTTTTATCTGAAAACAAAATAAGACTTCCTGTACATTGAAACAAATTAAAAGCATGTTTTTGGTTGTGGTGTAGTCAACTAATAAGGCACGCGGCTGGAAGTTTCTTGGGGCTACACTCTCACTGCTGCTATCGCACGCGTGAAACCGTCCAAGTTAGGCTGCCATAGTCTACAAGATGCAGTACTTCGAATGCCATTAACAGGCACTAAAAACAAGAGGATCTGGGCTTCTGACAGTGACAAGGAGGCCTCCAACAGTGGCGATTAGTGGTACCAGACCAACCACAGCTCGGATGCATACATTTTGTTTTTGCAAGTAAAATCAAATTGTCATAACTCTATGTCTCAAGAGTATCAAGAGTAACAATCAAGATTATCACATTTGTAATTTGGGAGATGCATGTCAAAATAAAGGGCACTCCATTTTTAATTTCGAGCAGTGAAAATCGGCCGCATGTCATAATCGAGTAAATACGGCAAAACAAACTAAAAGAATGATGTGTTCTTTGATCACTATGAATTGTGCATTTTGACATGCACTTTTCTATTCCGAATTTCGCCTTCATTGTCTGGGAACGCTTTTTGTCTCCTCTGGGAAATGTTGGCCAGGGGTATGAACCTCAAGATTACTTGTTGATACGAGGCTTTTGTGCCCTATGCAGCAGTCTCGGAGGATGCTGTGAAGGAGCCATGCTGCCCATATTTTTACGCCAGGAAGAACTGGCCTTAACACATTCTGGAACACAAGATTCAACTGAGAGCTTCGACAGGCTAGTGATTTCATCACTGTTGTGTTGCTTGCAACTGTGACTTATGGGTTGTTTGCAGAGCTCAAGTGTTGGGCTTCATTAGGGGAAAAACAATTCAAGCAACATTTATTTACCATCGATAACCATTGGTAACAAATTTTATTTCAGCTCTTCTGTTTATTTGACGTCGATTCTCTATAACCTTAGCGGGACGGCGCAACAGCCTCTACGTTTTATTGACATGAGAGATGTGGCACGATACATACACTGATGATGTCCAAGCACAAAGGTGTCTCAAGAGGCCTCTAAATGAGTCTTGCAGAAGCATGTGTTGAACAAGCGACAATTGCTTTGAACTCTATCTACAGAACATTCTTGTAGGGTGTAAGGCACACATTTTATATATACATGAACAACAGGCTGCTTGCTTCCCCTGTGGCTGCTCCTCTGTGGGCTTATCTGCGCTTGTGCCAATTAGTTTTTTCTTGTAAATTTATGCGCTGCTGACAGTGTTCTTGGTACTATGCAAGGCCAACATGTCTGGCCCCATCGAAGTGGAATTGGCAAGCATGCGACTTTCGATGCTTCCTTGGCAGAGGTGCCCCCTTCATCTTTTCTTGTCAGAACTGCAGTTCTTGGCAGCCCTCAGGTTCTGCAGAGGATGGCCACTGCTGGATGAAAATCACATTGATAGCAGCGAATTAGTCCTGCATGCCAACTGGCTAACATTGGAGTAGAGATGTACCTATGCATCTATCTTTACTTACGTAAATTCGAGCTCACGTGGCACGCTATGAAAGCATTTTTTGTGATGTCATTAACTACAGATTCTTGCATGCTGTAATGAGAAAGACCATGAGGAGCCTTTCTATTAGCAGTGTTCACATAATGTTGAAGAGGCGGCATGTAAAGTAACATTATCGTTAGACTGCACATTTGACAGTAACACTATGTTGTCGTAATGTCACATTGTGTAGCTTGTCTGTAATACTCGGGGCAGAAGCTTTCACACCATACAAGTGCTAAACACATTGTCACTAGAAAAACAGCTTGGGCTTGTTGGTTTTCCATCCTGGTGTTAACAGCACAAAACGAAGACGGGACACGAGACGAGAGGACGGCACCACAGTGCTTGTGGTGTCGTTGTCTTGTCTCGCCTACGTTTTGCACTGTTAACACCAGGATAGTAAACACATTGTGTTGCTGGATAACCTCATGGGCCTGGCACTACAATTTTAAGATCACATTTGGCATGTCCCCTTTGTGCTGTAAAGAGTGGCCGTTGGGGAAAACCAACAAGGTGACTTTTTGTCTGCTAGGCTTCATTCATACAGTTACTGACCGATTTTCTGGACCTCTCAGGGACCGAAAAATAGTCTGAAAAATTGAACAATCCAAAAAACCCATGCACACACACAAAAAAAGAAAAAAGAATAGCGAGAGAGGCTTAGAGCGGCTTAAAAAATCTGTACCAATACCCTGCAACGTACTATGCTTGGAGGGGGTTGGATTTGCCTCGATTTGTGCAAAAGTGACATCTGCATATACAGTCTCACAAAAGTGTCACCGCATTGGCCATCTTCATTGCCGGAGATTGCCATGGAAATTGAAGAAACCAGCCATGTTTCTTCACACCACTTGACTCGCGAAGGTGGGCCGATCACGCAAATGCGAAGCCGCACAAACACACACAAAGATGCGACATCTCCGAGAGACACCTGCCCTGTAGACACACCACGTGCAAGATAGCAATCAAAACTTAAGAACAAAAATGGATCCCGCACAAAGTGATTATGATGATAGCGCTGACTGAGAAAGTAAGAAGCAAGAAAAGGTGCTGTCCCCTGGAGCATTCCATCAGCCAAGGAAGAGCGGGCGTGTCGTCCGAGACTGGAAAATGTTGCGCTCTCTCTTTTGAAAGCGTGTGCCTCCCAATCTTGGAGGCTATAGGGCAGGCCACTGAAAGGGAACCCAGCGGAAAATCCAACATGGCGGCCCCCAAGATCGGGTTGTGGGCATGGAGGAAAAAAACGAAAGAGGCCCTGACATCACGTTTTTGAAGCCGGAAATGCAGCCATGTTGGTGTGCCATCTCCCTTTGCGCCTCCAGTCAGCTCGTCGGAGGAGATAGGCGCAAGCTTTGAACTTGCATTGCTACGAGCTGCCGGATGTGTGGGCTGCCGATGCATGTAAGAACAAAGCCTACAAAACCTTTGTAACAGTTTCAGTGAAGCAGACTCACTTCTGTGTTTTTCCTAGGCACATTGAACACGACGACGAAGACCACCTGCGCCATGATTACTTGAATATGTCCGATGCTGGCTGACACTCATAAACCCTAAACACAACTTTCAAGCTTACACACCATGCTCCAGAGTCAGCTTGTCTTGCAAATAGAATGTGCTGCGAGAAAGACATGGACCAAAAAACCTTATCTCACTTTTCAGAGGCTGAGAGCATCAGTGAGAGCTTTAGGAGCGCGGTCCTTATGGCAACTTTGACATTTGTGGTACCTGTCCCAGTGCTCCTTTGCGAAAAACAGCTTGTGACTTCCACCACACTTTCTCCAGCACACCTGTGCTGGCCAGGGCCTCTCCTGCGCTTTCCTTCCTCCATGGGTTGTGGGGCTTGGAACGAGCGATGTAGTACAGAAAATTGAACTTTGCAGTCTAAATTTGTCCAAAAAAACTGGTCGCAAAAATGCATTAGCTCTATGGGAACCCTGGCATTACATTTATGAAGTCCGGAATGTCCATTAAGTCTGAATTTTTGGAGTCCAAGAAATCTGTTGGCGACTGAAAAAACAATTTAAGTCAATTTGAGCTCTACTCGAAGACACACAAGAAACTTTATCAGACAAGCAGCGCACAGCATGAAGCACACTCACTTTTTGGATCACCATAACAGTATGTGAAGATACCCTGCTACTCCATTTACTACCATTGCCCAGCTGCCCCAGTGAGTGCGAAATAAATGCACTATGAGGGGCCTTAAAACCAATCCCCTGGGCTACCAGATGACACAGTGGTGCACTTTTGTTGTTACTCATGTGTGGTCTGCAAATCTTTATCTTTAGTGCACACCTGTAAATTTAGAGCATGGGGCGTCATACACTGCTGTTGCTTAAAGTACCACCAAAATCATGGATTTGGATTCTACTGAAGATGCACTGTCATAACTTTCTTTCCCTTTTACTCTGAGTAATCAAAACCACCGAGTTAATATTGTCATTTTGTGACATCGATGACCTGTGAAACCTTCACTAGTCGTTTCATTTGGAGATTCCCCAGCTTTCTTCCAATACTTTCAGCAGTGCCCATGTTTGTTGCACCCTTTACCACTGTGCATACACAACATGTAGCTTAGTGCTTGAGCATAGAAATAGACATGTCTTATTCGTTTCCAGACAGCGCAGCTCTTACCAATGGTTCTCTCTAATGAAGTAATGAACCAACGTAATGTGCTCTCCTGTTTAGTAAAAGATAAGGAAACCTCTTTGTTTCACATCTGCTTGCTTTTGTTCATTCTTAGGACCCGGCAGAGTGCACTGGTTGCTAATGACAGAATCCCAGGAAAGAGACTTGTTTTGATGTCTAGAAAAGCTTGGACATGCTTAAAGGGGCACTAAAGTCAAATATTAAGTCGACGTAGACTGTTTAAATACTATTTCAGAAACCTCGCAACACTTGTTTCGTGCCAAGAAAAGACTTAGTTCATGAGAAATTTGCATCTGAACGGTCCGAATACCTTTTTTTTAAAATTCAAATCTGCCACCACAAAACCGGAGGTGGGGTGAAGTGCATACGCCCTTTGCTGCCGTCGGCAAGTAAAACGCCGCCCGACATACGGCGGTACCGAGCCAAGACAGAGCAGGGGATTCGCTGCCGCAGCTGCTTTTGATCAAGTGGCATAGACCGTTCAGGCATCCCGTGACACCACATGGAAGTTGAATTCTCTGCTACTTGCAGTTTGTGCAAGTTTCGCGAGCCAGCAAAACCAGTGCAGCACTATGTGATAATGAAACTACTGAAACGCTAAACTATAGGCGGAGCAGAACTGAGCAAAAACTGAACCACCTGTGTCATTCTCTAGGGAAGTTTAAATAAGTTCTTTTTTTCTAATAATGAAATAGAGCTAGGCAAGTAGAATTTTATTTCATCTTACAATACAAGGATGTTTTTTGCAACAAGTGGTTAAATACTAGTGACAAAATTTGAATGAGGAGTGCTTTCGTCATCGGGCAAGTACTTGAATGTCCCGGAGGAATCTTTAATCATGTCCAGCATTTGCCTTAATTTCACGTTTATTAAGGCTCTGTTCGTGATAATATTGAGACTTCAGAGATTCCCGAGCACTAATCTATCACTTTAGCTTGACTGAACATTTGCCTTTAGTGTTTCTTTAAGGCTGCACTCCCAGGCACCTTATCTTTACATTGTCGTTTCTTTATATTTGGTGAATAAGGTTTTAATGTTGAATAAGGTTTTAATGCATGTACAGGGAGTGGTGCAACAGGTCTAAGAGTCAATAACATCTCACCTGCTTGAGAGTCCGTGTGTCCTGTTTACATCTGCAAAAGAAAAGGGCGACAATCTAGCATGAGTTTCAATATTCACCATAGGAGGGATATATGTTTCAGCAAGAGGGCAGGCTACAGACAAGGCCTCATTCCAGGCAGATTGGTTCTGGTTTATATTGCTGCAGGTAAGACCCGCACCAAAGAACACTGAATTTACGCTAAACATTGTGTCTATTGTGTCCCATCATAAGTGGTATGTCAGACATGAACTTGCAGCACGACACATGTGATGTCGGTGCATACATTATGTGTACCTTTCTCCATCCCTCATTCTTCACCATTGTTCTTACAGACCCTAACATGGTTAAACAAGCAGAGAACCTGGACATGTCTTTGCACTATGAATGGAATTCAAAGTAGGCATTGGTTCTGCTATGGTACGCTGCCGCATGCTTCACTGCAAGAGAGCTGATGTGTAGGCACAGCGAAACAACAATATATGCTGGAAATGGCTTTGTTTCTCAAGACTGTGCACTTCTGGCTTTTAGTTAGACGTCACTCCCAGTGAAATCGACTTGCAATGTCTGTTGTGCTGCCAGATAAAGTGCTCCTACGTTTGCGCACTTGAATTCCAGCAAAGAAAGCAGTGCCACACCTTTGGTTCTCATGGTTCTCATTTCACTTACTACCGCACTAGAGAACCACAAACACATAAGTGTGTTCGTGCATAGACATATGTACATGCACTCTCAGGACATACAAGTTTAAAGTAAGCTAGCATAAAAATAAAATAAAAAGACATTGAGTAGTCTACAAGCTAATACAAAGGCTTATAAAGTACAGGGTACAGTGTGTAAATATAAATGCGAGCATGGGGCCACAATATTTCGGAGTAGTAGGTTGATGAATGTAGAGTGGATGTGAGAGTTTATTGCAGTCAGTATAGGGGACTACGTGGCTAAGGTTTTCAATCTTTGATTGAGTTTTAGTTCACTTCCAAGTGCACTTCCTGCGAAAAAGACTCTTTAGTGGCTACTTTTGCTGAACCAAAACACCCACCAACCCATGTGGCAAGTTTGATGTTCATCTTACATCTTACTATAAAGTTTCTCCTTTCTTGCCATTACAAGGAAACTTTTCTGGTGTCAGCCTAAAGCTTTTTATGTTATTCTCCCGGAAGCAATAGAAATATTACTCAGGGCTTTGAATTTTAAGTACTATAGCATGCAGTGCTCATGGCTAAGGGAGCCTTTCTCAAATTGGTGTTCAGATTTATTCAAAACCATGCAATGAACATAATCAGATGTTTGCATTCTCAGAAGAGCCAAAAAAAAAACAGTCTATATGTCTTTCGCATGTTGTCCCAGTGCCTGCTTTTGATTTTTATCTTGCTATTTGCAGATGTGCTGCTCTATTTGGCCTTCCAGTTTATAGAAAGTGACCAGTGGCAGCTTTAATTTTTCATGGTAAAACAAAGCATGCTGGTGCAACAAGAACACTGAGGTATCATGAAGGTTAATTAATTTATTTTTTTATTAAATACTGCCAATCCCAATGGGGACTGGTATTGCAGGACGGCAAAACAAAACAAGAAAGAGAAACAATTACAAATGAGGTGTCAATTTACAGTTACAGTTTTTGTGCAATATTCAAGAATTATCAGCACAAGAACTACGAAACAGAAAGCCTCAGGGCCTTTTCAAAATTGATGCGAGAGCACACCACGCTGAGTACTTACATAAGGAAGCACTCCTACCTGCACAAGATATATTCTAATAACAATCATGGCAGCATCCTGTTCAAGCACAACAGTTAATTTTTAATGGCAGGCTCACATGCAGCCACTTTTTTGTTGTTTATATCTTATGTGAGGTTGAGTTTTATCCATGCAAATGTCAAAGACTGAATGTGGCTAGCGATGCTGTTAGCCAATCAAACAGATGCATGAGTTTGCTGCAGATTGCATACCAACTTGGATAGGACGGGCAGGATGGTCGAAACTTGTCGCACAAATAGCACCAGTAACAAACACTTACAGAGGCAATTGCAGGCAACCTTTGCTAATGGCTGATTTATGGGAAAGCATTGTCAACAGGTCTGTGCGTAGTCTTGATTTGCACATCCCTTTCGCCTTGCTAAAGTGGTTGGCATTTTTTTTTTCAGTAAAATGTTTGTTAATCTGTCCTGTCCGTATCTCCATCTCTTTTTCTGTGCTTGTTTGTCACTGGTGTTATCCTATCTAGTACGCTTGTCCATTAAGAAATAATCAAACCTGCAACCTTTCCCTTTTGAGAATATTTCTCTCTGTAAGTTGAAGCTCATGTCAGCAAATGTCAGCAACAGTGGTGGCTGGGCATCAGAACATTCAACCGTAGAACATAGCATCACGGGTAACAACTCAGTTGGAGCATCACATTAGATAATTAGGGTGACATGAATTGGAGTTCAAATTCAATGTAAGCTTGGCATTGATGGGTGGTTAACTGATTATAGGTACAGGGACAACTAGGTGTTTGTGAAAAGCATGATCATGAATCTACGAAGAAATAGTAATGTGAACAAAGCACAGAACCACTAACAGTTGCGTGATCGCATTGTTCAGTTTTAAAGTCTGCACATTGTGCAGTTGCTCAGTCTAACCAGGGCATATGTTACAGGCATTGTAGAGGAGGAAGATAACTTGCGGAGCTGGTAGTGTTGTGAACACTAGTGTAGTGTACACTACACTAGTGTAGTGCAACCCGACTGTGTTACGAGCGTCACAGAGGAGGGCTCTTTAGGAGCTGGTAATGTGAACAGTCTGACTGCTTGTAAGTGAAGATAAGCCAGGGAAAATGGCACGCCAGGTATAGTACATTTCGTTAATCAGTAGTGTAAAAGATGACTTGGGGAAACGTAGGTGCAGTGGTTTCTTGAGTCTTGTGCAAGGAAGGACCAGTGATTGTGGGGCTCTCATGGTAACGCTATACTCACATGATTCCGAACAGATGACTGCATTTTGAATATCCCAACCGATGCACAGTCAACCAGCACTACATAGTGCAACTTCCGGTTAGGCTTCAGAACTGTCCTGTTATGGCACCAACAACAGCATCATTGCAACTTTTTGACAATAACATACAGCTGTATACAGCTATAAATTTTTCAGGCTGAAAAATTGTACAAGAAGGATAAATTTAACTGCATCAAGTGATGTTCTGCATTTTTACCTTGATTGCTGTCAAGTTGTTTGAGAGAGAAAAAATAAATATTGATCAGTTATGACTTATTATCAACCAAGAGACATACATTGACAATGACCTGTGCAGTAATTCAGCTTGCCATGGGAATCTAAAGGAACACTATAAAAAGAACGAAAGAAGAGAAAAAAAGAAAAAAAAAAACGTTGGGCCATACTTTTAGGTCACAGTTCTGAAAATTCTCCAATAGGCAGATGTTTGGTAAGCCAGAAAGCATAAAAAATCAGACGGGCAGTGCTGACGTTATGCATCATCTTCAAAAATGAAAAAAAAAAGTCAGGTTGGCAACTCTTGGTAGGCTTCTTTGGCATAGAGAGTAGCCAATACTACGCAGCTGTAGCTGGTATCGAAGGTTCTGACATCACCGCTGCCTCGATAGGAATTGCTGAGGCAGAGATGCCTTACCTTCAGGTGCGATTTTCTCTGTACAAGTAATTTTCCAGTGCCTACTTAAATGGTTGATGCTGCTGTGACATTTAAACAAACATTTAAAGAGAGCTATTAAATTGAGCTATAGGGTATATTACATTTTGTAAGCACCTTACCACGAGCGAAAGCTTATGCATGAAAGGACGCACCAAAAAAATTAAATGGTGGCATCGCCACCTTGTCATTTTCACACCAGACCTTCCCGACATCATGAATTTTGACAGTGTCGGTTTAGATCAGTTTTTGTTGATAGAGAAAGATTACGTTGCATTGGAAAGTCGATGCAGAATCAAGTTGTAAGCTTTCCCGGCACAAAAATAGTTGAAATGTGCCTAAGTGCCATGAAATTCTTACGCCACACTGACATCACAGGTCGGGCGGCTTCTGCGCGAAATTCAAAAATGCAAATTCGTCAGTTATGTGCGCTGCTATGCTACTTTGCTTTTGTCGAAGAAATAGGTGCCTCCCTTTAGTGTCGCCCTTTATTTTTTTCCTCTTAGTGAAACATTGCCGAGGTGCTAAACAGTGAGTTCATTTATGGCACAATGGCTGCATTGATTCGCGTTTGAAAGCCTCGATCATGACGCTCTCACTTTTGAGTAACGCAGCCGATATAAGGAACAGCTTCGATGAGCTACGCCGCGTTATAAATTCAAACACCGTGCGTTTGAAACCCGTCGGTGATTTCGTCTCGATGCAGCCCATTATATACATCATGTATAGTACAGTAGACTCCGCTTAAGCGGAACTCGAAGGGACAGAAGAATGTGTTCCATTTTTCAACGCAGACAGATGATGTTGTAAGCAGATGATGGAAATATCGCCAACAATTGCCTTATTCGAAAAGCGTCCGAGTGCTTCTCGAGATAAATAAATTAAGAAAGAATTGTAAAATTGAGTTACCGATGGATCGATGCGGGGCTCGCAGAGAGAGCGAGAGCAGTGTTGAACGTAGTTGAAAAGATTACACGCCTGTATACAATGAGGTTGGTATACAAAAACCGCGCGCTGTTTTCTTCTTTATGTTCTTTTCATTAAGCCAGTAAATTGTAATCTGTTGTGAATCCTCATCATTCTGATTATACGTAAGAATAGTATAAACAATAATCATGCAGCGCAGTAGAACCCCGTAACACTAAACCGTTTAGGACCCAGATAGAATACATAGTAAGCCGAAAATATATTTAGTTGCTTTCAATTAACATCGTATAGCTTTGGGCATGGTGTGCAAGTGCGCTAAACAAGCGTGGCCGGCCGTGAGCCATGGTTAAGCCGACGTAGCGTTTGGTATGCATCGATCGCTTCTCTCTATCATAAGCACCATCTTGACTCGCTCCCTGTTGTCTTTCCGCATCGTCTCCTAGCTCTGCGGACAGAGCTCCCATCCGGCCAAGCTGTCCACTTTCATAACTTTCTTCCTCACTTTCTCTATCCTACTGTACTAACACAAAAATTTCGGGAAAGGAGTGGGCGGGCACGTGCCCAGTGTGCCCATTATCACGACATAGCAGTCCCGGCCCGAATAGGAACGCAAGGAGAGGAGGCGTTGCGACGCATGTACAGCTTGCGGCCGGGAACCGTCTTGATGGCGGCCTCGTGAGACGTGAAGAGCGCGATCTACAAGCTCCGCGCTCCCCGCCTTCTGACTGGATCCAGTGCGTGAACGCACGTGTGTTTTCTATAAGGTGGCTCTTAAATATAGGCACGCCGCGCGGTCCCTTCGCACGGTCTGGCCCGGAGAGAGTCCGAAATAACACCGGCCTCAGCGGCGCTGCTGCTGGAGCCCCGGAAGCGGGCTCGGCAAGCGCTAGCGATCTAGCTGACGCAGGCAGATGATGATGCTGGTGATGATGATTATGATGATGATGTTCACGATCAATATGAGCTGTAGTAATACCTTGCCCGTGGGCGAAAGGGTCCCAAGACTGCACGGGGCCGTAGAGACACGAAAGATTGAAGAACTAAACACCGTTCCAATTAATGGTATTTATTATTTAAAAAAAAATGTATGTCGGCGCCACCGCGCTGTCTTCGGGCCCCTTCCACCACGGCCGCCGTGTTGCTGCTCATATTGAACGCGACTGTACATGCAGCGCGCCTGTTGTGTATCTCTTGCGTAGGAGGACTCAAGCAGTACTTTGTGGAGCTTTCATTTCTTTAGTTGTTTACTGATGAGGTAGTGAGGCCACAGCCCAGGTGGAATGTCGATAAGCAGCGATGCGATTGAGGCGCTGCGACGTCTGCGTGCGTAAGTCCACCGCGGTACGTGCGAGCTGCTTGTAAAATCTGTAGATCTATACAGTGTAAAGCGATTCAATCAAGGCACACTCATTTCGCCGGGTCCTGTGCTGACGCTTTCATTCACGCTACTCCCTAACGTGAAACTTGAGCGCAACTCTACACGTGTTTTCATTTCCCGATACATTGGGTGGCGCGGCTAATCTGTCGCGTGCGGCACGTTGCAAATGGAGCGAAGTATGGTGCGACTGCCTCGCTAATCGGGAGGTCGCGAGAGGCATCGCGTGGGTGACGCATAAGCGCAATTCACAGCAGCCGCCGCAGACAGACCTCCGCTCACGCAGCGCTTTGTTTCCGTATGTGGTATCGGTGGCGTCATCGGTGAACAGACGACGTGCGCTACTCTGGCGCCATCCCGTAGCCATCGTGGTCACCGCAGAGCCGGTCTTGCGCAGCACTACGCTTTTCTCACGCTTTAGTCATACCCTCCACCTCCGCTTCCCCGTCCCTCTCTCTCTGTCTATATATATATATATATATATATATATATATATATCGCAAGCGTTTTAAATTGGAAATTAATAAATAATTTGTTGCATTAATTTATTTACTGCAAATAGACGACTCCTTCAGGGAACAGATTATGTAAGGGATCGAGGTAAAGTTTTAAGATTGACTTTTTCTAGTTCTAGTACTTATAGATTTACTAGTTCGTCCTTCTAGCGTATTTTGTGCACGGTACCATGTGGGCGTTCTTTAACCTCTGGAAACCCAAACACCGTTCTACATAAAGGCCAATATCTTGCGATGTGGAAGTATTTGTACAACAAACAAACAGTGGTCCTATTTCAATTAAGTAATTAATCTTCTGAGCTATCAACGAATGAACTTTCGCTAAAGCGTGTCAAAAACGCCGTGCACTGTGGCTTTTGCGTTACGATTCCCGTTTTTAAACCAGCATTTCGAGGCATCATACTCGGAGTCCCAAATATAATATACGTTGGGCTTTGCCGAAGGCTAGGTTGTGAGAGCAACTAGGCTGGAAGTATCGTGCCGTCGACCGACACATGTCGTTTTCTCGGAACTTTCCCGCTTGAAATTACGGAATTTGCTAAAGGTGTTCACCCAAGCAAGTGTTCTTGTGCGGCAAGTTCGTCTCAGCTGCACGTATATCACACGTTCCGCTTCTATACAGTACTCAGTCGCACGGTATTCAACGATGCATTCAGCCCCGCTCGCCCACACCACACCGCTCGAGCCTATTGTCGGTCGACTTATTTCTGAGTCGGTCCCTCGCCGCATGCCCGTGGGGAGCGCCTAAAAATAAGCCCGCGGCCGCGGCCACGAGGAGGATGATGAACGCCGCAGGGGACAGTGTCTGCGCGGACGCATGCCACTGCTGCTGACCAACGAAGGGCTTACGTGACATGCTGCACGTAAGCGGCACAAGCGTCGACTCGGAACCAGACCTTTGCGAACGATTCTGTCGGCTTGTTCAGCTGCGTTTGTTTCCTGACCGCCCGACGTCTTTCAAGCCGACCTTTGCGACTTCAGTTCGCGTTTGTGGCGTTACCGACACACTGCCATTCAAATGAGATAAGTATAAAAAAAAAATTCGTCGGTGCGTCTTCAAGGGTCAGTCAAATGATCGATTCACACAAGTCAAGCCCGTAATTAAATAACAAAATTTTCGAATTCATGGGCGGGCACACGCGAGTGAACATAACAATTGTCGACGTCCCACTTCAGGCGTCAACACAGCTATAGATTATATTGCTAAGCGTATTTAATTAAAATTTTGGCTTTAATATCCAGAAGCTGTAAATTGGACTGTGAGGGAAGCTGTAGTTGTTGATTGGATTGGACAAACATTAATAAAGGTCCTGCAGGACGCACGTCAGCGCGCAGTGGATGTCTACGTACTCCAAGCAGGGACCGACAGGGAGTACGGCGTAGTTGGGGACTCCGGATTAACTTGGACCACCTGCGGTTCCTTAACTTATACCGAACTTGCGAAGTCGTGTTCAGCTCGGCAACGTCATAACCAACCAGCGACGTTGGTAGGCGCAAGCGTATTTGAAAGAATTTTCACTGGCGCTACAGTACAGCGTCAGGGAAGGTAAACTTCATAGATGTGGACCAAGTGTGCAGATACTATAAACAAAAGCGTTTGGTTTTTGTATTGCGGGTTTTCAGGAGTTCGGTCGTGTACTCTGCTCTTTTGGGGCACGTTGAAAAATAAAAAAAGCGCAGGTGGTCGAAATTAATTCTAATCAAACCCTTCCGTTCCCTCCCCATGGCGTATATCGCGCAGCCTGCTTGTTGCTCTGGGACGACGTTAAATTGCGTTAAACTACATTAGGTCTTTTAGGGGCGTGCTATCAGCTCACGCCATTCTTGATGTATGTCTGTTAAGAGTTTGCGTATATACCTGCTACTACAACACCCCTCCTGCCATTCTTTCTTTCTTGCTTCTTTGCATATGTGTGTGTGTGCGTGTGTGTGTTTCTTGCTTCCTTGCATATGTGTGTGTGCGTACGTGCGTGTTTGTGTGTGTGTGTGTGCGTGTATGTGCGTGCGCGTGTGTGTGTGTGTGTGTGTGTGTGTGTGTGCGTGCGTGCGTGCGTGCGTGTTTGTGTGTGTGTGTGTGCGTGTATGTGCGTGCGTGCGCGCGCGCGTGTGTGTGTGTGTGTGTGTGTGTGTGTGTGTGTGTGTGTGTGTGTGTGTGCGTGCGTGCGTGTGTGCGTGTGCGCGCGCCCACATCGTTTTTATATGCATATATAAAATGGTTTCGCACTTTCCACTTGAGAAACTCGTACTCTGTTATGTGATGTATCAGTATGTGACGTGAGCCTGACGCCCCTTCCGGTAATTAAATGCGCGGCCTTCTTTTTTCTTTTCTTTCTTTCCCTCGACAGCGCGCCAGGAAGCACGTGCTCCAGCTATGCTAAGACTGGCGCGACCCCGCGCCGCTTGATGGAGTCGGGTCTCGTTGCCTTGTGTTTTGATTGCGACGCCCGTGCCAAGAATTCCCTTCGCCTCCGCGTTCTCTCGAGGAGCGGCAGTGTCGACGGAGTATTTACGCAGCACCGCGCGTTGTTTACGCCAGCTGGAGTTCAACGTCACCGCGGATTCGCATTCAAAGCTTTGCGCGCCGCGCTGGCCGGATATAAACCGCACTGTTTACTCTGGCCCCGCTTCGCGGCTCGTGTCGTGATTCCGTCGGTGGATCGAACTCTTTGGCTTCAAAACGGCTGTAAGCCTGCTCGGGCTCTTATGCGCTGCGCGAGTATTTGTACTGGTTGTCCAGAGCGCATGCGCATATGCGCATACGAGCGTATACGCATATACGGCTTATCATCACGATCTGTTCCCCGCTACGCGTTTGGTTGGGGTTCTCTGTCATTAACGCATATCCACCATTACGAAGGCCTTCTTGAACTAGATTGAAAGGTTTGAAGTCATAACTAACTAACTAACTAACTAACTAACTAACTAACTAACTAACTAACTAACTAACTAACTAACTAACTAACTAACTAACTAACTAACTAACTAAATAACTAAATAAATACCCAGCCTTTTCGTTCATCAGCGATCGGTAAGGCACATTGGGCAAGTTGACGTGTGTCTTGTCTGATTGCGTGATTTCGTTTTCTTGCGCCGATTCTAATATTAATCATTATTCGCTTGAGCCTCGTCTTCAGGTCACGTTACTTGGTGATCGTCGCTCTAATACGGCAATCCGAAAATGCTAGCTTGTTTCGTCCGCGCCGCTTGGTTGCCATCGACCGCAAGATGGCATCAGTGCGGATATTGTACGTCTAATACAAGGTTTTGAACAATTTTGTTTGTTTGTTTGTTTGTTTGTTTGTTTTTGTTTCGGTTCAGGAAAAACGACCTGAGCCAAGCATCTTGGAATGATCGGAATCCACGCAAGGACAACGTGCATTTTTTTTTGTTCCTGTCCTGTTCAGGTTCGACACCGTAGTTCTTGCGCGTTCTAGTATATATGCGCGTCTCAGTTGTGGCTATATAGTGGCTCAGGTTTTGTGCCCGCAGTTACCTCGTATCGGATCTTTGCATGGATGTCAAGCCTGAAAGTATTTGTATTTCAGCCACCATCATGCCGCGTGTGCCCCAGTCGCGTTGCAGATTGTCAAGCGAGGTACAGCGCCGTACGTCTGTCGCAGCTACAGCTACCGACGATGCGAACGCGACGGTGAAGTGGGTGAGAGTCTCGCGATGCAGCTAGGGAGTGATCGTCATTGATTTGCAGAGAAAGCGAGAGAGAATGGTATACGAGGAACAGTGTAAGAACTTTGAAACTTGGTTGAACGGTAATTGCCCGCACAACCTCAGATACAAGCGTCTGCGGCTCATGCGCGTACGCTGGAAAAAAAGAAAGAAAAGCGAGGACGTACGACAAGATCACAGAGTCACATTTGTTGCTTGTTGTCTGCAGCAAAAGCGTGGAAACTGTGTTTTCATCCATCGCGTAAGCTCCATGACTCATGTAATGCCTTTAGCTCGTTATTTAATGAAAGGCGATAGCTCAGAAAATATGCTAGCTTGTTTTGATGAAAGGCCATTGTCTGGAACAAGCTATTTCGGAATGCCAACCTCATAAACCATCGCAGCAGAGAACAGTAAAGGCTCTGCTGGTACTGCTACAGTTTCTTTAAGGACAAAAGACCTGCACAAGCTGCTGTAGCCTGAATTGGTGCTCGCGTTGCTGAGAATACCCATGTGCTGTGGTAGCGCGCTATAATCGGGACAGGTTGTGATCTTGCGACTCTCTCTCTCTCTTATCGTCCTATTTCCCTTTCACCAGTTCCCATTTGTAGGGTACCAAACTATTTTACTTTCTGGTTACCCGTCCTGCCTCTCTCTCTCTTTCTCTCCCTGTGTTTGTGTGTGTGTGTTAATCAGATACCAAGTACGCAATGACTCTGTGACCTTGCCGTCCTCGTTTTCTGCCGTGCTGTGCGCCATCATTTCCAACAGAAGGATTGCAGATATATAATCTTCTAAGAATATCTGCTGCTCCATTCTCCTCCCATTTCTGCACCGCTTGTCCCGCCGAGTGGCTCTTGCATGAAGCCACCATCAAGGCATGCGTACCGGAAGCGCCTCGCTTCATATTTTTAGTGGCCTAGAAACGGGGTGAGAGCCAAAGCCTCGCACGGCAAAGGAGAAAGAGAGAGTTCGCCTGGCGCCAGCCGTATGCCCCTCATTTTTCTGCTCTCCCCAAGTGTCACGAGTCTAAAATGGGAGGACCCGAGGATGGTCCCTTCGTGTTTCCTGCAGGTGGCGTCGCAGATCCGTTTTTATGTTCTCCTCGCACCGTGCAACCTCTGCGCAAAGCCCGAATCGCTGTGCACAGCTTTCGCGCGCAAACTGTGCCTGACAAAGAAGAACTATTCTCTGCAGTGTGCACGAACTCGCTCGCAGCCTCTGGGCTCTGTTTGACTAGTCTGGAGACCGGTAGAGGCGCGCTTGCTACGGAGTGGTCTTGACGGTTCGACCGATGCCTGCTGGTCTCAAACCACTTTCTGGAAAAGTATTAGCGAATCACGCTCATGCTCAGTCGACGACTGTTCAGAGTCACGAACTATCTTTTAATTCGAGCATCCTGCTCCAGAAAATCCAAGGAAACACTCCATAAATGCGTGTAACAGCCTTTTTACTTGCTTTGGCTTTTAGGTTCTCAACTTTTGGTTATTGTTTAGTGGGCCAATTTAGTAATGTAATGTCTGGAACCACACCGGGACCTCACCCGATTCTATGCAGCTCTCTTCGTGTTTTCTTTACCCAGCTTGCGACGTTTTTTTCTTCTTATCTTGTAATGGGCTTCTTCCTCATCGCTTCGCGAAAGAAAGCGGCCGTCAACACAGTAAGGTGACTGAATATATTTTTTTCATTTACTGTAAGTTAGAAGTGTATAAGAAAATTACAACTCGTTACATTATTACGCCAGCAATGGACCCGCATACCATTGTAACTAGCCCAATGTTCAGTCCTTGTGAAAAATCGAACTACCCCGTTGACTCAGTGGCTGTAACGTTCAAGGTCGCGGGTTCGATGCCGACCACGGTGGTCGTGTTCTCACCGAAGCAGCAGAGAAAGGAGCCCGCGTAGTACTCGTGCTTACGTTTAATCCCATGCCCCCCTCCGCTACTTCGTCTCCTTTAGCCAGTGCGTAACATTGACTAATCGGTAACGTGTATAGGCTAGCTGGCCCTTTATAACAGATGCGAAGTTTGCGTTGCGTAGTTCTGACGGGATACTCACGAAGAAAAACACGATTACACACACATACACAAGTTCATTGCGCAGATTAACCACAGTGTTAGTAACCAGTACTTGTTAGTTCGCGCATCACCTTAAGTGTGTGACCGTGCTTCCTTCGTATGTGTCCCTGTCAGAACTATCTAACGCAATATTACCATCCAGGCAACTTTGAATCGTTAAAGGATATTAACAGTAACTGTTCTGGAACGCCGGGTGCCACTCACACGTCTAGACCACCCGTTCCGGAGGACCATGCACCGCGACTTATGTAACTAGTCCACTGCAGCTTCCAGGGAACAGAAGTGGGCCAGCACTGACATTGCAGCACCGCCGTAGAAGACGGCGGGCAGCGAAGCGACGTGCTCGCTGCGCCGTCTTATTTTGCGCCCGCGCGACCTCGGCGTTCCTGTTCGCTCCTAGCCTGTTCACGGCCTGACAGATGGGCTTCGTGAAGTGCAGCGCAGTCTCGGATAGCGGAGGGAAGAGCGAGGAGGATGCGGGGAGGGATTGGTGGGGTGGAAGGGCGTTTATTTTGAGGTGCGGGCCCGGCGTTCTTGGCTCTCGTAACGCGACCAGCCCCGTTTCCCAACCGCTGCTTGTTTGGGTTTGCAAAGGTTCAGCGCGTGTGCGCGGCCAAGTGTTTTGCGCAGACGCACGAGTGCCCGTTCTTGACGTGCTCTGCCAGGCGCTCGACGCGAAAAGATGATTGATGTGTGATCGACGGCGCCTTCGTTAGAAACATGAGCACGGCGACGAGATACTGCCGATGCCGTTAAGCTAGCCTGCAACGGAACGATACGGATCAAGGTGAAGGCCGCGGTAGTCCCCAGCCTCGAGTATCGATACCCCTTTTACAGCGAAAGAATGAGACTCGTAAATCTCAAAACTGTTTTTATTTTCTTTAAGACGAACTGATAACAGAAGGGGGCGAGTGAATGGGCGTAAATGTTGGTGCTTGTAACAGAAAACGCTTTGACCCCTTAACGGTTTGTGTCGAGCTCGCCTCGACATCAGTTATGGTTCTGTTACGGGTTAGCGAAGAGTCCAGTTCGTCATGCGCGGCTTGGTGTCATTTTCTGCTGCTTATGACTGATGACACATCGTTGCTCGATTGCATTCCTTTGGACGGCGCATGAAGCAATTTGAGCGAACAAACGTACTGATTATATTGGTGCTCTCTTGCCTAATGACATCGACACGTTAAGCGGTCACTGTAATAGATATATTGTATTTGTTTGAATTTTTGTGTCGCAGAGCTAGCAAATGAGGATGGAGGGGTAGTGACAAGGGCTTTCATAGACCCAAGCTACGTGATCTCTTTATCCGGTTCTCCTTGTAATTTTTACTAAATACAGCAATATTATAATTAATAATAATATTTGTGTGCTTTACTTGGAGCACTTTTTAAAGCCTACAAGAAGAATTATCTGCCCGGACGGGCATCATTTGCAATAAAAGCCAGTGCAATCCGTTCACTAATTCTCCAATAATCGTTTTTTTTTTTGACAAGTTGGCTTTGCCTGCATGCTGCTCTGTCTAACAGGCAAAGCACGCTTTACAGGCCTATGTAGCGGGAGTGGAGGGTGTTAGGGCAATGTGGGTGCTGTTTTGAAATTTGCGAACGCGGCTTGCACAAGAAGAGCAGAGGTTCGCAGGCTGTAAAATTTATCTGCGTTTCACGCGAATGTCACTTTACTGGAGACCATTGTTCGCAGTTCCTATTAGTATTGGCGACTTCGCGTCACGCAACTAAGAACTGGGCTAAAATGATTTGGCACGAAAATGAGGCGTTCTCCTCAAATATTTTCCGCTCACCAATGTACTCTAACTAGTTGAATAGTTCCTTCCTCACCTGAATAGTTCCAGGTTCGTAAAAAAATTCCGTTTGTGATCAGTGAAAGCAAATGAAAGAGCTACGCGACATCAGGCCGACAAAACTTTGGTGCACGGAGGCACACATTTCTGACATCGACCTGCTTTCAGAGGGAAAAAAAGAAAAGAACTGCTAGCTGTTGCCAACAGCCTATTTCTGGCCTCGCTCACTGCCAAGACCGCTGTCAGTGTTGTAACAAGTTTCTATTTCGTGCACATTGAAGACGGGTGTGAGATTTCATTTGCTACTAGAGCTTAGATAGATTGCAGAAGCCATATAAGGACATGTCAGTGGGATGCATATAACATGCGCTTGGCCGGCGACAGACATTAGAGCTGAAAATGATTATATATATATATATATATATATATATATATATATATATATATATATATATGTGTGTGTGTGTGTGTGTGTGTGTGTGAGTGTGCGTGTGTGTGCGTGCGTGTGTGTGTGTGCGTGCGTTCGTGTGTGTGCGTGCGTTCGTGTGTGTGTGTGTGTGTATGTGTGTGTGTGTGTGTGTGTGTGTGTGTGTGTGTGTGTGTGTGTGTGTGTGTGTGTGTGTTGTGGGAATACTATAACTATGACAGTACGAAAAGTAAGGACATGCAAACTTGAAAAAAATTTGTGCAGTAAAAATGTCTTATGAAGCTAGTTATGAAATGATCGAAGCGACTTGCGTAAGTGCGTTGTAAGAATTTAAGTCATGACGACGTTGTAAGTCTCGCTGCTTGCGTCTGTGCTCATATGTGAGCGTGTGAGGAAGTGCGAGTCGGTTAAACGGCCTTAGCAAGCGTGTCTGGTTGCTCGTCGCAAGAACTTGGACAAGAATTTCTCGCTTTTGTACTTTGACAAAGTACGCACAATTTCTGTCCTTCATTTTAAAGAACACGTAAGGTTACTTTTCTTTTTCTAAACGATGCATCAAGATCACAGCAAAGAAAACGCTTTCCAGAAGTTTTCTCTTCAATTAATCTGAAAAAAAAAAAACTCGTACGCGTGGTACGTTGTCCTCAACCAACGAGTAATTCTTGCTTGCAGGGCTAGAAGCTTTTGAAATAGATATATCTGAACTTTTTTTCCAGCCCTTGCCTTTCTCAGTTTCTGTAGACAGAATAAAGTTGATTTAATTTTTATTTTGTTTTATGTTTAGCTGCCTGATTAAAAACTAGACAAAAAAGAAAACACTAGCTGCGTCAGTGAGGCAAGGAGCGAAAAGTGCGTACTTCACCAAGACAAATTGTGCATGCATAGTGCATTGAAAACCTTTACATTGCCCATTGCTTGAACCGTTGGCTCTTCTTTAACTTGATTGCTTTTTGTGTGTATGCTACTTTACATTCAACTTGTTGCGTAGTTAGGCTAGCCAAATAACTAATGTTAGCGCGTTATGGCATTAAAAAAAAATAAAGAAAGAAGCCGCGTTTCGTTCCGATTTTGTGTACCAGAAGAGGAAGAAAAACGCGAACGATTTACGCAGATGCTGTTTCTTCGGTGGTAAGAGCAACCAGACCTGTGTCGCGCTTTACGGTGCAGGCGAAGCCGGACAGTCGTAGAAGAAAGAGGGCTAACTTACGCTTGGTCGGAGCACGTTTTGCTCCGTGCTACGAGACAGCCGGGCTACCCGTGAAAAACTGTCTTGTCGTGATTACCGCTACGCGGTTCCACATACCCGAAAGGAGGACAGTGGGTACGGGGGTGCCTATAGGACGGGAGTGGGACGGGTCCAGGGTCGGCTGTGACTGCGGGCGTCTCCCTGGGGACAAAGGTGGTGCGGTTAGCACGGGTGTCGTAGGTTACGAAAGAGGTCGAAGCGTGGGCTTCGCGGAAATTGTGGGAGCTCTGCGGGGACTCCGTCGTTCTACAGAAACCGACCACATCACGATTAATGCCAAAGTTCGGGCACTGCGTTTGAGCGTTTTAGCCCCGTCGGTATACGAATTACCGTTTGCACTGGACTGGAGCACCGGTAACGTAGACGACAGCGAGAGCACTTATAGCGCCACCTTGCGACCATTTGTTCAGTCACAATACGCTAGAAACTTCATTGTGTCGTGCGAGTTTCCTTGTCATAGGAAAAGGGAAGCGACGGCGCTCGTTTATGCCAGCAGCTAGGTAAAGCATACTACGTCGCTGTAACAATAGTTGCGTGTGCTCTGGTTAAACTACGTATCACAAGATGGTTCCACCGCTGCTCAAATCCTGCATCTTATAGGTATTCCGCAAATACTACGCGTTTACGACGTATATGGACGGTTTAAACTCCCCAATGACACAAATATCATGCCAGCATTTCGCAGAACGTGGTTTTCATGTTACGACTAAGTTAGCTCCACGTCGGTACAGAGATTTACCTTGACGTATGTGCGTTAGCACTTTAATTCTAAAACGTGATACCAAATTCGCCTACGATACTGCGTTCAACAGTGTCGTCAAGGTGGCTGAAGGGGAAAGTAAAAAGAAAAAAAAAAGGTAGAACCGTGAAGGAATTAGCCTCGGATAACGAAGGCTTATGCATTTTAGTATCTCTTTTACAGACACCTTTACGCTGAACACACAAATCCACTCTATGGAACGGAGGTACTCCGCGCTCCGGTGGAGCGCAACGTCACAAGATGTGGCCACAAGACAAGTTTTCGTCCAAGTCAGCGCTATCACGGTGTTATGGCAACGCATGTATACGTATACGTCAGAGAACATTCTGTAGTAACCAATAGGACGGGCGACATAAGATTGTATGTTGGCCAATAGGAGTTCTTCAACTGGTGTTCGTCGCAATAGTAGTGTTTAAATAAGGCTGTCATCGGAGCGCGATCTTAGTGCTTAATCTGGACTCTCGCTGTGGACACTAAAAAAAGGGCAGACAATGTTTTTATGCGAAGCATATTACGAGGGCTCAACCCAGCTCCTCAGGCGCGGCGGTGACCATGAAATCACGTGACACCGTGACGTCACGACAGAGGAGAAGTAGCTTTGGCTCAACTCTTGCAAGACGGGCTGGGTGGGAATCGAACCAGGGTCTCCGGAGTGTGGGACGGAGACGCTACCACTGAGCCACGAGTACAACGCTTCAAAGCGGTACAAAAGCGCCTCTAGTGAATGCGGTGTTGCCTTAGAAACGCGCTGTTTCTAAGGCGTGCGTCTCTTGCTCAGGCGCACATTTCGTTGCCGCGCCGAACGCTGCTTTGCTCGACGCTCACCGCGTCCAATGCGGGGCGCGTAGTCGCTGCCCTGTAGCCCATTGTCTTACACCCCTTGGCGGGTCGACGGGAACGCTGTCGCGTTCCACTCTTGAAGGCGAAGAAGTAATGCATGAGTTGTTTCTTCGTCTAGCCGAACCAAATATAGCCGAGCAACAGCAGTTCACCAGGCTAAACAGTGGTTCAACGACTAAAATAAAGGCTAGTATGCTTCGCATCCTGGGCTTAACCTTACCTAAGCCACAGCCATTTTTTTAATTTTTTTTTAACTGCGCTTATTGGTTGACGTCGTCCACTAAATATAACCAAGCGAAGTTCTTAAGGTAGCCACAAATTGTTTGGCGCTCCTGAGCAAAAAAGGAACGGGCGATTTCCGAACATTGGGGAGACACCCGTGGACAAACAGGTAACTCAGGTTTGCCGACAGCGGCCAAAGTTCTGCAGCAAGTCGCAGATACTGTTTCGCCGTTTTCTCGTGTTCATGCAATGTCCGGTTACCGCCGCAACCAAGACTGTCCCAAAGCGGAGTTCACTTGCATAAATGCGTTAGGCCATTTAGAGCAAATTTCTCGTGAAAAATATTGATTACTTTTCACATTCTTTTGTTATGCTACTGCTGTTCTACATCTTCACACCCAGTTTCCTGCCTGGAACGCTGAAGCCAATCGTTCTTGCAATTTGAGTGCAAAGGAAACGTAACTCTCGACGAAGGTAGCAGCTGTACTGAACTGCATGAAGGCGACAACGCGTTGCCCCCCCCCCCCCCCCGCGTTCTGGCCCTCAGATTTGTAGATACATCGCGTAAATAGTCTAACGCCTAATTTAATTCTGCGTAACAATGTCATCATCTATACTTTGATAAGACATGAGGTCTCTGCGTACTGGCGCTCCATGAAGATATGTGTCCAAAAAGAATCGATCAGATCTATTGATATGAAAACTGATTGGTGTCCGCTACTTTTTTTGTTACTATGGCAGAAAAAAACGTCTTCTTGCATAATATGCTCTACGAATTGCGAACCTCATGTTCTAGCCGGTCTTGTTTATGTATAGGGTGTCCCAGCTAACGTTAGTCAAGCTGTTCATAGAAAAAAAATATAGTACTAATAAACTTTATTTAAAGCGTTTGAAGTGAATCTTGTCCCTATCGTATCTTACACCGTGATTTCTTAATCTTTCTTTCTTTTTCTTCTCTTTTAAACAGCTCGGCGTTATGTTAGCTGGGACACACGGTAGCGTGACGAGGGCAGAAACATTTATGTTAAAGACGGACGTACCTGCAGTTCTACAATTTTTGCGTTATTAATGCGAACGCTTTCCTTACTTAGTGCACCGCAACTCAACGTTGTCTCACGTGGCCTAAATAACCGCATGAACCCATGTGAACAAGAGCGTAGGTTGCACCGAGGCTTACCAATATTCACGGCACTCTTGGTTGCAGACGTCAAGCAATGCACAAATGAGTCACTTTCGCGGGCTAACTGCCGCGGCAACATTAAATCGCGAATTCGGTTAAAGCGGCGCTTGAGACAGGAAGGAATAAGACAATCCGCACCAAGAAAAACTTTTTTTTTATCTCTGGTACTCTTGCACAATCTGTAGGGCACACGAAACTCACTAGCCCCAGACCTTCTCGTATTTTGATTATACACATACTTTAGAGCACTTGTGCACTGCGTTTAACGCCTAAGGGTTTCTCTAGCCTGTTTGGTAATCCAATGTGCGAATGCAAATACAAAATTAAGCTTCCATACAGTGGCATCGAGTGAGATCACACCTGACGATTACTTATATTACTCGCGAAGGAACCATCGAAAAGCTTCATAATATACCCGGGCTCTGTCACGATTGTAAAGGTGCGAACAAAGATGCTCGCGCATCAAGGGCTTAATATGTGAGGATAAATCTGTGCCATGTTTGTGCCGGCAAACAAGGCGTGTGTCGTGCACCTGCGGCACAATTCGCGAGAACAGCTCGGCTGCCAGAAGAAATCGTCTTTAGGCGAGCTCATCGGTGACGAAGCCAATACAAAGAAATGAGACACGCATCTCGAACGTTGAATTTCGAGCGGTTGTGTACTCACTCCGACGTAGAGGACCCATAAGATAAGCAGGAGCACGATCAGGATGAGGTAGTTGATTAATAAGCTTTGCCCCTCGCGGGAGTCTATTCCTGCCATCGCTGCGAGTACAGAAGTTGGAGGGCCCCTGCACTACGCGCTGGAGTCAATCCGTTGCGGCGGATGCGGCAGCGTCGAAAGTGCCCGACTTAAGGCAAGCCCCCGAAACGTGGAGGGGGACGCTCCCTTTCCCCCCTTCTCGCCTCGCCGCGTCGCTCGTTCCCGCGGAGGTCCGACGAGGCCTGCGTTTTGAGGGGGTTTCGTTGGCGATCTGGGAATACGATTGGCCCATCGCCCGCAGTCAGACAAGCGTTCCCGCTCGCACCGCCGCCTCCCCTCTCGAGAGCGCGCTCATCTCTCTCGTATGATTGGTCTGTGACGGAGAAGAGGGCCTCACCCTCGCCACTTGTAAGTTGAAAGTCTTTTTTCGTGCTTCTTCGGTTGACGTTTCTGTTGTGACGCCTCGCATCGCAACGTCTCGCCCCTGTCTTCAATTTTTCAGTCTCCTCGTTTGTTTCTTTCTTTTCTTTTCTCTCTCTCTCTCGCTCTCTCTCTCTCTTCTCTCCTTATCGTTATTATTATTATTATTTTTTTCAACTCCGTGCCTCACGATGCGAGCGGGCTCTTCTTGAGGAAAAGAGTGGGGGTGCGCGCTATTTGCATATTTGCGATTCTTGACGCCTGTTACTTTTTTTTTTCACTGTAGAACGTTGCTACACATGTTGCTCCAGTTTTTGAAACAGTATGGGCACCAACCCGTCTAACTTTAATTTCTATTCCGGATAGTGGCTACCGGAATTTATCACCGCAGGGGTTCGTTTTCCTTTTTCTTTTCTTATTTTTGCTAGCAACCTGTGAACAAAATATTATTCACAGTGCCGCAGGCGGTTGGAGTGCAAATTTTCCAAGGTAAATATGTCAGCTTCTGTTTCACTTGTATAAATTCTATATATGTGCGTTATGCTTGTCACTCATCTTACTGAGACTGCGATGACTAGGCTGAACACGTAACGCCTCACCTTATGCTTCACCACTGCATGTTAAAAAAGGGCCGCGGTCCACGTCGAGCAATAAAAAGGCTTTTTTGTTAGCGGTTCTCGCCATTCCTGCGTTGAAAAACAACGTGAATTGAATGGAATTGAATTGAAATTTTCAAGCTGGTTGCGGCCGCATTCCGATGGGACGGAATGCCATAATGAGCTTGGGTTCCAAGCATTAGGTGCACACAATGGACCCCAGGCGGTCAAAATTAATTCGGAGTTCCTGTGTGCCTTTGGAGCGCTAAGCCCAATAGTCAAACTGTGTGCGGTCATCATTCATCTTCAGTTATCTCCTGTACTTCGTCATTCGACACACTCCAGTTATTGCGCATTTCCCCCCCTTTTTAGTAAAGAAAAACTCTCATGTCTCCTCTCACCACCGCCATTACGATGTCATGGGGGTGATAACACTGGGCGACTCATGTACAGCAACAGCGACTACTGGAAGGAAGGCTGGTGATGTATAACTGGAAGGTCCCTGTGACAAGTAGTTGCTGCAAAATGAATACGAAGACGTGCTCATCATTCGTACAACCAGGGACCGACGTCCGGGAACGTGTCCTTTTTTACCGTTTCGACAATAACATCATTGTGAAAATGTTCAAAAAAAAAACCTGCTTATAGTGACTTTTGTATCGTAGTGTTGTTTATAACTTGATCGCCGCTACGTGTGTTTAGGATAGCGTTGTTTGTTTTTTCTTGCTTGAGAACGTCTTTGTCCTGCTTTTAAACGTCTACTTTCAACAATCTGATCGGGAAAGAAATCGATGGCCTGAATAAAAAAAATATATATATGCTCTCCGTCGTCAATATATTTTAACGTCAATATATTAAATGCAACGAACTTCATCTAGTTCTGTGCAGTGGGTTTCGATGAGCATGATTTCTCCTTTCCCATGTATTTAGCCTAGAAGCTACCGAGCTCAAGCTTCCTCTTAAAACCAGCGCACAGACCCGCCGCGGTTGCTCAGTGGCTATGGTGTTAGGCTGCTGAGCACGAGGTCGCGGGATCGAACCCCGGCCACGGCGGCCGCATTTCGATGGGGGCGAAATGCGAAAGCACCCGTGTAGTTAGATTTAGGTGCACGTTAAAGAACCCCACGTGGTCGAAATTTCCGGAGTCCTCCACTACGGCGTGCCTCATAATCACAAAGTGGTTTTGGCACGTAAAACCCCATAATCTATCTAAACCAGCGCACGTTCGGGCCAAGTGTTTTAAAAGGCAACTCCTTGAGCACTAGCCGAGAATTCTTTCTTTTTCTTTTGTGTGTGTGGGTGTGTGTGTGTGCGGGTGTGTGTGTGTGTGTGTGTGTGTGTGTGTGTGTGTGTGTGTGTGTGCGTGTGTGTGCGTGCGTGCGTGTATGTGTGTGTGTGCGTGTATGTGTGTGTGTGCGTGCTCACTGCACTTTCACAGTCGCGAGTTTTATTACTTCTGCTTTTCCCCCTCATATCTGAACGTCTTGCCTCGCGGTGCGACGCGTCTCTCAAGAACCCCGCGTCTCGCCCACAACCGCGACTGGCCTGTTCTCGTCGAGGTCGTCCGAGCAATATTTAGAAAGCCAGACGCTGTTTGAGGGGCAGGGCGCAGCAAGTGCTTACATTCCTTACACTTTTAGCTGCGCGTTTTTTTCGTTTCTTTTACAGCGTCGACGTTAGTGTGCTTCTTCCTCTTTATTTTTGTTGTTGTTTTGTTTCTGTTTTCCCTTCTTCATTCTTTTCAAATGCCTTTTGACTATGCATTCACGTACGGCGCCTGGATAGCGTCGCTCTGTGCGCCACGACTTTATTACGGCACTTAAAAGCGCTAATGCGCAGGATGTTATTACGTCGCTTGAAGACAAACAACTCCGAAAGCAACGTAAACGATTTAAACTCCGATCTGTGCATACCAGCAAGGACCTCAAAATAGTTTAAAGCATAACTGTATAAGTCACGTCCTTTATATACAGAATGAATGAAAAAAGAGAAAGAGACGAATCCGTTTAATAATTATGCGCAAGGCGATAGATTACGCGCCAACATCGCCAGTGACCAATGCTGATACCGTATATTCTGGAATTCACCTGTCGTTTTATGCGCACTCTCAGTACATAACGTTTTACGTTATTTACAGTTATTTATCACGTGCGGAGACATGAGAAGTAGAGCCAACAAGATTAGCAACCAACAAAACGCGTCCTCACACAACGCTTCCGCGTGTTCAAGAAATCGGTTGCCAGTTTTCCATACCTACTGTGCCCACATATGGCGAGCAATGGCTAGCCACCGTATGTAATGACTATAGAAAACAGCGTCTTGAACCAGATGTCCTCAATAGAGTTAACACCTAAGTTAACGCATAGAAATGCGCGTATGTTCGGAGATATAACAAAAAAAGTGACAGATCGAAGAACTTTCTTTCGAATAAATGCAATTTCCACGTATGCGTATCCTACGGGGGAATCGGTAATAAACGAAGCTTTCTTTGGTGTTTGCGGAAATATTAAAGCAATTATTACGCAAACGTTAGCGCCGATGGCGCAAATAATTGTGGGAACTGGTGCAAATCCAATACAATGTTAAGCAAGCGTAGGGCTGGTGCTCCCAAAAGAAGCGCAGTGCTTATGCGAATTCAACGCCACCACGCAAATGTAAACTGATCGACCCAAACGTCTCGACGCAGGGGCGGCATCCATATCAACGCGACACGAATTCACATTAACTTTATTAAATGCCGCGCACGTACTCAGTTGTTCTCTCGCACTGCGTATCACTTCCAAGGCTCGTAAGACATAACGGTCACGCAGATCCTCGTCTTCCTTTCTTCCCTTTCCTTTCCTTTCCTTTCCTTTCCTTTCCTTTTCTTTTCTTTAAGTTTTTTAAATATACGACCGTGTCTCGCATACTTTTCATGATCCGTTGCTGTGTAGATTTACGATCCGCCTTACCGTATAGCTGCCGAGTGCGCTTTACGATTTTTTTTTTTGTGAGCCAGGAATTTGTTCTTATAGACATGTAGCAGTACCATTTAAAGTGGTCGCAATATAGCGCTTGTTTACACGCTGTGCGCTGAGCTTCGAACCAAGTTTGAAAGATTTGAAACGTGACCTGATGAAGGGCTTACGACGGTGCAATGTGATCAGAGTGACGATTTCACCTGCTTGCATGGTTTTCAAACAGAAGATTATGATGCCAAACCATGGCGCATACAAATTAGCGGGGATATCGGCCAAGAATCGAGTGGCAAAGGCAAAATGTATTAACTGAGCGCGCTTTTGAAGCTTCGTAAGTGAAACGAAAAAAGGAAACTAGGCAATGTGATTGAATAGTCAGACGCTGTTTGTATAAGTTCTGCGTTTACTTAAAGGCAGCAAAAAAAAAAAAGAAAGAAAGAAATCTGTTGAAATCTGACATTGAACAAAACTATTTCGTTCGTTTCACTTCCTCGCCATCCGACTGCTTCTATTGCCAGCTTCAACTACACATTTACGTAGCCGACTTCCTCAATCTTTTGTTGCCAGGGGCCAACAGTCTGTGCGTGCAACAGTGGCAAAGATAGATAGAGGATAGATAGAGCCTTGTCAATCTTGTGCATATAATTCATAAGGCGATCTTCCTGTATGTGCTCTAAAATTTTATACCTCTTGAGAAAGTCAAGCAATTTCAATATTTCAAAGGAGTAAGTTCCAAGTTCATTTTTATTTCATAATATCCCTAAAGGCCCCCGAAGGGGTATTACATAGGGGGTACCGATACATGAAAAAATGTGAGCTTTGCGCGTTACGCAAAAAACAACTGAAGTACACAAAAGTTATACAAAATTTTTACAAAAGAAAACACAGAAGTTATACAAAAGTACGATATCTAGCAAAATACACAAGTAAAACAATATACGAAATATTGTCACGTGGTCGTGACGTTGAATAACACAGTAGCAGTACTGTGAACGACAAAACTAACTTTTATTGGGCGAACCTGTGCCCACAAAACAGGCTACACTTATAGCGCAACGATAGCGGCGAACACGCTCGGCGATCGCCGAAAATCTGATCAGCGGGTCAAGCGCGTCGGCTTTTATACAGGAATCATCGAATGTTCCAGATTAAACGTTGGGACCCGCATGCCTTCTAAAATGTTCTACACCATTCGTGTCAAGCGATGAAATCAGATAACACAACGTTCGGCGACAACAGACAGCGGATAGAAGCATCGATAACTTTCCAGAAACTTCGGACACATGCAGGCGCGTCCCGCGCTGTGCGATAACATTTGTTAGGCGACAATACTTGTCGCCCGATAAAGACAAGTACACGTGTCAATACCCCCCTCTTAAAAAGCATCCACCCGATGCTACATACAAGCGAAATAAAAACGCCCGTAGCAAAGAAAACAACAACAAAAATAAAGAATTTCGTCAGCGTCCGTAAAAGGGTTTAAGGCGCACCACGTGGACCACTTCAGATCGTGCGCGGCGCCGCTGTGAATGCGAAATGCCGTCTGGCACGACCTCATAGTCCAGAGCGCCAATACGTCGGATGACCTTGTAGGGTCCGAAATAGCGTCGGAGTAGTTTCTCACTGAGTCCTCGTCGGCGTATCGGTGTCCAAACCCAAACACGGTCGCCGGGCTGGTACTCAACAAAGCGTCGTCGGAGGTTGTAGTGTCGGCTGTCGGTCCTCTGTTGGTTCTTGATCCGTAGGCGGGCGAGCTGTCGGGCTTCTTCGGCGCGCTGGAGATAGCTAGCGACGTCAACATTCTCTTCGTCAGTGACGTGGGGCAGCATGGCGTCGAGCGTCGTCGTCGGGTTCCTGCCGTAAACCAGCTTAAACGGCGTGATCTGTGTTGTTTCTTGCACCGCCGTGTTGTAAGCGAATGTTACGTACGGCAGGACGGCATCCCAGGTCTTGTGTTCGACGTCGACGTACATCGCTAGCATGTCGGCGAGGGTCTTATTCAGCCGCTCCGTAAGACCATTCGTCTGCGGGTGGTAGGCCGTGGTCCTCCTGTGCCTTGTCTGACTGTATTTCAGAATGGCTTGGGTGAGCTCTGCTGTAAAGGCCGTTCCTCTGTCGGTGATGAGGACTTCCGGGGCGCCGTGTCGAAGCAGGATGTTTTCGACAAAGAATTTTGCCACTTCGGCTGCGCTACCTTTCGGCAGTGCTTTAGTTTCAGCGAAGCGGGTAAGGTAGTCTGTCGCCACGACGATCCACTTATTTCCGGTTGTTGACGTCGGAAAGGGTCCCAGCAAGTCCATCCCGATTTGCTGGAATGGTCGGCAAGGAGGCTCGATTGGCTGTAGTA
The DNA here is from genome assembly GCF_038994185.2 of Dermacentor albipictus. Classification (NCBI taxonomy): domain Eukaryota; kingdom Metazoa; phylum Arthropoda; class Arachnida; order Ixodida; family Ixodidae; genus Dermacentor; species Dermacentor albipictus. The sequence continues at coordinate 47,781,048 of NC_091829.1, read as the reverse complement.
ATCCGGCTGGCCTTGTTGGCGGTGTCTTGCGTCGCTGACAGTCTCGGCATGTTCTGACATAACGGGCGACGTCGGCGGTCAGGCGCGGCCAATAATACTTTTCTTGTATCCTCGATAGTGTCCGGGAAAAACCGAGGTGTCCAGCGGTCGGATCGTCATGTAGGGCGTGCAATACTTCTGGACGGAGTCCTGACGGGACAACAAGAAGGTAGTTGGCGCGGACTGGTGAAAACTTCTTCTTCACGAGGAGATTGTTTTGAAGCGTGAAGGAAGATAATCCGCGCTTAAATGCCCTGGGGACAACGTCGGTGTGCCCTTCCAAATATTCCACCAGGCCTTTTAGCTCCGGGTCTGCCCGTTGCTGTTCAGCGAAGTCTTCCGCGCTTATCATGCCAAGGAAGGCGTCGTCATCTTCGTCATCTTGCGGCGGCGGGTCAATGGGGGCGCGTGATAGGCAATCGGCATCGGAGTGTTTTCGTCCGGACTTGTAGGTTACAGTGATGTCGTATTCTTGTAGTCTGAGGCTCCACCGCGCCAGTCGTCTTGAAGGATCCTTTATACTCGCTAGCCAACACAACGCGTGATGGTCACTGACGACTTTGAATGGCCTGCCATAAAGATAAGGGCGAAATTTAGCTGTAGCCCAAACGATGGCGAGGCATTCCTTTTCGGTCGTAGAATAGTTGCCTTCCGCTTTTGACAGCGACCGGCTAGCGTAAGCTATCACCTGTTCGACTCCGTTTCTCCTCTGGACTAGAACGGCACCGAGGCCTAGGCTACTGGCGTCAGTATGGATTTCTGTATCGGCGTACTCGTCGAAGTGCGCAAGTACAGGCGGCGACTGCATGTGTCGTTTGAGTTCTTCAAATGCGTCGGCCTGCGGCGTTTCCCACTTGAACTCAACATCACATTTAGTTAGACGTGTCAACGGCTCGGCGATGCGTGAAAAGTCCTTGACAAAGCGCCTGTAGTAGGCACACATGCCAAGGAATCTACGCACTGCCTTCTTGTCGGTGGGCTGCGGGAACTTTGCGATGGCAGCTGTTTTCTGGGAGTCGGGGCGTACTCCGGATTTACTGATGACGTGGCCTAGGAACAGAAGCTCGTCGTAAGCGAAGCGGCATTTTTCTGGCTTCAGAGTGAGCCCTGATGACTTGATGGCCTCTAGTACTGTCGTAAGCCGCCTAAGGTGATCGTCGAAATTTTCGGCGAAGACGACGACGTCATCCAAGTAAACAAGGCAGGTCTGCCACTTCAATCCTGCTAACACCGTGTCCATGACGCGCTGGAAAGTTGCAGGTGCCGAGCAGAGTCCGAATGGCATGACCTTGAACTCGTAGAGGCCGTCTGGCGTGATGAAGGCGGTCTTTTCGCGATCTCTCTCGTCGACTTCTATTTGCCAGTAGCCAGACTTGACATCCATCGACGAGAAGTACTTAGCGTTGCAGAGCCGATCCAATGCGTCGTCTATCCGTGGAAGGGGGTATACGTCCTTCTTCGTGATCTTGTTCAGACGACGATAATCGACGCAGAAACGTAGGGTTCCGTCCTTTTTCTTCACCAGGACAACAGGGGATGCCCACGGGCTTTTCGACGGCTGGATGATGTCGTCGCGCAGCATTTCGTCGACTTGTTCTCTTATAGCTTCGCGTTCTCGCAGCGAAACTCGGTAAGGGCTTTGGCGGAGTGGTCGAGCGTACTCCTCGGTGATTATGCGATGCTTGGCGACTGGTGTTTGTCGAATCCTCGATGTCGTCGAAAAGCAGCCTTTGTATCGTCGGAGCAGACTTCTGAGCTGCTGTTGCTTAATCACTGGGAGACTTGGATTAATGTCGTAGTCTGGTTCGGGAACCATGGTCGTCGGGGTAGATGCGGCGGAATCCGAGAGGACAAACGCATTACCGGTTTCCACAATTTCCTCGATGTACGCGATCGTCGTGCCCTTGTTGATGTGCTTGAACTCCTGGCTGAAGTTTGTCAGCAACACTTCAGTTTTCCCTCCAAGCAGTCGAGCGATCCCTCTTGCGACGCAAATTTCACGGTCTAGCAGGAGACGTTGGTCGCCTTCGATGACACCTTCTACGTCAGCGGGTACTTCGGTGCCGACCGAAATAACAATGCTGGAGTGGGGCGGGATGCTCACTTGGTCTTCGAGCACACTCAAGGCGTGGTGACTACGAGGGCTCTCCGGCGGTATCGCTTTATCTTCCGACAGCGTTATTGACTTCGACTTCAGGTCGATGACTGCGCCGTGTTGGTTCAGGAAGTCCATACCGAGAATGACGTCTCGTGAACACTGTTGGAGGATAACGAAGGTGGCAGGGTAAGTCCGGTCATGAACGGTAATTCTTGCCGTGCATACTCCAGACGGCGTGATGAGGTGTCCTCCAGCGGTTCGAATTTGAGGGCCTTCCCACGTAGTCTTAACTTTCTTCAACTGGGCGGCGATGTGTCCACTCATGACGGAGTAATCAGCCCCTGTGTCGACTAAGGCAGTGACTGTGTGGCCGTCGAGAAGCACGTCGAGGTCGGTGGTTCTTTGTCTGGCGTTGCAGTTAGGTCGTGGCGTCGGATCACGGCTGCGTCGTGTTGAACTGAAGTTGGAACGTCGCGTCGTCAAGTCGTCGTTCGTCGGTGTAGTCTTGCCTTCCTGACTTCGTCGGGACGGCGGCGTGTCGTTGTTATGTCGTCGAGATCGTTTCGTCGTCGTCTTCGTCGGCGGCGGAGGATCTTCGTCAGTTCGACGAACAGCAACCGCACCTCCATCGGTTGCTGCTTTTAGTTTTCCGGATATGGGCTCGCTGACCGGCCCCGGGCTGGGCCAGTGTATGGTCGGCGCTGCGGCGACAGGTAGCGTCCTGGTGACGGCGAACGGGATGGCCGTCGAGGGCTCCATTGAGTAGCGGCGAGGTAATCGGCGATGTCACGTGGGCGCTCTCCAAGCTGTGGACGCGGCGCGTTGACGGCGAAACCTCGCAGTCCCATCTCCCGGTACGGACATCGTCGGTAGACGTGACCCGCTTCTCCGCAGTGGTAGCAGAGCGGGCGGTGGTCAGGAGCACGCCAAATGTCCGTCTTCCTCGCGTAGGTGCGCTGGGCGACGGGTGGTCGTGCTGGCGGCGGCGGCGGCGGACGACGAAATTGCGGCGTTACAGGGCCCTGGCGTGGTCGCTGAGGAGGACCTTGACGGCGTACGACGGCGGCGTAGGTCATCGCTTCGGGTTGGGGTTGCGGTAATTGAGGTTGCACCTCCGGGACTCCAAGCGACCGCTGAACCTCATCTTTGACGATGTCAGCGATCGAGGCCACTTGAGGCTGCGACGACGGGAAGATCTTCTGAAGCTCCTCTCGTACGACTGCCCTGATAGCCTCGCGCAGGTCTTCGGAGGCCAGTGATTGAACTCCGGCATAGTTTGTAGCGTTGGTGCGGCGGTCGAATTGCCGGTTTCGCATCTCGAGTGTCTTCTCGATGCTAGTGGCCTCGCGAAGAAACTCGTAGACAGTCTTCGGTGGGTTTCGTACCATACCGGCGAAAAGTTCCTCCTTAACACCACGCATTAGTAGCCGGACTTTCTTTTCCTCGGACATTTCTGGGTCGGCGTGGCGGAATAGGCGGCTCATTTCTTCTGTAAAAATCGCGGTGGTCTCGTTGGGCAGCTGCACTCGGGTTTCCAGTAGTGCTTGGGCTCGTTCTCGGCGTACGACGCTTGTGAATGTCTTCAGGAAGCCGCTTCGGAACAGCTCCCAGGTAGTCAAGGTGGCTTCTCGGTTCTCGAACCACGTCCTGGCAGCGTCTTCCAATGCGAAGAAGACATGTCGCAGTTTGTCTTCGCTGTTCCAATTGTTAAAAGCAGCGACCCTCTCGTATGTCTCAAGCCAGCTTTCTGCGTCCTCGAACGTTGAACCGCGGAACGTCGGGGGCTCCCTGGGCTGCTGCAGCACGACGGGGGATGCTGGGGCTGCCATTGGGGTGGACTTGGTGGCGATCTTCCTGCACGTCTCAGGTAGGAGTCCGTGCTCTGGGGGCAGTCCTTGCAGCCGGCGGCTAGCTCGCTGGTCTTGGGCGACGTTGGTTTTGTCCTCGGGCTTCGGGCTTGGATCGCGGCTTTGCGGGGGCGTTCGGTACATGAACGCACAAGCACCTCCACCAGATGTCACGTGGTCGTGACGTTGAATAACACAGTAGCAGTACTGTGAACGACAACACTAACTTTTATTGGGCGAACTTGTGCCCACAAAACAGGCTACACTTATAGCGCAACGATAGCGGCGAACACGCTCGGCGATCGTCGAAAATCTGATCAGCGGGTCAAGCGCGTCGGCTTTTATACAGGAATCATAGAATGTTCCAGATTAAACGTTGGGACCCGCATGCCTTCTAAAATGTTCTACACCATTCGTGTCAAGCGATGAAATCAGATAACACAACGTTCGGCGACAACAGACAGCGGATAGAAGCATCGATAACTTTCCAGAAACTTCGGACACATGCAGGCGCGTCCCGCGCTGTGCGATATTTGTTAGGCGACAATACTTGTCGCCCGTTAAAGACAAGTACACGTGTCAATATATTAGTCAAGTGAAACTCAGATAGAAAATACAAAATTGTCTGAGAAAATAAATTAAGGGAATTAAATAGGCACAATGTGGAATATATGCACAAGAAATAAATTCAGTGGAATTCATTTACGAGCGAATTAAGCATCATAATATTTATTTGCTTCAGTACGAATGCGCTTTAGTTCACGCGCTTCACATCTCCGAGCGCACGGGTAACCTGTTTTGATAAAACCGTATTCTCTCATCTCGCTGTGAACTATAGTGTGGCCTGCCTTTTTTAAGGGACTATGTACCCCTGCTTCTCACTCGTCTTCATAGCGCCACTTCACACCTCATCACGGACTACATTAAGTTCTCTTTGAACGAAATGCGTAACGAAGGAATGACCACGAAAAGCTACTGAAATCAGCACCTTGACGGGGAAGCGGCTGCCAATTGGCTGGAGACACCAGTTTGCATAACTACCTGACAGTGTGTCCAAATATATTGCGCAACTGTACTTTCGAGATTCCCGTCTTGGGCGCGAAGGAACCCAACCAACCCATTCATTCGTTAGCCGCCGCCCTGGCTTAGCAGCTTTAGCGTACGTTATGCTGCAAAGTACGAAATCGCGGGATCAAATCGCAGCCGCGGCGGCCGTATTTCGATGGGGGCGAAATGCAAAAACGCCCGTGTTCCGTGCAATAGGGGCACGTTGAAGATACCCTGGTGGTCAAAATGAATCCGGAGTCCCCCACTACGGCGTGCCTCATAATCAAATCGTCGCTTTGGCACGTAAAACCCAAGAATTAATTCATTCATTTCATAAGTTAATTACCAGTCGTCTGAATAATGGCACACCGTTGAAAAGGCACAAAAGGATACATAACTAAATTGTTAGATAATGTCGCTATACATTAACAGGGAAAGCAAATATGCCACCCACCAAATATGCGTAACTACTGCAGAACAGGAGGGTGACGATACACTGTTAAAGGGGAAACAAACATGCTCGACGCCGTCAGCTTTTGTTTTGTTTCTTTGTGCAAGGGAATACTGACCCTTGTTAAAATGTTTCCCGCTTGTTTAGCGTTCGGCATGCCCTGCTTGTGTATACCTTAAATACGGCTTTGTTGAAGCTCACCGAGCTGCGTGGTTCGCGGGCATCCACAACGCATACCTCGCGAGCTTTGCGGAGGCCGCCGGAACAGTGTAAACAAGTCTTCGTGCTCGTTTTGCTTAACGATAGCGGCTGCGTTTTGCTTGACAAGCTCATACTCGGCCGCAAATAGGCGCCCGCCTGTTCTGCCCATCATCGTGGTTGGTACGTGAAGCTGACTTTCCTGATTTCTTAACAACTCTCTGCGCATTTATTTCGTCTCCGTCGCAGGCAGCCAGCGTAGAAAAAAGAAAAAGCAAACCACAGCAACGATAAAAAAAATGATGGATTCTACGTGCATGTGTAGTAATCTGTGATGAGTGAAGCCTTCTTTAGCGTTCAGGAAAATGTTAAAGCGTCTCGATTTCATGCATGACGTCAACTTCGCGCACATTTTCTTGTTCATTTATTTTTCTAGCTTTCTCTTTAATTGAATTATGAGCTTTTACGTGCCAAAACGACTTTTTGATTATGAGGCACGCCGTAGTGGGGGGACTCCGAATCAATTTTGATCTTTAACATGCCACCAGTGCAAGGGACATGGGCGCTTTTACCCGCCGTGGTTGCTCAGTGGCTATGGTGTTGGGCTGCTGAGCACGAGGTCGCGGGATCAAATCCCGGCCGCGGCGGCCGCATTTCGATGGGGGCTAAATGCGAAAACACCCGTGTGCTTAGATTTAGGTGCACGTTAAAGAACCCCAGGTGGTCAAAATTTCCGGAGTCCTCCACTACGGCGTGCCTCATAATCAGAAAGTGGTTTTGGCACGTAAAACCCCAAATATTATTATTATTATGGGCGCTTTTGCATTTCGTCCCCATAGAAATGCGGCCGCCGTGGCGAAGGTACGATCCCGCGACCTCGTGCTTAGCAGCGCAGCACCGTAGCCCCTAAGCCACCATGGCGGGTTCTCCACTTCTCTTTTCACTTATATTTCAGTATTGTGCAGCCGCCTTTAATTTTCTGCAGCCGACTTGCTCACTTCTCGTCTATTGTTCTGTGGGACTGGCCAAGAATCGCTACATACCCAGTGGCACATGTTTATATTTGCCCATAACCAGTGTCCCAAGTTGTGTGTTCGGAGCCCATGTACTCTGTGCCACATACTCAACGGCGCATACCCAGTGTTGTCTTACTCTACTCGGCGAGACAGCAGTAGCCAATACCCGCAAAGTGGGGGAAGATGGAAAGGAAGCTTGGATTTAAGAGGAAGATGTAAACAACGATTGTCTTTTCTTTTATTGTTCCTGTGGTTTGTGTCCTTTCTGCTCTAATTGTTTGCGATTGATTCACACTTCCAGCTTACCCAGATCATAACCGTGTTCACCTCCACTAGAAAAAGAGTTTGTTTGTTTGCTTGCTTGCTCGTTTACCCCCTGTTGAAGGGTATTTAAATTTTGCATATCCTTATTTTCTTGTCTTCTCTTTTTTTACACTGATCTGGTAATTTCTTTTCCAATGGAATCATCGTGCCACTTTGTTTGTCTGACTGACATATAAGTGAACATAGGTTTTTTTTATTACGATAGCAATTGTTGGGACAATCCAGTCGAATTTCTGTCATCGCCATCTCCATGATGTTCCGTATAAAGTTCAACTACGATTATAGAGAGCATGGTGTGACAGGTTACAGCCGGGTGGGTGTTTCGTGTGCTCAGTTTCATCCCTTCTCTTACGCTGTCCTTGTTGCTGCCTAGAACACGGGACGTGCACTGCACAGTGCTTGGCGAGAAAAGCCAGTATGTCTTTTTGCAAGAACTGAAGGCCCGACAATGACAGGGCCAAGAAAGCACCGTACGCAATTACACGGCCCGTGTGTGCGTGCGTGCGTGCGCGCGCGCGCGCGTGTGTGTGTGTGTGTGTGTGTGTGTGTGTGTGTTTGTGTGTGTGTGTTTGTGTGTGTGTGTGTGTGTGTGTGTTTGTGTGTGTGTGTGTTTGTGTGTGTGTGTGTGTGTGTGTGTGTGTGTGTGTGTGTGTGTGTGTGTGTGTGTGTGTGTGTGTGTGTGTGTGTGTGTGTGTGTGTGTGTGTGTGTGTGTGTGTGTGTGTGTGTGTGTGTGTGTGTGTGTGTGTGTGTTCCGCGTTTTACAGCGAAGCTGTTAGCCTCTAGTTGGTCCAGATTTTTCGGGGCGTGCTCACCCACAAACAAACGACAGCTGGAAGGTTTCGTGTTAGAGTTTCCGCGTAACAGAATTATGTTTTCTCGTATATTCGAATAACAATACGGAGCTGTGATTTCTGCAGCTTGCGTGTAAGTCGTGAACTACGAATTTTCTGACTAAATCTACTATTAACCATTCATTTATAGTTCAGTAGTGCACTAGCGCTTGGCGAAAAGGCCTAGAAGAATGAGGATGTATGCTGCACTTTCGCATACGAGCGTGCGCGCGTGATCTACGTCGCTTGCGGTGGTGGTGCTTGTGCAACGTCGGCAGAAGCTTCGCTGTACATCCACTTTCACCGGGTGGAATTGAGCCGGAGTTTCTTTCATGTTATGGTCGTTATCGCGGGTTTTCTTCTTCTTTTTTTTTATTGATATGATATAAGGAGATGTTGGCGCGCAATTTAAGGCGCCGGCTACTCCTTTTCTCTTGGGTGGTTCCGTCATACATCATTCAGGGTTCACGGTTACATATCAAATAATCATTTCACACAAGCACGAGGACTTATAAAGCAACGTTTCCACAGGAAGACTATGGCAAATGTCTCCACACCTAGGTAGTCGAAAGTCTCAAAAGTAGAAACGATACTGTCGCCTAATAACACATTTTCTAGTCAGCGGGTCAGCGGGTACATACAATATACATGGCAAATGTCTCCACACTTATGTAGTCGAAAGTCTCAAAAGTACAAACGATACTGTTGCCTAATAACACTTGCCTAATAATAAATATATTAGCACATACAGTCACAACAAAGCAGTCAACATAACATAATTCCCAAACAGATGGATATATAGAGTCACGTTGAAATGAACAGAACAATGAAAGCACTAATAGCGTCCAGCGATGCCGCTGTCTTCAAAGAAAGTCTTTAGTGCTTTTAAAGCGCTCTTCTGCAAGGCCGTTGTTGGCCAAGGGCCCAAAAGTTTCCTTAAACTGAAAGGTCTGCGGTCTAATTTACTTAGCGCTGATTTAAGTCGGCATCTTGGTGTATCGTGATGTGGGCAATCTAGAAGGAGGTGATATATATCTTCATCTACAAATCCGCAATCACATTCGGGGGTTTCCGCTCGCCCAATTCTGTGTAAGAAATGCTTTGTGTAGGCAGTGCCTAGCCTTAATCGATGAATAAGCGTTTCCATAGTTCTATCTAATGACAATGAAAATTTGAATTCAATAAATGGATCAATATGATATAAGTCAGAGCTCTTAGAATTCTGGTCAAACCAAGTGTTCCTAGACATGTTGAAAGACGTTGTCCTTATAATGCAGCGTAATTCATTCTTTGATGTTGGGAGTGGAGCCGTATCATCTTACAGGTGCGCTTGTCGTGCTGCTTCATCGGCTGCTGTGTTGCCAGGAATGTTGCAATGCCCTGGTATCCACTGGAATGCTATTGCATGTTTTGCTTCGCTTGCCTTTGTGAGGTATTTAAGTGTTTCATATATTATACTGTCGCTGAATGTTTTCCCCTTTGTGCTGCAGAGTGATGTTAGAGCCGCCTGTGAATCGCTGAAAATTACCCATTTTTGCGCTTCTGTTGCTGACAATATAAATTTTAGCGCACATAGGATTGCGAACAGTTCAGCCGTTGTGGACGAAGTCGCACGAGATAACCTAAATGATTCTTGTTTGTTGAGGTGCGGTATAATGAATGATGAAGTTGAAGAGGTTGCTGTACTGGAGCCATCTGTATAGACGTGTGTGTATCCTGAATACCGCATATATATCTGGTATAGTGCTAGTTGTTGAGCAGCTTGAATGAACATGTCTCTTTTGCTGAATATCCCTTCTACTGACAATTCAATTTTTGGAACTGTAAGCAGCCATGGAGGATATTCGATGTCTGAGTTCCAAAATTCATTTTCTGGCAATATGTGAAGATTTTTTTGAATTTCTATATGAACATAACTTCTATCTCGTTTCATTATGTCTAGAGCCAATGGGTGGTTTTTATGCTGGGTTTGAAGGCGGAAATAATGCCGGTATGTTTCTGTAGTTCGCATAACTGGAAATGGTGATTGGCGAGCCTCAGCTATTACAAGAGAACTCGAAGTCGCTCGTGGAACTCCTAGACATAGGCGTAGTCCTCTAGCTAAAAGTCTTTGAAGTCTCTCTTCTGACGTGTGGGAAAGTCCGTGTAAGATGGGCGCGGAATATGCAATTTTTTGTCGTATTAACGCATTGTAAACAGTCAGCATGGACGATACTGATCCGCCCCATGATGTGCCTGCAAGTCTGCGAAGTACAGTCACTATGGCATTGACCTCGTTTTCGAGTTTCTTTAAGTGGGGTGCCCAGGATAGCTGCCTATCAAGTATTATGCCAAGAAATCGATGCTGTGTGACAATCATTAGAGGGTGTCCTTCCAGATTAAGAGTGAAATTTTTTAACACCCTCCGAGTGAAGGGCAATACAGCAGCCTTTGCATGTGATAGTACCATTCCTCTTTCTCTCAAAAATTGGTTGATGATATTTATGCCTTCTTGCAGTGCCATCTGGAGTAGTGGAGCTTTAGACCCAGATGTCCAAATACACACATCATCTGCATACAGTGAAAACTTTAACTGTGATGGCAGTCTTCGCGTTAAATCAGCCATGACGCAGTTAAAAAGGAAGGGGCTGAGTACGCTTCCCTGTGGTACTCCCTGTTTGACAATATGTTCAGCACTCTTGCCTTCACCCGTCTGAACAAATATTTTCCGACCTGATAAAAATTCAGAAATCCATCGCAAGGACCTGCCAGACAGACCAAGTTCCAACATGCTTAGCAGAACATGAACGTGACTAACGGTGTCAAATGCCCTCTTGATGTCTAGGAATACTGCTATCGTCATGTTTCCACGTGCACGCTCGTGCTCCACACAGGTTACTATATCTAATATTGCATCCATTGTGCATCTACGTTTTCTAAAACCTACTAAGTAGTTGGACAGCACCTTCGTTTCATTACACCACCATTGAAGTCGCGCGTCAATCATTTTCTCCATTACTTTGCATAAACAACTTGTCAAACTAACGGCGCGGAAGGATTCAAGGCACAAGGGCGTCTTACCAGGTTTTAAAATTGGTATGATTCGAGCGACTTTCCAAGAGTCAGGTACAGTTTCCTCTATCTATAAGTTATTATAGATGTCTAAGAGCGCATTTGTACCTGTCGGTCCGAGGTTTCTTAGCATATTGTACGTAATGCCGTCCGGCCCAGCAGCGGACTTTTGGCGACATGATGCAATTGCACATTGGAGCTCGTTTAATGTGAAAGTGTGATGTAATTGAGGATGTTGGGCCCAGTAGCAAGCCGTAATTTTTCGCTTAGCCAGCTCTACTGAAATATCAAATTCTGCACATTGTGATGAAAAGGCAGATCTGGAAATTAGCTCACAAAATTCATCTGCAACTATTATTTCATACGTGTCCCGGGCTACAGCGAGAGCACGAAATGGGAAGCTTTGTGTTAAAGGTCCGCTTAAAGAACGAATTACTAGAAAAATTCGTGGGACAGCCGTGTGAGGAGACAGCGTGCCGCAGAAATCGCGCCAGCGCCGTTTGCCTAAGCTTTCCATTCGTCTGCGCATTACATTGTGTATTTTCTGAGCGTTTCTGTATGCTTCTAAACTTCCGCTCCGTCGGTAAGCTCTTTCGGATCGGCGTCGGATGGCTCTTAGGTGTTCATATTCTCCGTCAACTGCAGCATAGTCTTTTGGTATTGGGACCTTCTTTGTGCATATGTTCATATTATCCTGCAAAAATTCTGTAAATTTTTCCACTGTTGCATGTTGGTTAATTTGATCCGTTAGGCGGTATCGAAAAGCTTGCCAGTTGGTTAGTCTGCTGTAACGCCTGATATCATAGTGCATGCTAGGGTGGTTAACAAGAATGGGAAAATGATCACTTCCGCGCGTTTCCATATCTGTTGTCCATCCCACACCATTCACTAGATCATGTGAACACAGGGTAACATCTATGCAGCTTGAGTAATTATATCCACGAAGGAATGTTGGCGACCCATCGTTTAAAACAGTCAAGTTGCATTTATCTATGGCGCATTCAATAACATTACCCCGTGCATCACAGTGATCACTGCCCCAGATGATGTTGTGTGCGTTGAAGTCGCCACATATAAATACATTAGAATGAGCTATTTTGAATATATCCACTAGCGCTTCTACTGAAATCCGGTTTGAAGGTTGTAGATATAGATTGATCACTGTTATACAGAGCTTGCCAAAGGATACTTTACATGCGATGAATTCCGGGAAGTCTGAATCACTGGACTGAATTTGATAAGATGGTAGGTCCTTTCTGACGCACAGGAGCACTCTGCTAACAGCACCTTGACGAGAAGGCTTATATATCACATAATTCGAGAGGCGAAAGTCGTCAGTGATTCCCGCCTCTTGAATGCAAAGTATTGGGAAGTTGTATTGCACAAGCAGTTTACGAAAGTCAGCGCACTTTCTTCGAAGACTGTTGGCATTCCACTGAAATATGGATACATTTTTGTAGCGGTTATTCATGTAGTGCCTGCCGCAGTTTCGGCCCGGATTGTTGACACAATAGGGCTTCTAGAGGCAACAAGGCTTTTACTTCTGGTAGGTTGTTTGCTTCCGGCAAAGCAGATAGGATTGCCTTAAGAGCTGCGAAAAGCATTGGCAAAATCAGTTGTGTCACCGATGCTGTAGTATGTTCGCTATTAGCTGGTGTTACTTCTGCAGTAGATGAGTGAGGTCGCTGAGAGAAATGTGTGGTAGTACAGGAGCTTTCTTGTGTATTACTTTCTGCCTGTTGTCCTCTGGGTTTCCGTAGTACTGATGCATAGGACTGGGCGCTTGACTGTGATCCTCTTGATTGGTCTCTTGATTGCACTGTTGGTTGTTCTCTAGAGGAGGGATATCTTGTTGGTGCTCTTGGCTGTGGTGGTTCCGGTGCCCGCTGAGGTGGGTGATCTGGCACTGGATGAACAATCTCGAGGTTTGGCGCGGGTTCATTGCGTCGCGGTTGTCTTCCATGAATTAGTTCGTGTCGACGCATTTGCGCCGCTGCTTTTTTCTGTGGGCAGCCTGAGAAGGAGGCGGCATGGTTCCCCGCACAGTTCGCACATTTAGGTTGGAGAAGTGACTTGCACTGCTTGTGGTCATGGTCTTCTGAGCAGATTTTGCATCTACGTGTGCTACGGCAGGTTTTCGCCATGTGCCCGAATCTCTGGCAATTATAGCAGCGAAGTGCGGGTCCTAGGTATTCCTCAACAGGGTGACTGGTGAAACCCAAGTAAATTCTTCCAGGAAGAGGCCGGTCGTCTCTGAAAGTCAGGATTACCGTGTGAAGTGGATATGACTTCACTGCTCCATCTTCTTGGCGGGAATACCTTATCTGTCTGCGTGCCGATATAACTCTTGCGTCTTTCAAGAAGTCTAGGAGTTGATCGTCTGTGTACTGCAGAGGCACATGTTTTATTTTCCCAACGTTTCGCGTGTACGACTCTGGGATGAATGGCTTGACTTCCAGGCCACCTACACTTGAGAGCATCAAAAGGCGTTTCGCCGATGCTAAGGAAGCAACGCTAACACTGAAACTTCCATCTCTGGTCGTCCTGAAAGACTGTACTTTCTCTTTGGCAGCAGAAACTATTTCGGCAGACACTCGGTTTGGATTTACTTGCCAAAAAGTAGTACCTTCATTTGTTGGGCGAAAGACAACCGGAATGCCTTCGGCTCGCTTTTTCTTATACGTGACCACAGTAAATGGTGCATCTTCACCCATATCTTCTTCATCACTTAGCTCATAAGTCGATGTTCTATCATCGTACTTGCCGTCTTCTAGGCGAGGTTTCTTGGTCTCGGCTTCACCATCAGTCATCATTCCTGAATTCGCTGAAGTTGATTCTGAGTTGGGGAGAACCAAACGTGCCGGCTTTATGAAGTTTTGTGACGCTTTCAAGGCTCCAGGCTGTTCATTACGGCCTGTAGCGTCATTCATATGGCTTGTTACGTTTGGACGAGCATAAGGCTCGTGACGATGTTCTCGGCTTCCGACCACCGTAGCGGCGGGGTAACAGACAGGTCTTCAAAAAAGAAATGTCGTACCTGTAAGGCGCCTGGCTCGTCGAATCTTCACCCGATGTCTTGTTAATCAATCGGTTTTCTTCTTAAAGCACGTTGACCCAACTGGCCAATATTAAATTTAAGTTGAAAAGAGCATACGTTGGGAGTGTTGGTAGTTCGTACCAACACGTGTACCAACGTACATTCGATGTTTTTTCAAAAACAATTTTTAAGGTATTTTCTTAGCAAACGTTATTACACGGTGTATTGAATGTGCAGTTGGTTGGACCGTCGGTTTTAGAAAAGGGAGGACTAAATTTCAGACCTTTGAACGCACGTATAGTTAAATTTAGTACGCAGACTATCAGCTGTAAAGTAGGCTTCTCCTTGCAAAGCCTGTTATAGCAGAGAAGCACGCTTTGACGACATAATCTTTTGGGAAGCTGTGCACTTATGGACTAATCTTGAATCGCATAACAAGCACTAACACAAGCTGGAACTTTAATAGAACTATACTGGCTGTGGATAAAGGCACACCGTTGTTCATAGGCACATGAACCTCTTTTGCCGGCTCCTGGTGTAGTTTGTCTTCGACCGTTAGTGACAACTTATGTTACACTGAAATGTTGAACGGACTGTTTTGTGTGTGTGTGTGTGTGTGTGTGTGTGTGTGTGTGTGTGTGTGTGTGTGTGTGTGTGTGTGTGTGCGTGTGCGTGTGTGTGCGTGCGTGTGTATGTGTGCGTGTATGTGTGTGTGTGTGTGTGTGTGTGTGTGTGTGTGTGTGTGTGTGCGTGTCTGTCTGTGATTTGTTTCTAAATGTGGTGCAAGAATGACATGTGGGGTCGTTCGACGGTGAAGCAGTGAAAAATTTAAATCAGTCTGTGTACCGTCACGCGACCAAAAGTCCGCGCAAGGAGAGTTACTTTGCTTGGATACAATATTGTATTACCTGAAATTGTGTTTTACGCGCTTCTGCTAACTTCTCTTTGTGCGAGAGAGCAATTTCCTTTCTGTTTCCAGATAGCGCGGCGCCACTTTGTGCGAACGAACGGAGTCATGGCGAACTCAGTGGTGCGTCGATGCATGACTTACGATGTTGCCTTCTTGTCCGGTAATCGGTGTTGTCGGCGTTCGTACACAGTTTTAAGAAGAGACCACGCAGATCGAATTATTGTTTTCAAAATTTCTGCTCGCTTTCCAGAGAAACCACTGCACGTTTAGACACTTCCAATGGTAGGCTTTCTTATTTTTTTATTTTTGCGCTACAAAATGGGGTGTCCTTTAAGAACGGTAGACAGTCCGTTTAAAGGATAAGTAGCCATCTGCTTTGCTTATTGGCAGTTGGCTATATGGCACGGCAGCTTATAGCTCATCGCGCAACAGACGATCGCCTTAAGTTTCGGCTATGCTTATGAAGCGAATCTGCCTGACGGGTTGGAGAAGTGTTACCGTAGGACACACCGTGGGTTAATATCGATCCTTAATAAAGAAAGTATGTGCCAGCTTGACAGCCATTGCGACCTTTAGTCCAAATTGTACTGTTACACAGGTCACCAAGAACAGATCTAGCAACCATTCGCCGCTTACAACGGGGATTATCATCATATCCTAACACAACCTAGTCTTAACCTAACTACCTAGTAACCGCGCCTTATTTATTTATTTATTTATTTATTTATTTATTTATTTATTTATTTATTTATTTATTTATTTAATACTGCAAACGTTTCACAGTTTCATGCATGAATGAGCATACAAGGGGTACAAAAGAAAATTTCCAAGTAAGTAAACGACCGAGTAATTAAATGATCCCGATGATTTTATTATCTGGTTTGCTCAGGAAGCAGCGAAAAACGCAGCACAGAAAAACGCTTCCTTCTGTTGGAAGTTACGACCGTACGAAGTAAACAGGTACTGAAACCAATGAAGCCATTGGTTTCATTGCCAGTTTGGTTCATACGGTCGCAGGCAGCAAAAATCGAGCTCATCGGTTACCCAATCCTTGTCGCTTTGTTAACAGCGAATTTTTACGCTGCTGCTTTAATGCCAACAGAACCTTACAACGGTACTTGTGTGGGAGCGAACGCGGGGAAAACTTCAACATATCTATCTTATCAACCACAGCGGCTGAAAAAAAAGGTTAACAAAAGAAACACGCTGAAGAAAACTATTTCACAAAAGGAACAAAAGTAACAAGAGAAAGAAAGACAATTACAAGGTGTAAGTGCTAAATCAAAACAAAAAAAGTCCAGGATGGCATACCAAGATATCATTATGCAATAGATGAACTCACCGCATTGCTTGTCCGCAGTGCATGTTCGTATCAGAATTTTAAGAGTTGTGCTTTTTGAAGCAATCGTTATTATTTCACCGAAGAAGTTATTGCGTCCTGCCTTCTACAGTTTTCAGGACAGCAACTTTATGTTTTAGCAAACACTTTTTCGTTGTTTCTGTTCCTGCGACTTCCCTGTTCTTTTTCGGCCGCACATTCGCTTCGCGAACTAATGCATGGCACAGGATTGTATACTGCATAGTATACTATACCGTATAGGCTAGACTGTATAGTTATACTGTATACAGTATGGTATACTGTACTGTATAGACTAGACTGTATAGGCTGCTGCTTTAATGAACAGCATTCGTTGCATCCCTATTCTTGTGATCGTTATCATCCCTTCCTCTTTCGTTCCATTTTCCCATTGCCCCAGCGCATTGTAGAAAGTTAGAACGCATAAGCTCAGGCCGATCTCACGGCCTTTCTACAAATAAAATCCTCTCTCTCTCTCTCTTGCGTGCTCGAGCAAACCGAGTGCATGCGGCTTTCAAGAGCTTGTTGATATTTTCTTCGCTTTTGATTACTTTAATATAACGATATTCCCCTTTTAGCGTAGTTTATGTGGCTGAGCTGTCGGTTGTAGCCCTGGCGGGAGTCGAACCGGGACGTTAGGATACTGTGACGCGGACACGCCGTTAAACAATGTCGCGCGCAGACGCAGAACAACTTATGTTGCACCGGAAATATTTCCATCTCCCATTGGCACTTCTTTTTTGCTTTATATCAACATCATCGAAAGGAATCGATCGAGTTACAAACGGAAGTATTTAAATATTTAGGTGTTTCCTATAACGTACCATATATACTTGTACGGAGCTATTTGATGTCACCGTTTCCCATGTGGCAAACAATTCGGTTGTAATGGTAATAAAATGTATACAACGCACGGAACATGTACTAATAAAGTGCGCGGTATTAACAGGGCGCATCATGAACGTTGATCATTATGATAATTATATTATGAATGTCGGCACAGACCACCATCGCTTCAGATTCCAAACCAAGAAAAGATATATAGCAGTACCTCGAGGAGACATGGGCGCGCTCTTTAGCGGTTGACTTATTGGCGAATAACAAGCGGAAACGGTGTTTTTTTTTCTTCTTTTTGTTTGTTTTCAAGAGTTCGCACAAGTTGAAACCGTGCTGAATTCGCCCGTTGTTAATGTACTTTTGAGAGTGCGCTACGATGTTATCCGCAATTGATAAAGATCCCTCTAACCCTCAAACGCTCGTGTAGGTAATAACGTTTTCACTTCATTCAAACGCATCTAACGCTTATGGGAATAGGTGCTTCCGCACAGTAGTACGGGTAAGCTTAGTGCTCTTCTTCTACAAGTCAAGCTTTATGAAATGGTTGATTATATTACACCCGTTTAGTAGTTGCGGCCACTCTTCTGGCCACGTAGTTACTCTTATCGCAACGGGGACCAAAAGTAGTCAATCCTTAAAAAAAAAAAAAAACATGCGCTGTCAGAACTGGAAGAAATGCAAGTGCACATTGAGGCCTCTTCTAAAATACTAAACTTCCCAGATATCGCCAGAGGTATGTACGCGCCTCTATTAAAGGCCTACACTGAGAAACATTTTCGCAGCATTATTTCCCGCTAAATATAAGTTCACGCGGATTTGGTTCTCGAGTGTGCTTAGGGAACGACAGAAAGTGATCTTTCTTTAAAAAATAAGAAAAGAAGTTTGGTTGCAATGATCTCTATAAATTTCAAAGCCGCAGACATTTAAGAGCTAGATAACGGAAACGTGAAAACAAGTTGTCGAAACTCACTCCCGTGTAGAGTACCCATAAGATTAGCAGCAGGACGATGAGGACGGCGTAGTTTACGAACAGGCTTCTCGCTTCTCGGTCCATCGTGCGGCCTGCGTAGCTCCTCTGGCTGCTTCCGCGTGTCCCTGCGCAGTGGCGAGCTAGAAGTGCTTTGTTGTCTCGATCCGGGTGGCGCTCCCCGCTAACTTCTGTGTTTGTGTCGTTGCGGAAAAAAAAAAAACTTGCCGTGTGTTGTCGTCGACAGTCCTTCATCCCTCTCGCCTCGTCCCCCCCTCTCCCACCCTCTCGTCACCGTGCGCCCCTGGCTTCACCACCGGTAGCCAGCGGATTACGCCGAGGATGTTCCTGGCACCGAACCATTGCCGCAAGCACCATTTAACACCGCCATGGCCAGAACTTTCCCCCTCTTGCTTCTCTCTTTCCCCCGGCAAACACACGCGCAAATACCGCTACAACCTCCTCCTACACTTGCGTGCAAATTCTTCTTTATTCTGTCTTTTGCTTCTGTTCTTGTTGTTCTGCCAGGATCGTGCCTCCGTTCGCTACTTCCCCCGTGTTTCTTCTTCCCCTTCTCTTCTCTCCGTTTCTTCTTTCGTTGGAAAGGCTAGGGAAATGCCGCTCTCTCGCTCGCTCCCAGTTTATTCTGGATACATTCAGCGTGACCTTAATTCGTGGCGCCTCTGGCCGCGCGCGCGGCTTGGCTCCCCCGTCGCTTTCGCGTTTTTCGTTCTATTAGCATCGCCCCTCCCCCTGGTTTGCTCCGTCACCCGCCTTCCCCCCTTTCAGTCAACCCGTGCCGGCTTTCCCCGCTCTCTTCCCTTGCCGCCGACGTCGCTGTCGTCACAATGTCGCGCATGCCGTGCTCCTAACAACGCCTCGTGACGAATGCTTGCTCGCGGGGTCCCGCACGGGCCTCGTTATCCACAACAATGCGACTGCACCGCGTGGATGAAGTTACGTAAGAACTGGGTCCTGGTTGAAGGAAGGGAAAACAAAGGACGGCGTAGAACCAACCTCAGGGATGATCTGACGTTAACGTGGAGCATATGCGCAGTTCAGGAAAGACTTGTTGGATCCCAACAAGGACCAAAAATGCATATAGTGAATTCCTAAGACATTTTCTGTCAGAACTAGAAGAAAGTCACATCAGTTGCGTAATTCAATTGCACAAAAAATTATTCACTTGAAGTGTCGGATACCAACTGCAATTATTGTGCCTCTTCGGTGCGTTCATAGCGCAAATGAAGATGTTAGCGTAAAGAATGAGTTGAACGAACGCTGAAACCTATGTGGACCGAGTTCATGGGTGCGATTACCAACCGTGTCAGTTTCGTTCCGATGGGGTCAAAATGTACAGACGGTCACATACTCAAGTCCACGTTAACAAACTTCTGGTGGTCAAAATTATTTCTGGAGCAGCTATGGCTTCTGTATTGGCCCCAGCGTTGCTCTAGGATGATAACCTAGACAGTCGACCAGTCATATCAGCGCTGTTTCCTCTAATAAACACAGCAGGCATGTTAGCTGTGGATGCCGACAGTGATGTTTACGGCACCTGCACAAGTTCTATTTCCGTTTACCGACGTGTTGTTCCAATGACATCATTTTAGCGAGCCTCCTCCTCCTTCGTTCCACTTATCGTTCGTTCAATCTTTTCATCCTCCCGCCTTCACGTTCTTTATTCTACACTTTGTCGCAAGGCAACGTCTTCTATTTCTCCTCTACCATCTTAATCTTAGCGGGTCATCGGGCTTCGCTGTTCCCATCTTTCTTGTTATCGCACTTCTTCTATCTCTTTCTTTCGCCCACCCCAGTATTTGTTCATGCCGGAGCCCTTGCCTCGGCTCTCCTTATCTTGTTTTTCATCTGACGCGCTCGAAGCCTTTTCACTTGCCGCCACCACCCTCCCTCTCGTCGCCAATATAGCCCGTCACACGTTGCTTTTCGTTTATAGCCTTCTGTACTACCCCCTCTCCCTCTTTTCTTAGACATTCACATCTTACCACCCACACGACGACGTTCCTTGCGAGCGGAGCTATCGATTTAGATTCATTTCGTTAACTCATCAGGCTTTCATCCTTTTCATCTTCTCGGCAGCTACATCAGGCTGGACTCATGCGCGCTTATACGTTGGATTATCGCTCTCTTTCTCCACTGGACTATGTTTTTTTCTTCTTCTCATTGCTGTCTTTCACACTCTTCCTCTCCTTGGGCTGCCAGAGCATCGGTGCATGAAATTTCTTATCGTCATGCGGCATCTTGTTCTTAGCGTTCTCTTTTGGTAGTTTTGATTTTTCCTGAACTGTCTCTTTTTTTTCCTCCTCTCCCCAATGTCGCAGCCGCCGTCGTGCCCAGTATTTTCAGTGCCGTCACGCCTGTCTGGCGTCTGCACTGTGTCTCATCATTTTCGTGCAGCGGTGCGGAAACTAGAGATAGCGCCGGTACACCCCAGACGCCTCGAGAGGAAAGCGCTATGCGACTGCGGCGTCTGGCTAGCAACGACTATGTCAGGTTCCAAGGAGAGCGATGTGGCTCTTCTTGTTCTTCTTGTTAAAAAATGGGTTGGGGTGCAGTGTCCAAGTATTCAGAGATGCGCAGAGCAAAATTAGTTTTTGAGAAAAGACTCAGGAACATGGACGAAAAGAAATGGGCGGCTGAAGTGCACAAGTATCTGTACCTCAAAAGGGTGGATACATACTGGAGGAAGAGATCAAGAATGTTGACAACGAAGTACAGGGTAATTGAAAGTGCAGATGGACAACCTGAACCATTAAATAGAGAATGAGAGAAACAGAGAGGGTGTAAATTGGATGCAAGTGATTGAAACGAAAAAGAATGTACCATTCAGATTTACAGAACTGCAAGAAAGAAATCAGGAGCGAAAACCTGTGCGATAACACAAAGGGCAGTGCCTGGCTAGTTGAGGCCCAAACTAGGGGCTTGAGGGCAAAAAAAGAAAAACATACCTGAGCAAATATTCGCAGCAGGATGCGGCTTGTGTTTGACGCAGCGAATGTCCGGAAAAAAAAAACTGAGCAAATCGCAATGGGATGACGAGATATTCATCCAACAAAATCCGCGGGGAAGGTCCACCTTCCAGAAGCGCTGGAACTAAAAAAAGCGGATGCAAGTATTACCTGGTCAGCAGTCGAGATCAGCAATAGATATTTAGAGTATTCATTGAAAAAAAAAGGCAGACAAGAGATTGATCTAACCGGAGTCTTTACAGGCGTAGGTAACTGTACAATATAAACATAGAGATTTTAATAAAGAGAGAAATATCGAAGAAAGATAATCAAACTGCTACACTGCAATAGAAGTAGTAACATCTGATTAGCTCAAGCAGGCTAGGCGACTATTTGTCGCCGCCCTCTTTCGGAGGGGATGCTAACAGAAGTCATCGGCGTCACCATTGCTGCGTACGTCCGCCATGCGAGCGAATATCTGGTTCCGCTTGTCTCACAAAACCTTATTCCTGGACAAATTTACTTCGCGACTGCGTTAAGTCGGGATTCGGGAACTTTCTCAAGCGCAGGACAGATCTGCAAAACCCGGGACGCTTGGCAACTCTGTTTCAGACCGTTGTAACTGTTAAAGGTGTCATATAATTGGAAGCTGCCAAATAGGGAAGAATAGTGATGAAAGGGTATTTGCATGGAATGACAACACATATCTGATTAGATGCTACATTTATGAATTATATGCCCTTTGTGTCGAATTCTTCATGCATCGACCAAGAGAGAGAGAGAGAGAGAGAGAAGGATGCATAGAAAGGCAGGGAGTTTAACCAGAGGTAGTTACAGTTGGCTACCCTGCACGAGGGAAGGTTTAAGGGGATAAAAAGAGAGAGAGTGGAAGGGGGAGATAAAGAGAAAGAGGCTAGCGCGAACAAACCACGTACACTACAGAGCGGTAGGGGGCGGCGTTCTTAAAGTCTATCGTGAGGCCTCGTAGACCGCAGGAACCCCAATAAAGAATGGGCGCATACCCACCGACTGAAGAATAGGATAGCCCAAGTATAAGGAAATTAAGGAAATAAAAAAGAAGTCGTTGAGCATCATGCGCCCTTCCGTTAACGGGAGTTTGTATGTGGTTTAGAGATGCCTATGAGTAGACATTAAATGTAAGAGTTTTATGCCGTGATTTATCGTTTTATTGCGCAGAACAGATGTGCGCTCACTTTGATGGTCAAATATCTGTGCCATATACACAGCCCATACTTGAGACGATTGACGCACCAACGAATGATACGCGAAACCCTAAAGAAAAGGCGATGAAGTTTGGCTTAAAAGATTAGGCGTATGGGCTGTCACTACTGCACCCCATCGAAAGTCATGTTTCCGGCACTAACCAATTGATGTTGGAGATTGCCAAGACGCTTCCCTGTATTTACTTACATAGGTTTTATCCCTCATTTACTCATTTAGTACATAGCTAGGTAGGAATGTTAGTAGGAGATCTTCCTGGTTTGCTACCCTGCGGTGAGAGAGAGGGATGCACGGGGTGGCGAAGGGTGCGAGAAGAAAGGGTAGAAAAGAGAAGTTCGGAATGCCCACACGAACACGTTCACGCTGAGCAGTAGCGAAAAAACACAGCATTGCTCTTAACGCCTTGTGTGCTGACCAGTATACCGATATCGACGTTGGAGTAATATCATATTCTCGGTCTGAAGCGCGTCATGTAGACGCGTGCGCACGATTTTATTATACTTTCGATCATTCTGTACAGTTTAGCGCCGAGAGCGTATACGTTACTGTGTTTCAATTGTCAGAGTCATTCTAAGTGTATCGCCTCACGCACGCGCATCGCGCGATCGCATGTCACTCATTCCTTCACCCCTTCTCATTTAGAGAGTAGCGTATACGTACTGTTAGATATGGAGCTGTTTCCTGCGATTACTTCGAGTTCCCCAGACCACATCGGATGGCAGCACAGCTAATTGAGGAATGCAGAAGCAGGAAAGTGCATTCCAGAGAAGCGGCCGAGCAGACAAGTTTAAGGCAACAAGTGCGCCGCCGGGATTAGCAGGTGGGCCTCCGACAATGGAGCATGAGCAGCCCTCCCCTTCTCCTCGTTCGAAGTGCGTTGCCAGTCTGCGAGGCAATACCGCAGAAAGCCGCCAGGTGTGACACCGCGACACGGGCGCCTACCATTGGCTGAAAGTGGCGTCATCGGAGCAGACTCTCCTATTGGTCAAACATGACGTGACTTACAGTGCGCGAAGGGTTTATAAGAAGCCTTCCAGAGAGACCTGAGGATTCTGGGACATGCCCTGATTCCCTGTTTCACCTCTCTCGAACTTCTTGCCGCGGGCCGCAGCGTCCGAGTTCCTGCCGGCCCGTAATGTCTGTACGACTGTTAATTGACGCTCAACTTCCTGTACAAAATGTAGAATAAATCCCTCCCAAGTTTGGGTTTTCATACCGGAGTCCGTCCTACAACCCCTACATCTGGTGGCAGCGGTGGGATCGCCTCCGAAAGCATCAGCTAATGGCAGCGCTACGGATCAACCTTCGTCGTGAGAGGTCCGAAGAAACTGGGAGTAGCGAAGAAGGAGCGAGCCTTCGACCCAGGGAGTCCGGAGGAACCGGGGACAGCGGACGAATGAACCGGATGGCAGGGTGCTGCAACCGTAAGTGAGCGCGTGGTTTTTTTCCTTATGATTCGCCAGACTCAAAGGTTGTGTGTTCAATTTTGATAGTTCTGGGAATCGGGGGTTTGTTGCATTGTGTGTTTGCACAAATTAATTAAGGAAAACAGTTTTAACCACCTGTCGGGGCAGCTGCCATGGATCTTAGAAGGTTGACGAGGTTGGATTTGTTGTTGGTGTGCGACGATTTGGGAGTTGAGGCGGACGAACGGATGGAAACGCCAGCTATCATAAAGGCGATTAATGATAGTGGCAATGATGACAAAAGCATTGAGCTTGCTTGGGAGGTGATACAGGAGCCACGGGAGCGAGAGCGTCGTGTACGTTTGCGAGAGCGTCGTGAGCTTAGGAGTGAGCGTCAGCGTGAAAAACGCGAGAATGAACGGAAGCAGGAGCTTCAAGAACTTACTCTTAGGTGGGAGCGTCACGTACGTGAGAATGAACGCGAACGTGAGCGAGAGGAAAAGTTTGAGAGAGAGAAGGCAGCACTGATCAAAGAAATACAGTATTGTGATCAGTTAATGGCACAGAGACAACGGCTGTCTGAGAATTCTGTAGATAGTACAGAGCGAAAGAATGAGGAAGAATCTAGCAGATTTTCGCCAGAAGCCGACGAAAAGAGTAGTGCCTGTGAGATTGGCTGCCGATTGATAAGTGAAGGGAAAAGGCTAGCTGCTAACGATGCCTTAGTGGCAACAGAGGCCGTTAAAGGCCGCAAGGAGAGCGACGAGGTGCTGTGCCAACAGATGACTGTAGAGACAGCTAGGCCAGCTGCGAACAATTTGGCACAGTCACCACGTGTGTTCGTCGCTGGTAATGTTAGCGAGGTTGCTAGCGAAGAAAAGGGTACTTCTGACCCGACAGAAGCGAGCACCCATGTAGAGCCAGATGTGCGTGCAGAAGTGAAGTGCGAGCTGAGCGATGCAGTTGAGGGTAATTCTCAGGATTGCGAGCTGTGTAGCTCAAGAGAATACAACTGCATTGTTCAGGGATCGGTGCGGCTCTCCGCCAGTCTAGGTAGCCTAGAGAGGGATGATTCACTTATTAATCATTCGGACTGTGCGCGTGAGACAGCGATCGATACCGACGGGCTGTGTGCCGATTCACAGCGTGAGCTGGGCAATGTAGTAGAGGGCAGTTCGCAAGAGTGCGAGTTGTCTTACTCGAGTAAAGCCTGCTGCATTGTGCCAGAGTCGGTTGAGCTGTCCGCCAGTCGAGGCAAAGAGAGTGTAGATTTAAATGTAAATCACTCAGACTGTGCGGGTAAGAGACCGATCCGGGCCGACGAAATGTGTACCGGCCAGCACGAGGCACGAGGCGACATGAAAGCGAGTGCAAAGAGAAAGCGCCGTAAAAAGAAGCGCGGTAAAGACCGAAAGACGGTAACTTTTGTAGCGCCGCCAAAGTTGGCGAGAAACCCGAAAGGGCAGGGCGCGAGGAAAAAGGTGCGGTCGTCTAGGACGATGTTGACGCATCCAGAACGTTCGAGCCACCGGTCAAAGGGGGACCGCGAAGAATGTTCTGCACGGACGCGGACAGAGGGCACGAGGCTGTTAATCTCCTCGTCGTTCCGTAGTTCTTTTCATAGCTCAGCGTGCAGTTCGAAGAAACGCAAGGTGGCAGGACGAGACCAGGTGGGGAGTAGCGACGCGGTCAATCGAGTTCGTGTTGAAAGCGGGGCGCGGGGACGCAAATTGGCAGTAGACCGTAACGTCTTGGGGGAGCTGATAGTGAATCAGCCCTTTTGTTGTCTCTCGGCAGCCAGAGTAGCTTTCAGACCACGTCCACCCCGCGTTCGACTCAAAGTGTGAGTCAGACGGAAGCGTTTGCAAAAGGAGGCCTGGAGCGCTTCCGTAGAAATGAAGTGTCTTGTTTTATTTTTGAGCATCGGAAAATTTCGCGATTTGAGACTAGGTTTTCTTTCAATATGTAAAGGTATGAGCTTTGTTTGTGTTTTCGTTTGAGAAGCTCGAGATTTGAAAGATGCGTTTTAAGTAAACATGTAGTCTCGCGAGATGCTCATTAATAAGTAGATAGGCCTTTTTTTGTGTGTGTGAGTAACCTGAAGGTCAAGGTTATTGTCGAAAGGCCTATGGTAAAGCGCGTGTGTGTTTTGAATTTTCTAAGGTTAAGCGCGTAGTTTTTAAGTGAGTGCATGATTTGCACGGAGAAGCGTTTTTAGTTCCTTTAGCGCGTGTCCTGTGTGGACGGAAGGAAGCAGACTTTATGACTGGGTTGCTAGTGTGTGAGGAGGGCAGCCGTATTCTGACTTCTTTAGTGAGCGTGCGTGGAAAGAGTTAGTAGAAGACGCATCATTTTAAGAGTTCTGCGGAGTGTGTAAGTCCCGCGAGTTTAATTGTTCGTTTACGTCACGTGTCCTGTAGGACTTTCAGGGAAGAAACGTGAGTAAGCGTAAATGAAAAGTTTGCCTGCAACGCAAGTACGCGTTTTGTTTAGTGACCACAAGGCTAGTGCGCTTGTGATTACGTACTTGTGAGGTTGACCAGATTGTCCAGTGGCACCATTACGTGCGATAAGTACGCCACTGCGATAGATTGGAAACATGCTGTTCGTGTAGTTAGGCCACTTAAGTTATGTTCGGCTGTTTTCATTTGTTGTTTGCATCGTCAACGACCCTTTTGTTTTGCAACAACAATAGTACTCTGGTCTTGTCGGCAATCGAGGAGAAATGCATAGCTGTTTGGAAGGGTGGTTACAACTGTTTAGTCAAAATTGGGGAACTAAAAGATCAGGGTTGATTTTGACTCAGTAATAGCCTGGCGAGTCAGGGGTGAAGAGCCTGCGCTTACACGTGGGGCAGCGCTGTGTTGTTTTGTTTGTTTGACGTCTGTTCTCCAGGGCCAAGGATCCCGAAGTTCGTCAAACGTGGCTCGACTCCAGTACCCTGCAGCTTCTATCAGCGTTCCTCATGGCCAGCGAATTGAGTTCACCGGCCATTCAGAACAACCGGGGCGAGGACGAGCTGTTAGATATGGAGCTGTTTCCTGCGATTACTTCGAGTTCCCCAGACCACATCGGATGGCAGCACAGCTAATTGAGGAATGCAGAAGCAGGAAAGTGCATTCCAGAGAAGCGGCCGAGCAGACAAGTTTAAGGCAACAAGTGCGCCGCCGGGATTAGCAGGTGGGCCTCCGACAATGGAGCATGAGCAGCCCTCCCCTTCTCCTCGTTCGAAGTGCGTTGCCAGTCTGCGAGGCAAGACCGCAGAAAGCCGCCAGGTGTGACACCGCGACACGGGCGCCTACCATTGGCTGAAAGTGGCGTCATCGGAGCAGACTCTCCTATTGGTCAAACATGACGTGACTTACAGTGCGCGAAGGGTTTATAAGAAGCCTTCCAGAGAGACCTGAGGATTCTGGGACATGCCCTGATTCCCTGTTTCACCTCTCTCGAACTTCTTGCCGCGGGCCGCAGCGTCCGAGTTGCTGCCGGCCCGTAATGTCTGTACGACTGTTAATTGACGCTCAACTTCCTGTACAAAATGTAGAATAAATCCCTCCCAAGTTTGGGTTTTCATACCGGAGTCCGTCCTACAACCCCTACAGTACCAAGCGTGTGACTGCACAGACCTCGCCTCATTGTGTGCTTCGTTGATTACACCTTGTTGCTTTCATTCAGGAGGACTCGCCTTGTATACCTGTACCTACGTGCCCGCGCGCACTTCGTCTCGGCCGCCGTGTTGCTATATTTTCTCCTCCCCCCCTCTTTGCAAGCCATTTCCGTCGTGCCTCGAGCGTCACCGGTCTCAGCGGTTTTTGTTTACTCCCTAGGCGCGCGGGAGGCCTTCACTGATGACGCCATGGGTCTCGCCAGCACTTCCCTAGCTTTATGCGAACAAAGACAAACTGCGCATAAAAGAACAAGACAGAGAAAGAGCCACACGACACAGGCGTGTGGTTCGTGTGGTTGTCGTGTGGTTCTTTCTCTGTCTTGTTCTTTTACGCGCAGTTTGTCTTTGTTCTCATAATGTCATACCAACTAGCCCCTCACCGTACGCTTCTAGACTTTCCTATAGCGCCTGTCGGCGTTCGCGTCGCTTCGTCTCCTTCTTGCGGGCCTCCTTTCATTTAGCCGATCCTCTTTGTTTCTGTTTCTCTTCTGCTGTCGCTCTATCAAGTTCCCGGATCTAGCTGCGCACCTTGATTACCTTGCTGTCTCGTAAACGTACTGCGCAGCCAGGCGGGATCAACATGCAGCGAGCGTGCAGGCTTTGCCGGCATGCTCGGAATATCTCTCGCCAGTTGCCCGCGCACTGAGGCGAAGCCTAGAAAAGTCGCACTGCTGCTGGGCGGAGACGGCGGTTAAGTGTCTGTGTCCGAAATTAGAGAAAGACGGATCCTTTGTTGTTGACGTTGGCACTGATCTACAGTGCCGTCGAGCTGCACGGCTGCAAGACAAAGCTCGCTCTGCGTCGCGCCGCAATGTTCGCAGAGTTCGCAGGAAGAGACGGATGCGCGAGGACCTTGTATCCCGAGTGTTAGCCCCCAATTGCGGACACGTTTTGGAAACGTCATCAATTTTTTTTTTTTTGCTACGCCAAAACGAGGCACAGGGCAGTATTGTGAATTAAAAAAAGGGGGGGGGGGGGGAGGGACACTAAAGAGGAACAGTACATTAATATAGAATGACGAAGCGTTATTTTACCGTTTATTTTAGAGAATTTCGCAGTGAGAAGTTGTTTACCAGAAGACAAAACGATCACCAAAACTTCAATTTATTTTCTTAAATTTCGTCCCGTAATGTCACTGCACGGTAGGTGTCTGCGTGACGTCTGGTATTTCAACGTATCTTCATTTGGGTAGCTGATGGTGCAGTGAATTAGTTGTCGAAACTTGCCAAGTTCAGTATTTAGCTCGTTTAGAATACGTTGTACGAGTAGTTTGTCTTTATCGATAAGAAGTTAACTAAGTTCGAGCAGATACGCACAGAATTCATTACGTCATGTGAGAGTGACGCGGGAACTTCAAGGCAATGATGCCACCGAGTTTCGAAGAAAACGCTTGAAAACGTGAGATCCAGCAGACGCCTATGAATGGCTTCAATCCGCAAGACGTACGTACAGTAAAGCCAACTTCTAGAGGAAGCAAGAGAACATTTCTTCAGTGTTCGCTATATCTGTAAGTACGTAATATTATTTTGGAAACGAAGGCTGATATGGTGCGCTACATACATTGATAGAAGTTTAGTGCGCAGGCCTTTTTAAATTAAAATTAAATTATGTGGTTTTACGTGCCAAGACCACTTTCTGATTATGAGACACGCCGTAGTGGAGGAGTCCGGAAATTTCGACCACCTGGTGTTCTTTAACGTGCACCTAAATCTAAGTAGACGGGTGTTTTCGCATTTCGCCCCCATCGATATGCGGCCGTCGTGGCTGGGATTCGATCCCGCGACCTCGTGCTCAGCATCCCAACACTATAGCCGCTGAGCAACCACGGCGGGTAGGCCTTCTTCTGAAATCTGAGTTGTTCTAGTTGCACGCGTACTATGTGAGCGTACTAACCGTTCGATTCGTTATGTGGAACTGAACGGCAGTTTAATTCACGTGTTTGCGACTCAGGGCAGCTGTGTTTATTTCGTGCCACCCGAAATGTTCATTTCATGGCCATGCTATACCACGTTATGCCGTGTGATGCCAACGCTGCAATCTTGCGACCTGTAATTGGTGCACCGCGCGTGGCATGAACGTATGACATGTGACGAAGTTTTGTGTGTTTGGAGCGCGACGAGGTACTCCAAACCATAGAGTTTCCTACAAAATTACCAGAGGGAACTCTGGCGCTGGAGTCGTTGTCCTACCATGGGAATGATGGGAAGTACATGGATTTGTCTGATCTTCGTGCTTGTGGATTCAGACGTTCTTATGGCTTTGTATATTACGCTGTATAAATCTTATTGTCGTATATTTCAGCACAATCTATATTCTTCGAAGTGCAGAAGACGCCGGGAACGCGTACAATTGCTATTAATTGCTACGATTGAGCTTGTCTATGTGCCCAAATCGAAACGCGCCAAGCGTCTCAAAGCACTGGCATGCCCGCGATAAGTTCATAAGTGCGTTTCATTCGCTTGTCGATACATGCACCCGTGGCTTAATGGTTTCAGTATCAGGTACTAGTGTCCTGTGTTCGAATCCTGCCGTCGGGCAATTTTAATGATGTTTATTTAATTATTTATTACGCAATAAACTGTTGAAAATGACGAGTTTACATAGTCACAAAGCCGTTTGAAGCCAAAAAGACGAAGTTTAGGCAATTCCATGTACTTCCCATAATTCCCATGCTAGGACAACCGCTCCCATTGTAGCTCACGTAGACACTAGCGCCAGAGTTCCCTCGAGTATTTTGTACGAAACTCTATGCTCCAAACAGACGGTCAAGTAATTTATTCTTCTTCTGATCGCTTTTCAAATGCCACGCTTGTGCTGTGAGCGTTCCACTTCGTGATCAAACCTGGTGAGTGAGTGAGTGAAGTAACTTTATTTTGGTCCAGAGAAGACGCAGGGGAGACCCCGCGCCACCCGGCTAGTCCCACGTAGGGACCGCCAAGCCGAGCTTGACGGCCCGGTCGCGGGCACTCTGGACGGCCAGGGTTTGGTCGCTGAGTTCGGGGCTGCCCAAGAGCGCAGCCCACCTATCCTCGCTGAAGGAGGAGCCGATGGCTTCACACCCCCACAACACATGGTCCAATGTTGCCCTTAGTCCACAGGCAGGGCAGTCCGCACTGGGGTATCTTTCGGGGTATATGGCATGAAAAACCGCGAGGTTAGGGTACGCACGGGCTTGTAAAAGTCGAAGGGTAACCGCCCGCGCCTTACATAAGGCGGGGTGCGGGAGGGGGAAGACCCGTCTTGACAGATAGTAGTGCGTGGTGATCTCGTTAAACGTAAGCAAGGGTTCACCGCGGGGCTGAGGGACTGCTGAGGCGGCGCGGTCAGTGAGTCCTCGCGCGGCCTCGTGTGCGCCCTCGTTAGGGTTAGAGGGAGAACTCTCAATCGACCCCAAGTGAGCGGGAAACCAAAATAGAGAATGCGGAGAGATACTTTTGGCGCTTTGGAGAATGCGGAGGGCCTGGGGGGAGACCATACCGGTTTGGTAGGCCTTAATGGCTGCCTTGGAATCACTATATATTGCCTCTCTGCGGCCATCGAGCACAGCCAGCGCGATGATTTCGTCTCCTCGCGCGCATGTTGTGCACGCGACCGCGTTGGCGCTCATTGCTGCTGAGTAACCCTGGCACCTCCTCTTCGGGCCGGTGGCATTCATAAACTCTTTCCTTTTTAATTTTTTTTTTTTGCTGAGCGGAGGGACGACGGGAGTATATATAGTGTTTCACTTCATTTTCTTTTTCTTTTTGTTGGAAGACAATCATTTACAAGTCAGGAATGCAGGAAAGCCCGCATTCTTGACTTGGTATTGGTAAAGTCGATGAGGGTGATAGCGGGAATAATGTTTGGCTTCCGCAATACAAAATTTGTTTCGAAGCCATTTCCTCGGACTGTTAATATGGGCGCATTTTAATTTTGACAGTCTGCATGAGGTAATTATGCGGCGCAACTGAGAAACTGCCCCTACATGCGTGCGTAACTCGTTGAGTGTTCCTGAAAGCTGGCTTCTTGACAATAAGAGAAATTTTAAGGGGAAGCACGCTTTACTTTTTAAAAATTTATTGGCATTATTTTTGTGTGGGGGCGCATAACCGAAGATGTTACCACCGCAACATTAAGGGCCGTTATGTATAAAGAACTAAATAAGGTCGCATGAGGCGGAATCGATTGTGTGACCTTACGATTCTGAGGCTAGCGGTCAGGCGACTACACTAAATTTGACTGCCAGGTCTTTTTTCTTTTCGAACTGCTCCTCAACACGTTTCTATTTATTTATTTATTTATTTATTTATTTATTTATTTTCGCGTGTTGATTATTCCGTGGATATTTCGTGCTACAAAGAAGCTGGGGCAGAACTCACAAAGAACTCGTAAGTAAGTGCTCTTTCATCTTGGCTGACCGCCTTCGCTAATAATGTATCAGGTATCAAGACTGGCTGAATTTTGGTCTATTTTTGTGAATTCGGCCCTCGTTTTTTTTTGTTCTCGCCTTGTCCCATTCTTATATTTACGAAAAGCTTGTAAATTCATTTTGTCTGTCAAATTCGAACATACGGACCTGCCACAGTGGTCCTATCTATTGTTCTAGCACACTTTAGCCATAGCTGTCCCTACAATTCTCAGCCCCGGTCGGTTGTTTTTCTTTATTTTTTTTCTTGCGCGTTGGTTCGACGGTTAATTCACGCTACACGGAAACTGGTTCTCAGTCGTCGTTGGTATATCTTCCGATTGAGAATTATCGAATTGAATGCTGTGGTTTTACGTGCAGAACCGCGATTTGGTTATGAGGCACGGCGTAGTGGGGGACTCCGGATTTATTTTGACCACCTGAGTATCTTTGATGTGCCCCCTATGCACCGGACACGATAGTTTTTGTATTTCGCGCCGTCGAAATGCGGCCGCCACTGCCGGGATTAGATCCCGCGACGTCGTGCATAGCAGCGTACCATAGCAGCCAAGCCACCGCGGCAGGTCCGAATGATAATTAATCACCACGTCATCAATTTCTCTAACTGCGAAAGAGCGGACAAACCAGCCACCGTGGTTCAGAGTGTCTGCCTTCTTGTGCTGTTGTTGGGGGCACTGATTCAGTTGGACAGCTTGTACAGCGGGCGCTCATCAAGTAGTATTTTTCCGTCATCACTCCTCATCCTCGTCTACTTTCCTGTCTTCCCCCTCACTTTTTGTTTTACCACTGCGCGGAGTTGCATCCAGAGGCACTCTCCTCCGGCCAACTTCTCCGCTTTTCCTCTCATTAAATCTCCTTCTCTATCTCTCTGCCGAAGCATAGCGACAGAGCACTGAAAGCTCAACCTACAGTCAGCATTTTAAGTTGCAACTCCTTTGCGTGTTTAACTTACCTCTCCATTGATGGCACAGTAGGTATGCAAATGTTCTTTTTTGCCAAAGTTAAAGGAGTGCACTGAAAACGTAAAAGGAGTATACTTGAGAGTTGCCCAAGTTAACGGAGTGCGCTGAAAGCACAAGAAGAGTACACTTGGGAGTACAGAGGGAGTATACAACCCGTCGTGACAAAGGTTGTTCGAAGACAACGGAATACTTGTCGTTGTTCCAAGACAGCGACACAGAGAGCGCCTGTCTCGTGTGCCCCTTTTCTGTGTCCCGTTTTCGCGCTCTTTGCTGAAGCATGTGTTCGTACCAACAAGCCCTGCTACACATGGTTTAAGCCATGATTTAGCCCGCGGGAAGACCTTACATCTCTTTTTACAGCGGAGCTGTCTATGGCAAGGATCTGAAAAAATATCTGTTCCGGACATGTTGGCAAAAAACAGATCATGTGGGCCGATCCTGGCAATAGTGCAGAAAGGGTCCAATCTCAATGGCACATACCCCTGTGGGCTCGGGGACTTGTAATACGCCCCAAGACTACCTTTGTCACACGTGGCATCCAAAGAGGTCCCAGACACAAGGGTAAGAACAGATGTTTTTTGAAAAAAAAAAGGCTTTGTACAACTTTTTCAAGAATTCTAAAAAAATTCTCGGCGCCAACCGCGCAAATTCGCGCAACCACAAATGCGCTAATGCCACTGCTCGCGCATTCGTCGTCGTCGTCGTCTTTTTGCACAGCTGGCTCCGTCGTGCAAAAAAAAAACTATCATCATCAACATTGGCTCGAGCATCGTCGTCTTCTTCCACAACTGCCTTCGTTGCTGCTCATCATTTCAGCGTAGAATTTTTCACTTCTGTCTTCGTAATTGGGAGGGTACGTTTACGGGGGTATGAGCCATTGCTTAAGAGAATATGAGTCATTCATTGTCTTAAGTGACGGACACATTTAATAACAGAGGTGATACGCGATGTGTGCGTACCTAAATCGCCACAATGACCACAGATTAGGAACATTTTTTACATTTTTTTTCAGTGTTGGGGGGTCACCTATGTGTCGTGCGTTTAACAGCTTGTTGATCATCCACCTTCACAGAGTGGAATGGCATTAATTTCTTTTCTCAACACATCGTTTGTGACCCGTCTGTGACGTCACAGAAACTTATTGTAACTGTTATCTACAAGGTATTGCTTTACCGTGACATATACAATGTGACATAACGAACGAAGTATAACTTTTAGATAAATAATTAATTACAGCCCTATGCTTGATACTTTGGATACGCAGGCCATGCAAGCTGAATTATTTCAGACAGCTATCCGTCAGGGACAGGCAGCGCGTGGAGACATTTTTCGTTAGCTCCTTTGTAATTTACACCACGAAACCTCCTCCGTAATACATAGGCAGAGTGACCATTGACTCGGAGGAAGGAGGTTTTTCGAGCAGGTAGTGACTACAGTGACGGGGCCCGTCACTTTAACATCTGCACTACAGTGACGGGGCCCGGTACTTTAACATCCTCACTACGCGGTGACGGGGCCCGTCGCTTTAACAACAACACTACACCGACGGGGCCGTCACTATGTCGGTATTGGGGGCGAGGTCGACTTACGGAGTCGCCATCTGTAGGAAGCGCCTCATATGCGTCGGCGTTAAATAAAGGTTAAATAAACATACTACGCGGCAGCCCTCCTGAACAATTTTGCAAGTACTCTCGAAATGGCAGTATTTTACCTTTAAAATAATCATGTTGGACAAACAGAAAGCACATAATGGTTTACAAACGCTATCTCTTTGCCTACTACGTACAGTAAGCTGGGACTGCGAGCGGTCGCCGCAATCGATTCCACCGAACCGGTTTGCGTGAAACGTAAGCAATCGCTGAGAAAACTATGTGAAATATGTTCTTATAGTGGGATGGCTGTCTGTGTAAATAAATGTAGCATAACAGAATGAAGCTGCAATGCAGCGATCGCACGGGTTCGCGGTGACAGACTTCGCGTCTGCATGCATGTCCTCGCGCAATGTTTCGCTTTCGCTCCGAGCACGTTTTCGCACCGTGCCGTGAGCTTTATGCCGCAGCATATGACCATTTGACAGTACGCAAGCTACCATTGTTGCATGGACACTATCGGAGCTGTTCAAAAATAATTTCGTTATAGCCAGGGGTCTTCGACGCCTACAGCGACTTGTGATGTTCCGTCGCGATGATTCAGTCTTAATTTTCTTTTTCTTTTCTTCTAAAGTCTTGGAAGCTTCAATATCATTATTTCTCAAATTTCATCGAACTGCATGTTTATCGATCTTCTAAGCGAGCAATTACCCGCTGCTTCTTTTTCTTAATTCAGTAGAATATTGATTGTCAGGTGCTCACAAGCAGGAACATGGGCCGTGACTTTTTAAATGTGTTTTTACCGTTCCCCTTCCATTAGAGTGAACTTTCTTTATTATAATCATCATACGTGTTACAGTGCATACGCAAAAGATTGTACATTCGTGGACAAGTACCCATTGCGGTCGTTCGATCCGTATGTGTGCAATCATGTATTCGATTACTGCACGGAAGTTGCTGACATCGTGAAATTCACGTGGTGTTGTGGACAGTACTGGAATAAAATACCGCGGTCCGTAAAGTGCTTGGCATCCCCATAGGCGCCAGCACCGAGAAGCTCATGCAGCTGGGGGTCCACAACACTTTCGATGAGGTTGGGTCACAGAAGTTAGTCCGCTGGACTTTAACCCGTCAGGGAAAGGCAGTGCGTGCTCGACGCGTGGTCGCGGGAGGCCGTCACGGTCTCGCCGTTCCCGCGCAACGTGCACCCGCAACGCAATGTAGGCACACGCCGGGCCCGGGCCGCACTTCTCGGATCCGTCGCCGACGAACCACGATCGGTCGCGTTCGTCGACGTCGCCCAATACGGTTCGTCCGACCGGTTCGCGGCGGCCGTGGTGGATCACAGGGGCAACCTAATGCCGCGTCCGTGCGGGGCAGGTGTCCGGATTGCGGAGATCCATTCTGCACTTTAGAACACATGCTCTGGCGGTGTCCCTCGTTACGGGACCACGGTCATCTCACCACGGATGAAGAGTGGGAGGAGGCGGTCGGGCACGGCCTGCCCGTCCCAACGTCGGAACGGCTCGCGACGGCCCCCTCCCTCATAAGGGGGTTTCGGAGTCGCTCCTCAGGACCTTAATAAAGTTCACTGCCTGCCGTGAAGTGCTCGAAGTTGTTTGCATAGAATGTTTGAAAGAAGTGCGGCCATTGACGTCGCTACAGTGTCGACGTAAAGTGCCGGTCCCGTCTGTGGTTAAGGAGACGGGCCCCGTCACTGTAGTGTGTATGTTAAAGTGCCGGGCCCCGTCACTGTAGTACAGATGTTAAAGTGCCGGGCCCCGTCACTGTAGTGCACGATTATGTTAAAGTACCGGGCCCCGTCACTGTAGTACAGATCTTAAAGTGCCGGGCCCCGTCACTGTAGTCACTACCTTTCGAGCAGCTCCCAGATTTTCTCTCTCGTGCCTGCTCTAACTCGCGCCTGCGCACAAACGACTGGCGCACCCCCAAATGAACGTCTCGTGCGTCACACGCTTCCTCCATGGTCACACAGCGCATGTTTGATCGCGGTGAAGCCCGATCCGGATCGAAATTATCGGTCGCGATTGGTTCGTTTGAGCAAGCTGCGCGAGGAAGCCAATAGCAGTCGAGAATTTCGATCCGGTTCGGGCATGATCGCGATCGAAAGTGGCCGTGCGATACAACCGATACAACCTCCTGTCACATGCTAGCCTTGCGTAGCCACTTCCAAAGCTAATCCAAATCATTGGCGCGCCAATGTGAGCACTAAGCAAGATTTTACGGACCGAGAAGCGAAGTTGTTTCCTTTATTCTATGAGAGAAGGCTGAAAGCTGTACGAGTGTAACATTTGCGAGTGTGTAAGAGTCTGCAGGTCGAGCCAGTGTCCGGCGTAGTGTTTTGTCTTGTTCGTTGGAAATGTCAGAATCGAAGAAACGAGCCAGACTAACTCAGTCTAAGCTCAGCTTCTCCCAGCCTTCGCGATCATCTGCGGTAAGCCACCTAGAGCTATTTTACCTAATACATATGACATTGCCTGGAGTATTGCTTGTTTTAAAAGCGTCTCTTTAAATTCTGCTTACTTCTTCAGAAGCGTGGAGATCCCGAGAAAGCCGGAGCCAGTATATCGGCGGAAGACCTTGAACGTTTGGTAAGGAGCGTGCGGTAAACCGTACATCATCGTCAAATGGTCGCGTAACTGGCGACGTGATGTTAAATGTTCTTGAACATAAATGTCACATTTTTCGCCCGTTTAAGGTCAATGACACTGTGTACTACCTGTTGATATCCGACCAGCACAAGGAGGCCATCAAAAGGAAGGGTGAGCGTACGTTCATTGCCTCGTAGTTCGACTACAGTGCACACGGTTGTTGCACTCTAGAAAGCGGTCGCGAATAACACACATACTTGCTGCGGCATTAGGAAGGAGAAACTAGTTCAGAACCGAAATGCAGCTTGCGTAGTATGGCTTCAAACGTGTGCATTTACCCGTTTCAAGGATGGAGAGATAACTGGCCTATCTGTGATATGTTGTTGGTGTTACTGTGCCAAAATAGTTCAAACAAGAAAATTGAGGAACAACGCAAGTGCTTTTTTTCAGCTTTAGGCTTAGCACTGGTAACCTAAAGAACTGCAGTGTGATGGAATGCAGCGGCATTCCTTGTTCGACCACTGTTGATAACGGTACTGACATTGCGTCACATGCTGGTGCACATAATACACCAACTTCGACATGATGTGGTTCCTGTATTAAGTAATGAATGAATAACAAGTAACAATCGCACGGAATCCCCTTGTGCAGAATAAACATGTTTAGTTGTGTGGAAAGTTACTAAAAAAGAAAAGAAAGAGAAAAATAAAGTAAATTTTAAACACTTGTAAATGCTGACAGATTAGACCTGCTTAGAACATAAATATCCTGTAGGAACTGCATTAGTTTTCGTTGTTGGTGTTAACTTCCATAACTATGCAACAGCTGACTATAGGCCATAGAGTTTCTCACTATAACACCTAGAGGGAAATCTGGCGCAACCGTCTATGGGAGTTTCTTAAGGGGGCACCATGCCGTCATGGGAATGACGGTATATGTGTCTGTGAGGCTTGTGTTGGCTGGTGTTGTACGAGGCGTCTAAAACGTGGATATGGCTACACAAATAACGCGTTCTTAAAGTAAAATCTTCGTGAAATGTTTCCATTCACGCACGCATATTGCATCTTTACTCACCTACAATGTATGACCAAGCAAAGAAAAGCAAGAACAGACGACAAACGGTTTCAAAGCGAGCACGAACCTTGTCGTCTGTCTTCCGACTTTAGCGGCCCGCTGATACATTTTACGTAACATATAATCGTACATGCAATAACAAGTTCGCATAGTTGAAAAAAACGTTTGTGCGTAATAATAAAACCAAAACAGTTTTTCACGTGTTGTTTTAGTAGAAAATTAATCATTGCGACAGACGGAACGATGCTTGCCAAGTGCGTCTTCAAGGTGTCCTGTCTTTCCGAGAACGATGCCAATCCGAAGTCACAATATACCGGCATTCCCATGCATACCCCAGCGCAGCAGCGCCAGATTTCTCTCTAGGTAATGTAGTGAGAAACTCTATGCTATAGGCACACTGCACATGTTAGGTGGTGCGACCATAGGCCATTGAAAAGCACCACCAAACGAACGGCCATGTTTTTGGAAAAGCTAACATTTACGACAAGCCATGTCTATGAGGTCGAGGAGGTGGATATTGCAGGCAATTTCAAAATCAGCACATGCATTCCTTAAACTATAAGCAACACAGTGACCAGACAGAAACTTATAATAGAACTTAGTCGCTGCAGTGTGCACATCATGTTCTTGTTTTCAGGTTAATGGCCAAAGAATTCAAGTGACTAGTGTTCACTCTGGTGCGGTGGGGCCAGGTGCTTTATGTTTGGGGGACACCGAATACCCATTAGTTGTATATGCTCCTTGCGCAAACGAGCAAACCTTTAACTAGCATTAGCTGATCCTGTCTACAATGAGAAAATGCTGCTTTCTGAATGGGAAAAAGACAAAACACAGTTTGAAATTTTTTTGCCCAGGAAGTAGGAGCAACAACGATGTCAACATTCTCATCCAAAGCGAAGTAGTTTGTATGGTTTGGTTCATTTTCTGTTCCGGATGACTTTTTGACAGCCATCATAGTGGTGGTAACCCTACGTGCCAAGCTTGCCTTTGTCCAATCAATATTTTTTGCCTCATTACAGGATTGTAGAGGGTTGAAACATACTAAAGCACATTCGTCACTTTGACACGCACCATCTTAGCTGTCCCAAAACGTTGGCTGTTGCTTTGCAACACGCAGTTGTTCATAATGTGTGCAAGTATCTTCTTGGCAGATTATCAAGGACACATACTTTGGAATGCGAACTCTTAATGCCATAAACAATATTTAAGGAAGGATATGTACAATGAGACAGCAGGCTGCAAGACGCCATCGTATTGCTCGATATCCGTGTTTGCTTGTTACAATATGTTATAATTAATGCCTGTTAGAGGCTGTGCTGGCCATGTAGCAGTGGTATATGTGCTTACCTAAGTCATGGTTTTGGCATTCGAATTTACTTTCATCAACTCCGTGCACATTATGTCCGGCCTCCTGAACAAAACACGTGCTACTGAGCGTAAAAGAAATATATTGTAGGTAACTCCACAGTGCATCCGTTTGTCATCAAAACAACTTCAACGAAAATACCCAGCATGTAGCTGACTTCACTGAACCAGCTTGGTACAGCGTTAGGGCTGTTACTTCTCTGATATCCGTGCTGGCAAAACTCTTTGTACCTGAAGCAATGCGGTGAACAATCTTGTGCACCACAACACAGTAGGTGTCACAGTTTGGATGCGGACTTATTGCAGTTAACGTTGAGGATCTCGGTTTTCGGTTGAAATGTAAATGATCCAGAACAAACGAAAGTGAAGAGCTTGGCTGGACTATGCATAGTTACACTGCCACTGCCAATGTTTTAAAAAAGTTGACTAGTTGATAATTAGTTAATAATTATATATGTATACTACTGGTGCTAATCTCAAGTTAAACTCATGCTGCCACTAGAGGCACCTTTGTAGGGCTGTAATTGCATCTGCAGGGTATACTCAACAAAATCTGTGGGTAAGAGTATGCGATCCGCACTCCTTAGTGTAGTTCATCATGATGTTGAATAACTCTTTTGTATTCGGTGCACAAGTGTAAATGTGTTATAATTTTGTATTGCTTTTATGGTAGGAATTTGAGCAAGTGTTAACAGCTGGTGTATGCTTGCTTATTGCAGACATACAGAAGCACGTTCTGAACAACAGTGGAAGAGTAATGCGCACTGTGCTGGCTTCAGCGAAGGAGAAACTCCAGGATGTAAGTTTGAAATGCGAGTAGTTGCTAATGACCGTAAATAGTGCAGCACTGTCTTTTTGTAAACATTGCTTTGAAATGGTTGACTGTAGCGTTTTTCTTTTACTGCTGAAAGAGCCAGTTTTGAGAGACCACATGACACACATTACATAAACCAGTTATCAAATGCATGGTACAAGAGTGTTCTTGGAAACTTGAAGTACTTTTCTTTCTTATGCGTACTTGCACAAACCACTTTGAGTGCCTGACAGCAGGCTTGATTGCAATGGCAATGGCTGAAAGTGTCTTAAAAGCAACCAATATGTTTCCACTGCAGTTTAAAGTAGCTTTGTCTGATATGAATTGAATAGTTACACCATATCCTTGTGAGCAGCTTATATGCAAATGTGTTGATTGGCAAGAACCTGGTTTGAACGGAATGCAAAGAACAGGACAAGGTCAGGTGTGATTGTTGTGAAACAGCTCGGTGTAAGTTGTGCAATCAGGCTACTTGCAAATGGCAGTGTTGCTTGTTTGCTGCTTTGTGCTGTCAAGCAGTCGACTATTTTCAGTTCTCTCCACACTGCTAGGTGCTATTATGTCAACAACAAACAGCATATAGCGAATGTATTTATGCTGTAAGTAACTGTGAAGAGGTGCACTTCAAAACTGTCTGCTAACTATGAGGCATACTGAGTTGTTTTCATGTCCCCCCTACTTGTTTTCACTGAAGAAGCTTTTGGCACTTATGTCAAAATAACTGATTTTGGTAAAACATTTGCAGTAGCATTGCAGGGCCTTAATTACTGTATTGAGTGCCTTAATTACTGTACTGAGTGCCTTAATTAACTTTGACTTAACACCAGAGGTAGTGGGTTCAACTCTCGACCTCCACAATGCCTATTGGAATCCAACTTGAATATATGGCCGGTTGGCCTTTATTGCCATATTGGGTCGTGGGCTCGAGTGCCCATAATAACTTTGCCACAATTAACACCAATAGTTGTGGGTTCAACTATCGACCTTCACAATGTCAATTGGAATACAACTTAAAGATATGGCCGATTTACCCATATATCCAAGTGGGTTGACTCCCATCAAAGGTTGTGGGTTTGAGTGCCCTAATTAACTTTATTTTATTTAACAGTGCCTTATATCCCTCCCACACGGGCACAGAAAATGACATTAACTGGCTAATGCCTTAAACTTTAATGTCATTCGCGGGGTGCCATAAGGACATGCATAATGGTTAAAGCTTAATGCCATTCGCGACGTAGTGCATTCTCGTAACTCACTTGGCCATCAAATGTGTACTCTCGCTCCCAATGTCTCCACATTCTGACCAGACTAAACGGATTCTTAGTGAATAACAATTAATATATTCTTCACTTTCTTTAAAAAATTGCTCTTTCTCGCGGCGTAGTACGTTCTTACAATTATTACAACTCACTTGGCAGTCGAATGCGTACTCTCGTTTCCAATGTCCCCGTCGTGGCCGTGGTGACCATATCCTGGCGAGATTAAGCTAACTTGTAGATAAAAACAACCAATATATTCACTTTTTTAAAAGGAGCTCTTTATTTTCGTAGAGATCAGCAGGCGATCTTGCCACTACGGATATAGCACTAATCGTCAGGAGAAGCTGTTCGATTGCACGGCTGCAGCTCCATGCCTTGTTGGCCTCATACTGGCCTTTGAATTTCTCGACGATGTTTGGCTCGAAGAAGCACATGCGCCAGAACAAACTGCAGCACACGGTCAAATTCTTCAGCATCATTGCTTAAGAGCTTTGAAGCTGTGAGCGCAATTTTTCCAATTTCAATGCTTTGGCTACGCTATGGATTGGTCATCGAGCTAGCTTTCGCTTCAAACAGTTTATGGCTGGGTGCAACAATGACATTCCTGAAGTAAACTACATACAATATGCCTATTAATTTTTCTCACGCCATTTCTTAAACATCTTCCTTGATAACCGTTCTTTTTTTATTGTATTACGAATGGCAAGCAAACTTAACTGTTTCACTGCAGCTATCGCCATTGCAACATTTAATGTCATTAAGTATGCGCCTGTAGCAGCAATCAAAATATAATGACATTAAGAAACTTAAGGTCTTAAACTTTTTATGGCATTAACCTCGCCCGTGTGGCACAAGTATAAATTTACTTTGCTTTAATTAACAACAAAGGTGGTGGATTACACTCTCGCCCTTCATGACTCTCGACTATACTTTGTACTCTTGACAATGGCTGTTGCCTTTTTTGCATTTTACAGGAGGACCTATTTGTGCAATGACCTTTTAATTTTTGCTTTTTCTCAGGTGTTTGGCTTCGAACTGGTAGAACTTGATGACAAACAAGGCTCTGTCATACTTGTCAGAAAAGTTGACCTTTCTGAGTTTTGTCAATTCCTGAAAAGGTAAGCATACTTTATCCTTTTGCTGCAGGTTAGGCACCAGAAATATCCCTAACACTTTCTTGAGAAAATTTCATTTTGGATGCTAATAAGTTGTGAGGAAATCGCCCTCAACATTTCTGTTATTATGGGCCCAGCATACTCATTAAAATCGTTATTCTGTCATATCAGAAAATTGTTTACTGTTGCAATGTTGCATAGATAGGCAACCAGGTATAAACTGTTCTTGCTCAACCTATAGCCTGTTCACTTTCAAAATTTGCAGTGTATATTGCTTTTTGGTTTCTGTATCCCTGAAGGAGCTGCTGACATTTTGTTAGCTGTATCGCATTGCTTTGGTGAAATATGGTATATTCATTTTCATATAAGCCGGACCTTGCTAGAAGTGCAACATATTTCTCAATGGCGGCAATAGGAAAAACAAAGCAGCTTTGAACTGAAGGTTGAGTGTATGGTGCAGGCACTGTTGTGTTCATGTTCATAATTAATATTTGTGAGATGTGCCCTGTTCTTTGCGCACCAGCTTACTATTTTTCATGGATCTCGAGGCATGCTGCAACTGAGACTTTGAGGGTGTCAGCTTTTTGAGCATGCACTACGATGCAGATCGGACATAGAGGCATTTTAAGAGTTGTGGGGGTGCTCGACTGTCTTATATGCCCTAATGTTATTTTTCCTGCGTATCTTTCACATCTTCTGTAATCTGGTTTCTTCACATAGCACATGCAGTGAAGAAAGTTGCTGTAGTTGCACACTAGTGTGAGAGATGGTGCGAGTGTCTGACACTAGCGCCACCTGAAGGAGTGGATAATTAGGCACAAGAAAAACTAGCTTCCTTCTTTTTGACTGTCGGCCGATAGTGTGTACAGACTGCCTGCATGGTTGTCCTTGTGCTCCACCGGACTTGCCCACAGAAGCCGTCTCGATTATTCAAATGCATCTCCATTATGCAAACTGTTTAGGCTTTGGTGTCTGGCATGGGGCTAAAATATTCGCTTGGTATCTTTACGTTGTGAATAGAACTTCAATTCCTTAGCTTATCCCATTGGCATATTCCATTTGTTATGTAATCTGGCTAGCTAGCACTGGTGTATAGAAGGCACAATAAATGCCGTTCTGTTTTGTTAGCATTATTGTGTACTGTGCCTTTTGTTCCATGGAGCACTTGAAACCCCAAGAAGTTGTAATTTGGGAGTACTCCTGTAGAACAGAAGCTCTCATCTGCTGTGTAATCTGTTAGGATTCCTTGCTCAGAATTAAATGCATGTTCCTGAATTTTGGCAGAGTGCCTGTTCACAAAAATGAAGTGACTGAGAAAAAAAAAAGATATTGCAGAATTTTTTATGAAACACTGCATATGCCATATTGGAACACAGAAATGAAACAGAAAAGCACACAGACATGCACACATCTGAATCTTAGCAGCTAGTTGCTATCAGAGTCTGATGACATCCTTTTCACTGTCTACCGACTGCAGAAATTCACCTTTACTTCCTTTTGATGCATTAGAAATGCCACACTTCTGGAGGTTTATGCAACCATCGTCTGTGGGAGGGCATTCGGCACACCATGGACCCACCTTGCGATGCATTGAGCTTTTTATTTTATTTTTTAGTAAGAATCAATTTTGTTTTTGATTTTGAGTAGAATTAGTTACGATTGTAACATACATGCAAATTTGAATGCACCTTTTATTAAAGAAAAGTACGAAATCGGTGGGGAACATGGAAAAATTTGCTTTTGCAAGAATTTAGTTGTGAAAC
Organism: Dermacentor albipictus; assembly: GCF_038994185.2. NCBI lineage: Eukaryota > Metazoa > Arthropoda > Arachnida > Ixodida > Ixodidae > Dermacentor > Dermacentor albipictus. The sequence continues at coordinate 47,736,796 of NC_091829.1, read as the reverse complement.
GAGACAGCGCAGATAGGTAATGCATCACGGAACAAAACTTTACTGTCAAATTTTCATTAGCCTACTTTGGCCAGCTTGATTGAGGATATAGAACTGCATTGCCAACAGTACAAAGTGCACGACATGTGTCGATCAGCAGTGGCAGCATTGCCGTGAAGCAGTATTCTCGGTCAATTGATTTTGGAGATACGATCACTACTGCGAGATTTCGCGAAACTTGGCACCAGACGCAGAGCAACAGCGCTCCACGCATGCAGCAGCATTTCTCCAGCGCACGCTGTCGCATGTAGGCGCTGACGCATCTGGTACCAAGCGCGAAAGTGATAGTATTTTGTATACCCAAAGGTGGTCATTTGAGATCGCGGCCCCTTCGTGCAAATCTACGTCTGGAGCCGAACCCGCACGCGATACCTGTCAGCATTCTTGAAGTAAGGAATGCATATTCCCGGAGGATTGCTCAATCATGGCCCAATGCGTGGAACTTCATTCTGTGTCTGCCATCTCAAACGCCATAGTCAATTCCACATTGCTGAGACGTGGATTCCCTTCTTATTGCTGCATTTTTCTTGCTGAGGCACAAATTGTGTACTGCATTAGGTGTAAAAAAATGTCGACACATGTCGGTAGAACATATGTGCTGCTCCAGACAGGTGTTCAATAAACAAGATGGTGTATATGATGTGTTTCCGGTGCGATCGCTTCCGGTGCTTGGTTGTTATTGTAAACAAAAATGGCGGCATTTGTGGTGGCAGTGATATGGTGGTATCTTACCAATTTTAGTGCAAAGCAATCACATTTGAGCACATTTTGGAGCCTGCTAGCCTTGTGTGAGTAGGCAATATGCGGTGTTATGTTCCGGCAAATTTTGTTGATGCAAGATTGTAGTACAGCAACATTTCGTTGTCGAGAGGTACAAAATGCATTGAATCTATGGGCGTTCGCTGGGGATACAAAAATATTTTATTGTCATGGGTTTCGATTGTATCCTTGGATGAAATACATTAAAAGCTCATTAATTCGAATTCCGCGGGGATACTATGAAAATTCTAATTATAGAAAATTCGAACTAATGAAAGTTGGAGAAAAAATCGCTCGGTTAAGGTGCGTATGCAGTCCGATATGGTGTGAGCACACGCGCACACACGCTGCATCACGTTGGTGGGTACAATGTTTGTACTTCGAAGCACTAATGTAGCCAACGTAACTGGACGCGGCCAACGCGATTCAACATGCTCTACGTCGAGATGGCTCTTGCACCATCCACGTGTTCGTTAAACTGACTGGCTCGGAGAAAAAACAAACGTTGTAGTTTTGCCCAAAGAGCGAAGCATCAATTGCGATAGCAAATTAGTAGATAGCTATACGACGTAAGGATAGTAGTTTTATCGGCTGTGTAAACTTGTAAACATTCGCCTACTAATTAATTAACAAGTATGGTGTCATGCATGCACAGGTAAACATGAACACATCTCGCTCGATGACCGCGGAAATATAAACACCCCGTTTTGGGGCAGCCTGTAAGTCTGCTAACTTTATTCAGGCAAGGAAAACATTTTTTTGACAGCCATGTCTGCAACCCATTAAAAATGGGTGCCCAATGTGGTACCACACTTTCCTCTTTAACAAACGCAGCAGATCTACAGATATCTCTACGTGTATGTGAGGCATGCGGTTCGTTTAATCGCTTCATTATTGTTCTTGTAATAGTGCACCGGATAACTAAAAGAAGATGTTTATAATACAGAAGTTTCGTAGTTGAGCAGACGTACAGTTGGGAATGGCATTAAGTTTAGTAATGAAATGTAAGATAAGCGTAACATGTTTTTATCAGAAATCAGACTCCCGAATCGTTTCATTTGTTTAGACCCCTAGAAAAAGCCGAAAAATGCAGCTACCTTCTTGTTTTTAACTTAAACATATTCTAGCGTTTTACGTCTGGCGATACGATTATGAGGCACCGTGTTCAGTTCACGTCACCTGGGGTTCTTTAACGTGCGCCTAAACAGAAGCAGACGAGTGTTTTTTCATATCGCTTCGATCGAATTCCGCAACCTGATTTAAACCCATGAGCTTGAGTTCAGTAGCACAGCACCATATCATCTATGTAGCCACTAATTTGGCTACCGGGCCCATTTTTTTCTTTTTTTTTTCGTTGTTGTTAAGCATGGAAAAAATATTTCACATGGCTTACGCGCCAAAGATTAGCATGTATAATGGCTACCTATAACTGTTTTTGGCGCCTGAGGACCGACCACAATAAAAGAACCCACACCAATTACTCTGCATTGTATTATGCAAGGAACATGGAAACATGAATGGGATGTTGCACTGTTTTTCTATAAGTATACTGCCTGTAAATCTGAGTACAGGACACCGGATGGGGCAGATATTTTTTATTTGTTTGAAGTGGTAAGCAGGAAACTTAGATATGTTTTTCTGTCTGTGTTTCGTGAGACCTACTGATGGAAACCTACATGTGCAAAAATATGTGGGTACAGGCTGCTTGAAGAACAAGAAAATATTTGTTCTCCAAAGGGAACCGTACAATCACATATTAGAATGAAAATTGACACAGCGGCCGCAATGCACTTACAATCACTGAGCGGAATTTTAAAGAAAGATAAAATGAAATAAAGAAGAGAAGGAAAGGAATCTATTGCTAAGGCATAAATACATGTCATATACAATTATAAACACCGTCTGGGCGGTCTGAACACGTATACCAGTGCACAAGATAGTACGAATGACGCTTCCGAGAAGTATCGCCAGCAGTTTCCAATGGCGCGACCTTGATGCGTCCTAATCCGCTTCGATAGCAGCACAGCCACAGTATTTTTCGTCATCGCACGCCTCACTGTAAATCATGTGCTGCCCAAGCCGCTCGTCCCACTCAGCCGTATTTTAGTACACTCTAGCCCCCCCCCCCTCTCTCCCTCTCTCCCTCCACCTCACTCCCGTGCCTTACGCACGAAAGGAGAAGGTGTGCATCTGGCCCGGCTTCGTCACTCGCGCAAGCGAGATTGAGCAGCGTTTGCCGGCCCACCCTTGCATGCTTTCGCTTGCACATATAGCATACGGTGCACAGCAACAATTTTATCGCCCGTGAGCTTTATATGGAACCTCACGGGAGAGAAGTGACCTGCAACAAAGGTGTTGTCCATGCCTGGCCAGGGGCAAACGCGTCGCTCTCCAGTCAGACCTAAAGAATGGGCCACACATGGAAAAAGCAAAGCTGTGGCGATGCCAGCATAGCCGGCGTCACCAACGTGCTCCCACACACTAGCACTCTCTCCATCCACGATGGCGTGGAGTTTGAATTATCGGTGGTGGTGTGGATTTCAATGTGAATTAAAAGGACGCATTGCTAGCTGGACCACGGCGACTACTGCGAATTATCCGAAATTTCGAATTAATGAGTTGTGAATTAACAAGATATTACTTTATGTGTTTTTCAGTGTCAGTGAGCCAAAGAACGGTGCTAAACTTGAATTTTCCTCTGCAAACACCGTGTGCATTAGCTGCATGGGTGAAGTGCAGAATTACACACTTTATGCAATTAATGACTCACTTTATCATCTCCTAAATTTCAGAAGTGACAAAGACCTTGCAAGACAGGGTCTCATAACGCTTCTCTTGGCTCTTATTCTCATGAATGATGGAGTCATTCGCGAAGGTATGTGGTTTCTTTATTTTCATATTTTTTTTGTCATATGTCCTTATGCTTGTAAAGGTGTAAGCACTTACTGTATCTTTTTTACGCATATCAAAAATATTTATGTCCAAGAATAGACAGTGCACCTCAAGTTAGTTCATTTGACCATACTTGACATTCCCAGAAAGTGTCTATGCATGTTCATTGAATTTGAACACTGATTAACTCGGACTTAGTTTTTTTTACTTCCCACCTGGGTCCAGTTAACGGAATATGTCTCTGCTATGTGCATAATTAATGCAAAGTTAATTCTGATGAATGACAAATGTGGCACCTGCCGCCACATCCTGGAATTGAATTACCCATGGTATGTAGTTGCAATGTTATGACTTAAGCATTTACAAGTTAATACCCCTGCTCGATATTGGGTAATACCACTGTGCGGTGAATGGGACGATGCATTACAGCAGCATTGCATGTGATATATTGCACTGATCAAAATCATTGCACATAGAATAAGGCCACAATGAAGAGCTGTGTGTGGCTTTTACATGCAGTATGTTCCACTATTAAAGGGAACGCACCAATGTATGGCTGCCACTTTTATCCAGCTGCATTTGCTGGCTGAAGCTATATCGATGCACAGCACAGGGATGTAGAAAGGTGTCAAATCCACCAACCACAAGTCATCGGCTGCAAAGCTGGGTGCTTGCCCGACGGGAATATTTGCCAATGTTCTACACTCATCTGTTTCTTTTGAAAATGGATTGAACTCCACAGGGGAGTCTGCGTCAGCAAGCATTTGGTGTATTGCGACACCGCGTACATAAGCACACGAGGTTTGGACCCTTCCACGTGTAGCCGTGCGCGGCTTAGCTGTGTCTGGGGAAAAGGGGATCCTGGAGGTTGAGACGATTCCAGTTGTACGGACCTTTAAGGCCCTCTGGCGGAGGCAGCACACCTCTTTGGCTTCTGCTTCACATAGACGGCACCTCCAGACTGATCCACCTGGAGGAAATCATCAGTTGCCTTTTCCTGTACTCCTCTTCAGTCTTACTCTCTCTCTTTCACTTTTTATCTTTCTTGTCTTCTACTCACTTCCTTTTACTTCCAATTTTCCGGGTGGCAAGGGTTAACCTTGTGTGGGTAGCCAACCTTCGTAATAGTACTAATGTTCTTAATACTAATGTTCCTCAGTTATAAAGGGGAAAATTAACTATGTGTGTTATTCTGAAATATGCGTTGTATTGAAATTCATAGGTTGGAGACGTAATGCATAGGGCAAATAACCCGTGGTTCATTAGATTTTGTGGGGATTGAGGTATGCCTTGACGCCTTTTTGTGGGCATTCACCTGTTCTGTTGTTCCTGCTCCTCTATGGTTCTCGATGGTGGCTTTTGCCACAAACTTATTTGAGGCGGTAGCACTTCACATGGCCGACTGTGACGGCTTTGGTGGCACGGCCAATGAGATAGGTAGAGTGAGTGCGAAGGAGACCTCTTCAGGACAGTACTGGTTACATGCATGCTTTCCTCTCATCTGCCGGCCCCTTTGTTAGGGCCTCGGACTTGAGCTCGTCTGTGATTCCTTTGCACCTGTGGTGAGTGCGTATCTTGTGTTGATCTTTTTCCGAATGCTAAGCCTAGTGCTTGTGCGGGATCATTTTGCACTGAGCCGCATTTATTGAAGGGCCGAGCCAACGGAAATTGCCTAAGCTCTCATGAGATGGCCCATTGATTATTGCGAGAGAAAGCAGCATAGATGTGGGGACTCTCCGTGTGGCAGGCCGCGAGGAGCCATCCTCTTGCAGTGATCTGCTAGCTGCACTTCTGTCTGTATTTTTTCCGCGTCAGCCCGGGACCTGGTATTTGTGCAGCCTTGGGTGTCGCCGGAGACAAAGTTGACAGTCACTTCAGCACACACTAAAGAAGATGAAGGCAAAAGCCTGCGTGCTCATGAGACATTTATTACTTTACTTGACATTTTCATTTGAATGCATTACTTCTGTTGTTATCTATAACAAAAGGTCATGGGTTCGAGTGTCCTAATTAACTCTACCTTAATTAACTGTGCCATAATTTGGTGCCATAATGGCAGACGTCGGATGCATCCCATGAGCCGTCTAAGGCTTTTGCCTTAATAAAAGATTTCTGCTAACTTAGGGCAATACTGTGTGTTCATATGCGGCCACAGTGTTTAGTAGCCCTCCCTTTTGCGGCCTGAGCGCACATGCTAGAGTACGAGAGGTGATGACAGAAGCAGCCCTATGGCCATGTAAGCCAAAACCCACAGTGGTCGTTACTCCTGTGTGATATGAGACCCCCACATATTACAGAATGGGTGCTAAGAGAAGGAAAGCATGGTCAGGGGCAGCAGAGAACTAGCTGGGTGGTGTGATGAAATTGGGAAATTTGCAGGCATAGAAGGGGATCAGCTGGCTCAAGGCAGGGGTAATTGGAGATTGCTGGGAGAGGCCTCCAGCCTGCAGTGGGCTATATATTCAGATGATGTTGAGGATGACTGTACATTTGAGCTGAGTGCTTAGATGCGCACCGCACATCTTATTGCTCAAATGCAGAACACATACAAACATGCATGCGCATGGCATGAAGGCTTGATTTGTGAATCTTGGCTTTGTTTGTATTCCCTGCAGATTCACTTTGGAAAATGCTGAAGCCCTATGGCCTTGACCCGAAGTGAGTTTTTCCTTATACTTCTAGTACCTGTGGGAAATGGTTTACTTCAAAGCTGGTTCAAAGGGTCTGTGCTTGTTGGTTTGCATCAGTTACATTATTTTGTTCAGTGATGCCTTTCCATTCGATGGGTTACCAGTTGGTATGTTATACTAATACTGTTGTGACGTTCTTTACACTATGATTCTTGTTTGTGTTTGGGGTGATACCTGCAATGCCATTGGCTTCGAGGGTTGTTCACAGCCCTAAAAAAATGTTCACAAAGAAATGCCTCCTAGTTGTTGTTTTTTTCTATTCATCAAGCTACTATATTAATTGGAGGCTGGTAATTTGCAAATTTCTGTGCTGATGCTCCTTGTGATTGCACATGCATTTTCATTGCATTCTGGAATGAAGCATAACTGCAGCAGCCGTGGAAATAGCGTCATTAATTAGCGTCCCAAACTGTGAGCTCTCTATAAACTTTTGCAGTGGAGCAGGGATGTTGTAGACACCAGTAAGAAGAGTGTGGTTGCGTGAAGCTTATTCTGAGGTGTATGAAGCTGTGCTTGGTGAAGTACATTAAAAGTGGAATGAATCAGCTCACTCAAGGTGGCTCGCGTAACCAATCGGGAAACAACCATGGTTCAGTTACCATATGAACATTGAATCAGTGTTCTGAACCTCAACAGGGAAAATGATGAGACAATGAAAAAAACCAGTGTGTGTACCACAGTGTTCTTCAACTGCTCACCTATCAACCATATACTGCTCTAAAATGCACGTGTTTGTGAAATGCTCAGCTATTTTGGTAGGTTGTGCATGTGTGTGCTAATCCTCTGCACGTGCGTATGCCTTTCTTCTCAATTTTTTTCAGCTTGTTGGATTCTGCCTTTGGTGACGTGAGGAAGCTGATCTGCGTAGAGCTTGTCAAGCAAGTGTACCTCGAGCAGTCTGTGGTTCTTGGATCTGATCCACCATTGAATCAGTACCGGTGGGGCGTGCGTGCAAAGAAGGAATTCTCAAAGCGTTCTGTCCTCGAAATAGTCTGCAAGGTACTTTTAGTCTCATTAACAAGCATAATGGAGCTAAACTGGCCAGTGATAATGAAGCATTGTTGCAGCACTGTTCTGTGGTTCACAAGATATTCTCTGCGCCCTGAATTGGGCTTGTTGGTTTGCTTGTGTATTGGATGTGTCATGCTTAAATGTTACATGACCAAAAACAGTAGGTGCTAAAAAAAAAGGAATAGGTACAAAAATAAGAAAAAAAAAACAAGAACAGGTGCCGACTACCAAAAAATGTATGCACAAAGAAAGCAAAAATCTTTGCTCACAAAAATTAGGGCCATTCGAATGTTCAGTATTGTGAGTACAAGTCAATTATTACATATAAATATTATGAGGCCGAGACCGACTAAGTTGCGAAACACTTATTCCAAAAAGGAAATGCGCCAGCTCAAGAGTAAAGGAGCAGAAGATTAGGGATGATGATGGCTATGTACATATAAGAATAATGAAGTACATTAATAGTGCTTACACTAACTTCCCTCCTGCATGGAAGCGGCCAGCCTGGCCCCAGCTTAGATAACATCTAAACACAGAGTGCAGGGTTTCATCCGCGAGGCTTGGACAATTTCTGCATTCCAGCGATGGCGGTCAGTGAAAGGGTGCACTGGGACAACGAGGTAGTTCACTGCAGAAGTTTGTTGCACTATGATGTATGGGTCAATGTAGTGTACAAGGAACTTCTTACAGAGTTCTAGAGTTCGGAATAGAGTCCAAAGCAGGGCTTGGTCTCCAAGGTGAAAACTGATGTCTATGCGTTTGTCGTCGCAGCCACGTTTTTTCTCAACTTGGGTAGCATCTGTTCTTCGCCGAGCGATTCGACGACAATTTGCAACTCTGACAGCAAAGTCTTCTGGAAGGGACACGTTAGGCAAAAAAGCTGAAAAAAGAAATTCTCTGTTGAATACGGAGGAAAGCGATCATCCATACACAAGGAAAAAGGGGCTGCAGCCGATAGCCCATTGAATAGTTGTGTTATATGCGAATGTCACAAAAGGATGAATTTTATGCTAGTCAGTGTGGTTAGGACGGACGTACATGGAAATCATGTCAGGCAGTGTGCGATGGAAGTGCTCAGTAAGGACGTTGGTTTGTGGATGATAGGTACAAGTAGATTTTTGCACAGTATCAGTGGCCCAAGGAACTTCCTTGAGAATTTGGGAAATAAGTGCCTTGCCGCAGCCACTCAGAATAATGTGAGGAGCCTTGTGGTGCAAGATGTTGAGCACAAGAAATAGCCAGCGACCTCAGAATGAATATCGGATTGAAGAGGTGCAGTCTCGGCATATCTTGTTAAGTGGTTGACCGAAGCGACAATCCAGCGGTGACCGGAGGGTGTCAAAGGCAAGGGTCCACATAAATCATCACCAACAAATTCAAAAGGTGCGTCCGGGCAAGGGAAAGGTTGTAGTAAACTGGCAGGAGGGGAGGTCGAGCATTTGCGGTGTTGACATGACGCACAAAAGGCAACGTATTTGGCCACCATTGTAGATAGCTCAGAAGCAGCAGGTCTTGATGCAGTCATAGGTCTTGTGGAAGCCTAAGTGGCCAGCTGATACTTCATCCTGAAACGCCTCTGATATGTGAAGGCGAAGGCAGCGAGGTAGGACTTGGACCCACCGATTACCTGTCAGGTGGTAAACGTAGCGGTGTAGCACACCATCTTGAAGGCGGAATTATGATAGCTGCCGTCGCAAGTGACTATTGGGTGGCTCGGTGACCCCACTAATGTGATCCATGAAAGTTCGGCAGTAGGATTCGGCCCGCTGAAGCAAGACGAAATCAAAGCGTGATGAAAGCATAACTTGGTCCAGGGGCCTTAACGAGAGCTAGTGTGAGGCAGATGTAGCGTTGGAACGACGTGATGGGGAGGACGATGGCGCGTTACTGGGAGAGAGTGAGAGTGGGCAGCAAGACAGTGTGTCTGCATCGTGATGACATTTGCCAGACTTGTACATTATTGTAAAGTCATATTCCTGCAAGGGGAGTATCCAGCGTCCTAAGTGCCCTGATGTGTTTCTCATTGATGACAGAAAACGCAGAGCATGGTGGTCAGTGACGATTGTGAAGTGGCGGCCATAAAGGTGTGGGCTAACGGTAGGGGCGAAATTTCTGAACCGACCAAACAATAGCCAGACACTTGCCAGACACATTTGCCCTTTAGAGGCTGCATTACGTTGCAGAAGTACTGCTCCAATACCTTGTGTGCTTCCGTCAGTATGGAGTGTGGCGGGGGCTCTTTCGTCGAAGTGGCGAAGCACTGGTCTGGAAGAAAGGTGTTGCTTGAGAGCTTGAAAAGCCGACTCACAGTCTTCAATTCATGTGAAGGAGCCACCGGTAACCAGTAGCTTGTGTAGAGGAGCCACTATTGCAGCCAAGTTGCGGATTAATCGACGAAAATTGGACACCAAGCCGAGGAAACTATGTAAGTCTTCCTGCTGCTGTGGACGAGAAAACTGGAGAACAGCAGTAATCTTTTCGGGGTCTGGCTGGATGCCATCCTTTGAGACGTCGTGGCCTAATACTTTTATACTTTTGCTTGCAAATGTGCATTTTTTTGTGTTGATCAGGAGACCAGCATTTGCAAGGCACTTGAGAACTTCGTCTAATCGTTGAAGATGTTGGCTGAAGTTAGAGGAGATGACAATATCATCCAGGTAACAAGAGGCAGGTCTTCCATTTTACTGCACAAGGAACATTGTCTATCGTGTGCTCAGATGTGGCTGGAGCATTACAAAGGCCAAAAGACATCACATTAAATTCATAAAGTCCATCCGGTGTAGCGAACACGGTTTTTTCTTTGTCAGTCTCATTTATGGGAATTCGCCAATAGGCTGATCGAAGATCAAGGTGGGAGAAATACTCCATCCCCTGTAGTGTGTCCAAAGCGTCGTCAATTCGAGGTATGGGAGGTATGGGATTGCGTGTGATCTTATTTAGCGCTCGATAATCAACGCAAAAGCGAACGGAGCCATCTTTCTTCTTGACCAGAACCACAGGAGAAGCCCAGGAGCTAGATAAAGGACGCGTTATGTTTCACGCAAGCATGTCAGCAACCTGTTCTTCAATGACCTTTCGTTCAGACAATGATACACAGTAAGGGTGTCGTCGTATGACAGCAGAACCATCGTTTTCGATGCGGTGTGTGGCCACAGAAGTTTGGCTCAACACAGGGGAATAGCTATCAAACCAGGCCTTGTGTTTCACCAAGAGAGCCAGTAAGGCTTCAGCCTGAGGAGCTGTTAGGTCAGAATCGATGACAGCTGGGAGAGGGAAAGAATCATCCCAACCTGAAGTTGGTGCTGGCGATGAAGAAGGCAAAGCTTTACGATAGGGATGGGTTGAAAGTCGGTGAGGGTCGCCACAGTCATCCCTTTGGGCAACATCACAAGATTTGGCGTTGTGTTGCAGGCAGACAGAAAAGCACAGCCACGTGAAAACGAGACAAGGCAAGCAGTGGTGAGAATTCCACGTGAAATACAGCAGGGAGAAGGGGGGACTGTAGCATCTCCGTCGGCGATCTGACTGAATTTTACGGCTACAATCTTTTTGTGACCAGGATGTAGGACGTAGTCTACAGCAACAGCCAAATTGAAGTATGAAGATGACGAGTCTGTAATAGGTGCAAGCGCTGTATCCATGATATGTACAACTTTCTCTCTACATGAAATAAAGGACTAATAATAATAATAATACATAAATAAATAAATGACGCCTGAAGCAGAATGTAGAATGTCCCAGACCAGGATAAGTTCATGAATACATGAAGGAAGCACAATAAACGCAACGTGGTGCTGAATGCCGTCGATGAGAACACGAGCATTACGCTGCCAATCAGGGTGAATTAATGCATTATTAGCACCATTCAAGGTAGGTCGAAGCTAACTTGTTTCAGAGCCACGAGGACAAATCACAATGAAGAACAGACACGGCGGCACCGGTATCGACGAGAGTTGACACAGGAATGGCTTCAACACGGGAACTCCTTTAACAGTTACAGAAAGCATGTTGGCCGAGCAAACAGGAGGAATTTGTGAAGATCGATAGGAAGCAGTTTTCACTCCAAAAACTTCCAACAGTTAGTTTTCTGGGTGCTGGGCTGAAAGATGGGAAGTGGGGCGAAGCGGTAATGTAGAGCGCTGGTAGGATGAAGGAGAATGATGTCTGGCTGAACGGGGACTATGATGTGGATTGAGGGCTGCTGGAGGAGACGGAGAACAGTGCTGAGGAAACGAGTACGATGGGGGTAGCAGCTGTCAGGTCGGCAGGTGTGGTCTCTCTCGTACTCGGCATAGCCACGTCTTTTATTCTGTTGGCGATGGCGGCAGAGTGAGATATATGGCTGCATACACTGCAGTAAAAGCAAACTGGATGAAGTGTACGCTACTGAGGGTAGGATGGCGCAGCAAGCGCCTGGGTGCCCATCGAAGCCAAATGGCCATAAGTAACTTCAGTACGCACGAAGGTCACGGTAGTGGTTCGCAGAGAAGCAAAACCCGTGTACGTACGTGTTGAGCACGCTGCTGGAGTAAGAAGCATTGTGGATGTAGTCATCACTTACAACTCTTGATTGACAACCTCGCGCAAGTCAAAAGTTTGGGGTTGTGACATAGGCAGCAGGAGAATGCCGCAGGTTTTGTGCTTGAAGCTCTTCACGGATGATGGTTTGGATGAGAGCACGGAGACCAGAAGAATGGGGGACCTGAGAATCGCTGCTGTCCTTTTGAAGACGAAGAGACTACAGCTCGTCTAGGCACTGATAAGTGGAAGTTATGTGGTGGACGGAAGCTGGATTTTGCATGATTGAGGCGTTGAAAGCGACAGTTCCAATGCCTCTAATTATCTGTCGAATGTGTTCGGCTTCCGTCATGCTAGGGCTTGCATGGCAGCCCAGAGCCAAGACATCCTCTCTCTATGAAGTGTAAGACTCGTGTGGAAGTTGGAGGCAGATGTCTAGCTTCTGTTTGGCAACTTCTGCATGGCCAGACGAGGAAACGAAGATGTGCCGCAGCTTGGCGGTAAACGTTGACTAAACTGCGATTTCGGAGTCATGCTTGAAATACCACGTCTTTGCAACCGGTCAAATAAAATACGATGTGCACCAATTTCTGGGTGTCAGTCCACCGATTGCATGAACTCATGAAGTCGTTGTCGAGCCATTCGTCAATGTCATCACCACGGAACCCTAGGATATTGATCTTGGAGGCTTTGGGCATGCGTACGAAATGTTTTTATAGCTTTCATTTTTCTTTTTTATTCCATGTGTAGTGTTGCATTATTATCAGAGTGTTTATGATAGGTAGATCTCAGGTGGGCTGTTTACTCATTTTCCTTCATATTATATCTGAATACACATACATTTATTATGAAAGCTACATTCGTTGAGTAACACACTTGTGTCATTCACATTTCAACCTGGACCATGGGTGAAAATAGTGCAAAATAAACACGGACAAGGGAGGAACACAGGACAAACACTGACTGCCAGCTACTAGGATTTATTGTGCACATATACCTATGAAAAAGGGGGGAAGGGTTGCTAACTTCCACTTCATTCACGCATGCTCACATTCATACCCTTTTAAGAGATAAACATTTTGAATGTGCCTGTTTGTCCTGATTATGTGACGGGGTCTTGTTTGTCCAGGTCATGGGCCAAGGGACACGTCCAGAGCACTGGGCATCGGTGTACGATGAAGTAGTGCGTTCCGAGCAAGACAACTGACAAGGAACCTGATGTTAACCTCCCACATTGGGCATCATATAATTCACTGCATAATACTTATCTTTCTTTTTCCGCAGTTTGAGAGGAAGGCAGTGTAAATTTTTCTACAGTGCAGACAACAAAAAGTGAGGGAGAGAAACCGGCACATCGTTTGGGGTGTCTGTTTCTATTCTTTCAGCAGACTAGCGCACATTAGGAAACAAAGAAGGCCAATGTACAGACAGATGGAGCTCTCTGCTCATTTGTTCTTTCTTGGTTCTTCCTGAGTGAGTACTGGTCTGTTGAAAGGACGCAGACACCTTAAGTGCCATGCCACAGAGGTGCAGCAATTATTGGCAAACCAGCACTTCTTGATCTTTTTGTTATACTATAATTTCAGTTTGGTTGCATATATGTAATGTAAAGATTGTTTGTATTTTGTGTCTTCACCCATTACTTATATTGTAAGCCAGACTGCTATATTCTGGTATTAGCTGTTTCGCAATAAGGCTTGCACCTAAAAAAAATTCAGCTCAGGTTTGGTTATAATTTCTTTTTAATTTTCGTTTCACACACAAAACGATACTGTGATATGTACATACTTCACCGACTTTATCTGCTGGGTTGCTTGATGATGAACGTCCTTCTGTAAATAATAAAGTTGTGTAAATGTTGTATACCTGACTCCTGAACTAAGATCTGTTTCGAGACTGCACCAGCACCATGTTCCTCTTGTTGGATGCAAATGGGTGCATTTGCTCGTAGTTCTACGGCAATCACTCTCACCTTGGACTGCAACGGGGGGTATGGTCTAAAGATAGTAATACCAATTGCAAATAAATTTTTTTCAGTTCCAGTTATTAGCTTCCTAAAATTATAGCCTATATAGCTAAAAACCTATGTAATTGTCAGTATTGCTACTGCTCCATGTGTAACAAAACATAGGTTTTCAAGATGTCCACTGTAGGTGTAACAACATCCAAAAAAGAAAATATTTAAGTCAAACTAAATTAAAAGATTTTTCTTCTACAATAATGAATTCTTAATTTGTAGCGAGAACAAAGCTTTTAATAAGCAAGAAAATTGAAAATTGGAGTGGCGCTAGATATTTTGGGCTGTGTTGCGTCTCATCTGACCTGACCACTGGCTAATTGACAGAAAACGGCAGGGTGGGAGATTGTGTGGGGATTACGTCAACTAGTCCGTTTTGGCACGGCGATCCAAATTGAGGTGCAACAGGGGGACTTTGGTGGTGGCAATTTATTCTACAATGAAGTCATATGTATTGGCCCTCAGGAAATGGTGATAGAGTTCGAGGGGAATAATCTATATCGATATAACTCGGCTGAATGTTTTCCTTTGGCAACTTGAAAGTGAATATTTTATTTTACAAGCTTGTTGTAGACTATTACATCAATTATGCACCATTCTGCTGTGGTTTAGAGTTTTGTAAAAGGCATTAACCAATAATAATAGTGCTGCAAACCAATAACTTGGGGTTGTTTCATGCTTTCTTTTTGCCATGTGTGTTTCATTCAGTCGCTTACACTGCGAGTCTTTGTTACTGCGTTTCAGTTGCTGCTTGAGAATAATACACTCGCAATGTCGGATAGCATATGCTTCTTGAACGTCGCCATTCTTTCCAGATAGACGAGCCTGTCGATTGGTTCGTAGGGGCACTAGTGGATTATTGTGGTACTTTCTAGAATTTACATTGTCACCACAAGAATATCTCGAAAATTCGGTGAGGCAACTATAATTGTGGCCAGGTGTGAGCACTGGCATTTGACGACCACTGAGTGCACTTGCTGTTATAGCCAGTGTCGAGTTGTTTTGCTTTACTTTCTATGTGGGAATAAGTTTACCCAACAAACTTAGGTCTTCACCACTGCTCGCCTGTCAACTGTAAACAAGAGAGTTGTCATCGGTACACCAAAACTTGATGCAATTATGTTTCGTTCCATACTCATAGAAAGTGTTATCTGTGAAGCTTCACAAGAATGCAGGAGTCTGCAAGTTGTGAAACCAGACTTTTCATGTGGCATGCTGATCAACGGCTCTTTGCTAAACTTTACGGAGACTTGTTTCAATACGGTCTCCTGTGGTGTACACCCGGTATCCTAGATTTGGAGTTATGGTCCAAGAAGCTCTCAGGTTTAAAGGCAGTAATAAGAAGGTAAGCATTGGCATGGTGACATTAAGCAAGGGATATCAAAAGCTATGTGGTGCATAGGTAGAGAAGAACCAAATTGATGTCGAATGAAAGTTGGTACATCGCTGCAAGAATGTGCAATCATGTGCTTATTATAGACAGCAAGGAGCTAAAATTAAAACGTGATGACTTTTGCATGTGTTGACTTTTGGCCTTGTTGGTACATCTAGTGCGTAGTGCAGAAATTTAGGAAAACAACGGACAGGACAGCACTTGTGCATGTCCCCTCTACTGTCTATTGTTTTTTTTTCTGCTGCTAAACACCAGAAAAAATATATAATGACATTAAAGTTGTGCTCTGATTAATGGTTTTCTGGAAGTGGACTTCGAAGTCTCGGAACTCTTGTCCTATGATAGAGAGAGCAGTTAGGTTGGTCTTATTAAATATCTTCGAACATGTAGAAGTTAATACCCTGTATAGCAAAATTTGAGGAAATCATCTGGACAAAATTTTGCTGAAAGTGAAGTAAAAGAAAAAGGCATAGAACCAAAAGATTAGAACCAAATGACACACGAAAATAGACCTCATATTCAAAGTAAGCATATAAAAGTGGATATTTCTACTAGTCTTTCAGCATAACTAGAAGGGTAAAGATTCTTAGTGCAGTGGCGCATGTCACCTCATAACATTGCTAATAAATTCTGTGGAAGACCGCAAGGTGAGGAAGGTTCATGAAATGCGCATTATCATCCACTCGACTATTGCATGAGGTTACAAAGGAAAGCCATACAATTTTCCCAGAAAGAAAGCTTCGCAACTGAAGAAACATTTGTTCTGGTCCGGTGATCGAACCTGGGACTAACAGCCTTTCTGGGTTAGCTCGCATGGTAGAGCGACTGCCCCTGAAAGATGTTAGTCCCTAGGTTGATCGTTGTACCAGGGCGAATTTTTCTTCAGCTGTGAAGCCTTCTTTCTTAGAAACTCGGAAACCCGCATTGGTTTCCTCTGTAGTTTTGTGCCACAGCTTGGTGGATAATAATTTTCCATTTCATGCTACCCACTAGTCCCAAGAGGAATTCACTTATAATCGTCAATGAAAAGTTTAGTCAAAACAGTGTGGCGGGCCCTGGCATGGAGAGAGCCATATGAGAGACTGCAGTCATATGCACGAAATTGTTGTGCGAAGTGGCGCTTCATTTCCAATGCCAGCCTCCAGTGGGCGTCAAGAAGACTTGGCTCAAGGAAGGGAGCACGTATAGAGTACTTGGCATGCAGGCATCTTCGTTTGGGGCGGCGTAGGCCAGAGAAGTCATGTTAATGAAGCCAAGCTGAGAGAAGGCATCAAGCAGCTCTGATAACACATAGTGTAATTAATATCTCCGGCACATCATTTGTGGTGTCCATTAGGGTGCTCTTCCTGTGTCCTTATTTTAGTGTTGCTGCAGTCTTCTACACTGATTCAAAGAATGTGATTTGTGATTGGCTAATATCCTTACATCATTGGTTGATTTCAAGAAGTACTAATAAGCATAGAACCCAAGAAGCACAGTGCAGGGAATCAAGGTTCATATTTTAATATTTTCGGAAGGAAACGAGATGTGTAAAATCATCTTCACTGTTCGTTTTAATGGCAGATGTGCGTAACTTCTGTTCCAACCGCCCTCCTAGATTTATGTAAATGAATATAGTTGATTTGTAAAGATGCTGCTGTGCTGGAATGCTTGCATATCAGCTGTGGTTATGATTGAACTAAGATATGAATTTAGGTTTCCGAGTGCTTCAGGGCTTTTCAGTAACGTGAGATTACACGTCATGGTTATTTTTCCTTTATTTGCGTTAATATTTTTAGGCTACACACTGCATTGGTTTGAAGAGTATTTGCCTTGCTAAAAACAAAATTTAAACCTAAATGTTCAGTGTTACTGCTGTAACTGTAATTGCAACCAACCAAATTTCCTGCATTTTTTTGGAAAGTGCACCAATCAACATTGCTTAGTCGTGCTGTTGTGCAGGACAACATTGACAGGAACGGTTTCGACAGAATACCTGCAACTATTCTCAAGCTGTGCGAAGCTGCACTACAGTGGTATGTAGATCCACTTGTTCAGACTCTGGAAGCTTTAGTGTAGCTGTGATGGAAGGACAGCTCTGATAACTGTTTAACTGCAATGTAAGCAGCCTTACATTTCTCTCTGCCTACTGGTACACCTATTTTGTTCAGCTTGTAGAAAAGCGTAGAAATAAGTTTGAGAGAACAAGAAATCACGTCAAAATCAAAAAGCAAGCTAAGTAAGTTTGGCACGTTGGTACACCTTCATGAATATAAATATGCAGATCTTGGAATGTTGTGTTTGCCCATTTTGTTCCTGCGTCATTGATGGAATCTGGTGCACAGACATGCTCTCGCACACTGATGCTACAAAATGCAGTACAAACAGTGATCAAGTCAGCTGGTTGGCGTAGGCTCGGGAAAAGTACGTGTGATTGTGGCCTAATGGTTAGAGCATTGGGCTACTCTTCTGGAAGACCGATGTTCGATTCCCACCATCAGATACCCAATTCAATTATGTTTTTTAAGGTATGGGCTAGTCAGCAAGGCAGCAGAACCCACCAGGCGTGGTCAGGAAAGTTCCTGATGGGTTGCAAAGAAAGCTTCGCTGTAGAAAAACAAGCCTGGAAAAAGTATGAGGACAAAGAAAACGACAGGATGGAGCACTGTCCTCTTGTCTTTCTTGCTGTACATTTCTTTAGCTTGGTTTTTTTCCTGTTGATGATTGAAACTGAATTTGGTTGTCTTCAAGAGCTGCTCTTGTGACATTATTGAGGCTGAGGCTTCTGTGTGCCAACACCTTGAGACAGTGTGTTCAACAATTTTAAGCACTCTTTTGTCACGCGATTCTCTCTAGTTAGAAAAAAAAAAGACGATTGCTTTTTTACCGAAGTAGTTTTCATAATTATTAGAGATAAGAGAACTACTGTGAATAATAAAGGTTCCCAATAATAGAAAGATTTCCAGCTGAATCTTTCACATGGTGGCAAATTAGCCAGTGAAGGTGTTCTGAGCAAGTCAAACTCCGTGTCCAGAAACACTCTTTTGAATTGAGAATTAGCCCTGGTTAAACTCGGAGGTGGAAACTAACACTTTTGCTGCTTGGACGCAGACTCAAACAGCCTAGCTTGACGCTTACAAGTGGCCTCCAGTGCGCAATCTTCATCAGTAGGCTTGCACTTGCCGATGTTCTATGGAGACAAAGCCACTGGCCGCATTCTCCACTTTCGCATGGGCATGTCGTCGTTGGTTATAGTCGCGTCTCTGCTGTCGACGCCTCTTCTTGTACCCGGTGTGTTCTTCGGCTGTGTGTACAATGCGTGGTGTTCCCATTTTTCCTGTTTTTGTTCCAACTTTTGCAATGGTCTACCTCTGCAATGCACAGTCCCATTCTTAGACTCTACGACGGCTACCGTGGCGTACATCCCAGTGCTCTCCTGCCACAACTGCTGCACTGTAGGGCAGACGACAGCAGACGCAGCCAGCAGCAACGGTGCAACCCACTTTGCAGGTGTGGCGCGTGGTGAAATAACGTGTCCTTTCTTCTCTGCTATACTATTGTTCATTACCCCTATTCGGTGCTTGCACCACCATCTTTTTTGTTCACTTTACGGACGTTAGCCAGCCCAGATACCCCCCTACAAGACCATGCATATGGCTCATTCCAGGTCCGCTTCATTCCAGCTTTGCTGTGAAATTATACAACTACCAACCTTACAGTTCTGCTATGATTGCTTCAGTAATATATACTGTACTCACTTATAACCAGGTTATTTAAAGTAAAATTTTGGCTTAGCTGAAACAGTTGGCCTAATGCTGTAAAACTGCACAAACCATAAGCAGTAACTGAAGTGCTTCCACACTACATGCTTTCTAGAAAGATTTGGGTGAGTCCTCGAAACTCTGCCTCTGCTTCCAACATCAATCATCTGTTGGTTGCATGACTTAGGACACCAATGTTGCTGTGCACAACTGCCTAGTCCCATGGTTTTTTCACATCTTGCTTCAAGCCCCGAAAAATTAACACTGCAATAGCATTGGTCATATAAAGAAATATTCATGTTTAATAGGCTCAACAATTTCTCCATTGAAGGTCTTGCATTTAAATCAATACATTAAAAACTCTTGTTAATTATTTAAGCTCTTAGTACAAGATACTTTTGGTTGATTATAGGACAATGAGCAATAATAAGCTGGTTGCATTCCCATAGTGCCTACCTCCATTTCTTAAGGTTTCGTGCAACCTGAAACACCCTATATATGACACTAGAACGCAGGGTTTAGGAATTAACAAGGAAATTGAATTGTTTATTAAATGAAAATACACTTTCGTGAAACATTATCTCATGTGACACTATTTGACATAACTTAAAAGCAAAAGCACACGTTCATGGGACATTATCTTCGCATTGCGAAAGACACACGTTCAAGAGTCTTGAAGTAGTCTTTCAACTTTTGGCTCAGTTTCTGATGTTGGCTTTCCATCTTGGGTGAGCTCTTCAGTGCCACAAGAAGGCGGTCAAAAGTTGTGTGGGGCAACCAGACGGGAGGCAAGTTCGCATGTAATGCTGAGGTCAAACCAAAGTACTCTTTTCCTTTTCCCAGCACAGCATCAACATATTCGATCGATATATCTGTTGCCTCTTCAAGACGTGAATATGCGATCAGAAGCCGCAAAAGCTCTGGTGCATCACGCTTCTTGTACGATTCAGTCAGCCAAGGAGGAAGCGAGTAGCCATTGCACAAAAGCTTGCTTGTAATTAGGCGGTGATAACGAGTGGTTCCTGGCTCTCTCTCATGCTGTTCCAGGTAGTGATGAAGAAGGAGCCATGCCTGTCCAGGGATGTCCAGCACTGCCTTTGGATTCTCGATGATCCACTGTGGGTTGATGGTCCGAGCACTCCGGATCGTTTGAGCAGGCAAGCTCTTTATGCACTGCTGGACAACGCCCTCGAACACAGGATTCAGGTTCATGGAAAACTGCTTGCAAATACGAATGGCAATGTTGAAGTGGCCGCAGCCCACCAGAAGAAGAACAGTTTCTTCGGGAGTGAGCGGCATGCGGATGCTATCTTGGCTAGATTCAACGAGCTGAAGCCATGCCCGTACCAGACTCAGCTTGCGGCGGACGTCCTCAACTTGGATCACCTCCAATTTTCCTGGTAGTGCCTGTGGAATCTCTTCACCTGTGTTGTCACGCTTTTGTGACCTGTCCGGCTTTCTGCCAATGGGTAGAGGCATGGCAACCCACGCATCTTCAGGCTTCACAAGCAGCAGGCAGTTGACAGCAGCAAGGAGGCACAGTTCTTGTTTCTTAAGGCTATCTGATCCGGTAGCTTCCTGTTGAAGCCGGAAGGCGTGCTCATACATTGCTGATGCAGCTCTCCGATACTTTTTCGAATTGACATGCATGCAATAGAGGACATCATAGTAATGCTGTTCTGCAACATCGGTTGCTCTTGCACGTGCCTCCAGGATGTGGACGACATCAGTTTCAACACCTTTGAATGGGAATGTGACAAATGTCGAGAGCTGACGCCTTTCGCACAGCACAACCACTAACTGGTTCAGACAGACGTTGCGGTGGTCACCATTTGGATTCTGTATCATGGCATGATATGCTTCGGTGATGTGACCCAGCTGCAGTTGGTGCTTGAACAGCAGTGACCACAACCCCGGGACATTAGGGTCATCCTTAGGCGTGCACTTCAGAGCTGCCTCAGCTAGACTGATTACACAATCAGGGGCATCTGTGAATGCATCGATTACTTTCAGAAAGTACAGGGGCAGCAAAGATAGTTCAGATGATGAGTCGATGCTTCTCGTCCTCCCAATCTGCTGCATTATGTAAGGCTCGGTGGGAACACGTTCGTAGGCAAGTTTTTTATAAAGCATGCAAGCCTTGTGATACTCGTGGCACACAAGAAAGCTGGTGGCTAGAAGGTATGTTCTTGTCTCCCAGTTGTTGGAGCACCAGTCCATTAGCAGCCGGACATACTCTTGCAGCTGGAGGTGCTGATTTAGCTCGACCAAGGACCTCGGGAAGGTACAGTTGTTCGAGAATGGCCATATCAACTCTGCTGCAATGGATATAAATGATGGAAGAATCGCTGTCCAGATTTGGCTTGGCTCAAGTTCATATTTCTCAGAGAGTTGCCGCCTCACTGCCTCTCCACCTCCATTCCTCAGAAAGACCCAAACAAGGCCATACTGTTCTGCATTCTGGCTGATGATGCCAAATCCATCAGTGCTGCTACTTATAGTCATCCCTTTCATGCCTCCTTCGAGAGTATTTGCTAAAGGCGCACCTTCTGCTTCTGTGGCCCACAGAGCTGCATAGTATGCCCGCACAAGTCTCTGTGTCTCAGGAATAAGCTTTCTGCTGATGAGGCGGTCTAAAGCATCCCTGTTATGCCCTGCAGCAACCATGAGACCTTGGAGCAGTAGCAAATTTTGGCAGAATGTGAAACGAAACTGCATCACTTGGTGCAGACATGCAGCCATGAAATCACAGCCAGTCGTACTCCCGAACAGAAGGCTCCACACACTGAAGTGGAGACCTCGAGGTGTCGTGCATGGGTTCACTAGTGAAAGGTCCATAGAATCAATAAGCTTCTTCAGTGATGGCAGGTTAGTGTGAACTGTGTCAATAATCTTATTCACCACAATGCTGTACTCGGGGCCCAACAGGTGGGCAACCACTTTTTCAATCAGGCTTTGAAAGTCTTCCATGAAGTACAGGCCTTGTGAAAACTCGACCAACAAGTCTGGAGTCAAACATGAATTAATCATTCTTAGGCAGGATGCAAGTGCCTGTACACCTTCATCCGCCACATCACTGCACCACGGTGGAAGTTCTTCAGAAAGTATACAGCTTTCTTGCCAATCGCATGGCCTCAGCAAGGATACGTGGTCACGCCGAATGAGGGCTGCCATCCCTGTGCTTGGGTCTACAAACAAGCCAAGTGGCTTCAGGCCAACAGCGTGATACTCTGTGCAGGCATAATAAAATTTTCCCCAGCACTGTAGGGCCAGGTTCACATACTCCTGATCACCAAGCTCAACCTCCACAGCATTGGCATGAATTTCTGATTCAACAGTGCTCACAATGTCCTCCTTTAGATTACGGCGGCCATGATCAGCAGATAGCTCTCCACGCCGGCCGTATGTGCCTAGTACTTTGTAAAGGGTGTTGAAGGAAAACGCATTTTGTCCAATTATTTTCTCCAGGTAGAATTCTCGCGCATCCAGAGTTGGAGGCACGGTGATTTTCTCTGGTGGAACACTAGGCTGCAGATGGACACCAGCCCAACTGCCACTGGGACTGTCAAGCGCATCGATACACAACGAGCAGATGAGGGGCTCATCATTTTGTTGGACCCAGAGTGTCCACAGAGTAGAGTCCATCAAACAAAAGTCGACGAGGTCGTTCCCTGGGGCTCTTATGTTTGTTATTAGAACCATCTTGTGGCCGCCGCCCTGAGGCTGAATAGGCTGGAATACGAAGAAGTGGTTCCCCTCTGGAAAGCACGCGTAGACGCCGAGGTACACGTCGACGCCAGAGCTATCGGTCGCCTTGACCATGCACGACTGGCGGCCGCCGAGCCCCGACGCTGACTTCGAGGCCGGCCAATGGTCCAGCACAGAGCACATGGAGAGCAAGTCCTGGCTCCTGTATGACCACTGTCGGATGCGGAGGTCTCTGGACAGAGCGAAGATGAAAATGTCGTCGTCGGCTTGATGACACACAAGGCTCAGCGACGCCTCGTCGCTTCGCATCGAGGCGGGAAGAATGCCACTCAGAAAGCGAGTCACGCTGGCGCTCTTTCGAATCTCCATGGTCGACACCTGGCCGCCCACTTCCTGCGGGTCGATGGACACCACGAAGAGCGTGGAAGTGTTAGTGCCGAGCACGAAGATGGCTTCGCCATTCGCTCCGAGCCAGCTGCACGAGTTGTGGGACAGTGTAGTGCCAAGTCCCGCGTGATTCAGGACGTGGTAGTCGCGAAGCAATGTAGCCGAGGCGTCGAAGAAGACGGAGCGGATGCTGTACGTAGAGGGAAGCTGGGACCCGGGGTCCGGGCTGAGTAACCGAGGGTGTGGGAACGACAGGCGGTGCACGCTCGCTATGGTCGCCGCGAGGACAACGAGGTTGTTCCTGGTCTCGAAGATGGACACTCCTTCCAGCAGAGGCGTGTGCTGGAAGCGCAGACGCAGCTTGTTTCCAACTAGGTCCACGTCTAACGATTCCTCAGTCAGTTCCAGAACATTGTGGTTGGTTTTCCAGTAGATAAATCGGTTCCGTGTCGCGTTGGCCGACGCCGGGTCCTCTCGGTAAGCATACCCGCCGGCTCGCTCGGTGAGTTTGATGTCCTCGAGCGTGCTCTGCGCCGCGCCCGTGTTGATGGTCAGCTCCTTCCATTTCGGCGGCGAGGTCTCGCGCAATGGAACCTCGACAAATTTGACGTATTTGTTGCCTTCAAGCATTGTGAAGAGTTTTGTTTTGAAAAGTTAACATGTATCCAACGCGCGCGCGCTGGAAATGCCGCAGAGGCCGGCTAGGCATGTACAGCGTGCGCTAATGCAGGCACTCTGATGGCGCGCTAGTAAACAGTCCTTGTAATGAACACGCATCTTTGTTTTAATTTACATATTTTAAGCATATAGTGTAAATTTGAATAAAAACAAAAGTTTATTTAGGTGTATAAAACCTAATCTTTAAACTAAATACTTATTTTTTTGTACCATTGCGTTGCTTGTGTGATGGCGCCTCAAGCAGCTGTTGCAGCTTGTCAATGGCGGCTGCGACGGCAAGTAGTGGCTCAGTAAGTTTCCACAAATTTCCTTTTGCTAAGCTCGTTTTATTCATCGCCCCGTGATCTTATAGGTGTTACTCTTCCACTGAGTGATCTAAAATTTGTGTAGCGCTGTATTGATTCTTAGTGGTTAGTAGTTTTTGGTTGACGCGTTCTTGCTCATCGAAAGTTGTAATGAGGCCGCGAGCGTTTAAACAGCTTGTCGGGGCAGGCCATATGATTTTAAAATATTTGTTGTTGATTTGCCATGATGTATTGATGCTAGCTTTTGTGTTCTGGTCGATGTTATCATTTTTCTTTATTCATGTTTGTTCTAACGTTGCTTATTTTCTGCCATGACAGCAGAGCTCCAGCAGCAGTAGCAGCAGCAGCCAGGGACAAGAGTTCATAGTCCGGATACCAAAGTAAGTGAAGCGTCTGCGTTTGTGTTGATTGTACTGCGATAGATCATCCTTGTCGCGCAGCCGATCTCGTGACATCCTCTCTCGTTACACGTCTTGATGTCTTTTTCACGTGCAGTATTGTGCCGTTTCACCCAGGCAAACCAAGAAACGGTATCATGTCATGCGATTCAATGCTGCGCACAAACAAGACATATCCAAGTGGACGCAGGTGAGATGCATGCATGCGCGTCAACATGCTGCGGCGTATTTGACTACCGGAGTCTTGTTGTGTTGTAAGAAAACCAAATTCCACGTTGGCTATATACTGGGAGTGGAACGACCCCCTGTATGTGACGTCACACGCGGGTGGTTCTGAACGCGCGCCTTTTGAAAACTGTGTCCCTTGCGGAAAATGACAAAGTACTTTTTTTTTTCTCGTCTTTGAGAATGAGGAAAGATTTTCACTATTCTGAAAGGCATTAGGCATGTTTAAGTGCAACATATTTATGTGAAAAATTTGGTCTGCAATTTGGTTTATCGAGATCACTTTAACATTGTGGCAATATTTTTTCCATAGAGTTTCTCACTATAACACCTAGAGGGTAATCTGGCGCCACCGTCTATGGGAGTTTCTTAAGCGGGCACCGTGCCGTCATGGGAATGACGGTATATGTGTCTGCGAGGCTCGTGTTGGCTGGTGTTGTAAGAGGCTTCGTCTAAAACGTGGATATGGCTACGCAAATAACGCATTCTCAAAAGTAAAATCTTCATAAAATGATTCCATTCACGCATATTACATCTTTACTCACCCACAATGCATGACCGAGCAAAGAAAAGCAAGAACAGACGACCAACTGTTTCAAAGCGAGCGCGAACCTTGTCGTCTGTCCTCCAACTTTAGCGGTCCGCTGATACTTTTTACGTAACATGTAGTCGTACACACAATAACAAGTTCTCATAGTTAAACAAAACATATTCTCGCGTAATAATAAAACTAAAACAGCTTTTCACGTGCTGTTTTAGTAGAAAATGAATCATTGTGGCAGACGGAACAGTACTTGCCAAGCGCGTCTTCAAGGTGTCCTGTCTATACGAGAACGATGCCAATCCGAAGTCACAATATACCGGCATTCCCATGCATACCACAGCGCAGCAGCGCCAGATTTCCCTCTAGGTAATGTAGTGAGAAACTCTATGATTTTTTCCATACCGTTCCATAACAATTGCATTCGGTTCACCGATGCTGCGCATGTGCATTGGCAAATTTTTGCCTGTTGTGTATTTATGCCGCCATCTAGTAACAGCATCTAGTAGAAGTAGTAGTAGTAAGGGCCGCCATCTAGTAGTGGCCCGTACACGGGACTGAATCTAATGGTTCAGTCCTGTGTAAGGACTGCACCTCATCAAAATTGTGGAAAAAAGAAAGTGTGGCCTTTACACGACTCTATATGGTAGCCATGTAGTGGTTATGACAACTCTGTTACATTTAGAAACTAAAGATAATAAGAAATAAATTCCCTTTAAATGAATGGTTATGCCTTCATTGCTGTGGAATGTTAATGCAGAAGCCTACTTGTTGCATTATGTATGTGCTCTGCCTCAAGGTCTGTAAATTGTGTCAAGATTAAGATTATCGTTTTCTGTAAATTAAGCGTCATGTGATAGCTACGCAACGGAAAGTACATAGGAGCTACCAATGCTGTGTGGCACATTGCACAGTGTAAAGTACACTGTCCACCTAATAAATTATTTTGTTGCAATAATAAATTTGCAATCATGTCAAGATGTTTACACCAGTGTGTTAGAATGTACATCCACAGCTTTTCGAGAACAGAATTGCAAGATTTTGTCTTCAGAGCTGCTGTTTGCATCTATGTTCCCATACTAATACTAATACTAATGCTAAAGTATACATGAAATCAAGAGCTGGATGATATCCCCTTGTGTCTTGTTGAAACATGTTGTATGGAGAAAACAGACACTGACTGCAAGAGGTTTAGTATAGCTTATGTTGTGGCTCCATAATGAGCTGAAGTGGTGACTTGCAAGCTGTTTGAAAGTGTACTGCGAACAAGGCTCCTCTGTGGGAGCCAGAACATTGACGCTACTAAGCCTTTGTAGTCTGTGCTTGTTGTCTTCAATCTTTACTAAAATGTACCCTCGAGATCAAAAGGAACGAATCCCCCCCCCACCTTGTTCTCTGTTGTTTTGACTTCAGAGAGAGAGAGAAATAGAAGACAGGAAAGGCAGGGAGGTTAACTAGACGCACGTCCGGTTTGTTACCCTGCACTGGAGGAAGGGGTACGGGGGTGATGTGAGATAGATAGAGCACCATTCCAGAAATGTATTTCGCTAGAATAGCAGCTTGGGCTTGTTGGTTTTCCATCCTGCTAGTAACAGCGCAAAATGTAGACAAGAGACGAGACAAGAAGACACCACAAGTGCTGCAGCTTGGGCTTGTTGGTTTTCCATCCTGCTAGTAACAGCGCAAAATGTAGACAAGAGACGAGACAAGAAGACACCACAAGCGCTGCAGCTTGGGCTTGTTGGTTTTCCATCCTGCTAGTAACAGCGCTTGTGGTGTGTTCTTGTCTTGTCTCTTGTCTACATTTTGTGCTGTTACTAGCAGGACCATCCCAGAAACCTCGCAACACTTGTTTCGTGCCAAGAAAAGACTTAGTTTATGAGAAAATTGTATCTGAACGGTCCGAATACCTTTTTTGATAATTCAAATGTCCCTCCACCCAACCGGGTGAGTGGTGACGTTGCATACGCCAATCCTTTGCTGCCGTCGGTGAGTAAAACCGCGCCCGACAGACGGCGGCACTGAACCTGGACAGAGTGGTGGATTCACCGCTGTAGCCGCTTCTTGGTCAAGTGGCGTAGACTATTCGGGCATCCCGTGACATCACATGGAAGTTGAATTCACTGCTAATTGCAGCTTGTGCGAGTTTCGCGAGCCAGCCAAACCAGCGCAGCACTACGCGATCAGGAAAGTATTGAAGTGCGAAAGCGTGGGCGGCGCAAAGTCGAGCGCAAATGAAACCTTTAGACCGCCCGCGACTTGCCAAAGGTAATTTCAATGAGTTCATTTTCCTAAAAATGAAATAGAACTGGATAAGTAGCATTTTATTTCATCTTGTAATACACTGCAATAATGTTTTTTTTGCAATGAGTGGTTGAGTACTAATGACAGAATTTAACTGAGGAGTACTTTCGTCATCGGGCAAGTGCTTGAATGTACCAGGGGAGTCTCTTATCATGTCCTGCATTTACCTCGATTTATCGATTATTAAGGCTCTGTTCGTGGTAGTATTGATGCCTTAGAGATTCTCAAGCACTAATCTATCACTTTAGGTTGGATTAGTGTTTGTCTTTAGTGTCCCTTTAAACAAGAATTAAGAGCAACCATTCAGTAAAGTGATGCCCTGTTGCAGTTCTTCAAAGGTCTTGATTGAGGGGTAGAGGAGTTACATTTGCATGTGACAGCACATGTACCGACTGAAGTGGTTTTGTCTCCGGGTTGCCAAAGGTGTGCTGGAACGTGATCTTGCTTTTGATGAAAGAGGACTCTTCTTCACTTGGGAAACAAAAAAACGTCATTGTTTCCAGCGGTTTATGGTGCAAGGTGGTGGTCATCACAACAGTGTTCTGTCGACTGTGGTGTAAGTCATTTCAGATAACACTCACTATATTTCACCTTCAGGTTCGCATGGAGAGGGAGAATAACATGAAGGAGTTCAAGCTTGAGGACGACATGCCGAAATTTGGGGCGGGCAGCGAGTTTGGTAGGGACCAGAAGGAAGAGGCCCGGCGTAAGAAATATGGCATCATCATGAAGAAGTACAACCCCGATGACCAACCTTGGTTGCTCAGAGTTGGTGGCAAGGGAGGAAAAAGGTGAGTGGCTGCTGCTGAGCACAAGGTCGCAGGTTTCACTCCTGGTCGACTTCCACATTTTAATGGAGGCGGAATGCAAGAATGCAAAATGCTCATGTGTCATGGTTTGGGTGCGCATTCGAGGAATGACAGCAAATTTTCTAACGAGCACAAAGTCGTGCTAGTTGGTTGCTGAGCGTTCCGAGAAAAACAGCGCAGTGACAGGACCAATAAAAGACGAAGCAACACAGCCACTCGCTATAAGCTGCCGGCTTTCTTTGTTGACATGTCAAATGTGAAGCTGGCGATCTTTCTTACCTTTCTGCCATGTATGTAAGTCTTGCCTGTGAAGAAATTAACACTGTGTTTTGTATTTCTTTGGTCTTGTTGCTGCACTGCTTTTTCTGGATTAATTTAGGAGTTGTAGAAAGTTTACCGCACACATTTTGCATATAAAAGGACAACACTTTACGAGTATGTAGGCTGGAAACACATATATAAATTATTTTGATGCCAATGTTGGTCTTGAAATACCAGAAAGGGCTTCATCGACAGTATTGTGACGTGAAACAGAGCAAAGTTATTTTGCGTGTAGCATCAGGACTAGGTTTGACAGTGTTGCCTATAACAAAATAAGCAAATAAAAAAGATTGCTGGCTGTCCCGTAATTGAGAGTAGATGTAGTGTGAAATGACAACCGACAAAGCAGATTGGTGGGAGGTGACACTAGGAGATACTTGGAGATGATGCCTTTTGAAGGTTGCTATTGGAAATGACAAATGAAACGTCAGCGTGCTGGAAGTTACAGCTTGAGTGATAATGTGAACAAACATTAGGA
The DNA here is from genome assembly GCF_038994185.2 of Dermacentor albipictus. NCBI lineage: Eukaryota > Metazoa > Arthropoda > Arachnida > Ixodida > Ixodidae > Dermacentor > Dermacentor albipictus. The sequence continues at coordinate 47,707,583 of NC_091829.1, read as the reverse complement.
AGAACTGAGAAGCAATATTTTTTGTTAATTCTTTCGGAGTAACTAGCATATGTAATGCGTCCTGTACAAAGGGTAGGGGGATCTCGTTTTGTTCTCACAATTTGCCCTGATATTCTTGTTCGAGTGCCCGGATAACGGTGTTGGTTTTTGGCTCAAGGTCGCTTGAAGGCCGCTGACAACAGGAGCTAAAGGTATTTCGTGCTTAATACTGTATGCATTTCCTCTGGCTGCACTTTCGTGCAGAAGCCGCAGCGATTGCATGAACGGAGTGATTCAGCTTACCATAACACCATGACGCCACCACCTTTTGGATACCAAAGCCAAAACTGGTTCATAAAAAAGAGCATTGTACTAAATTATTTAGGGTACTCTGATGCCTTCCTGCAATTCTTCTATGGCTTGGAGGATCTGGACCTTCATTTAATGAGAAAAATAAAAATTATGCAGATCCCATGCTCTGTGCAAATTGATGTTGGGCTAAGCATTTTGCAGGTAGCTGGCCATTCAGCACCATCTGATGTTCTTCAAAGAGTTACCAGGTGGATCAACGTGTTTGTTTAAAGCAAGCAGTTATATTTGACACGAGCATATGTGTTACGACAGAAGCAAGACAACGATAGTATGGCGGTGACAGAATTTTTTTTACTCTGGGAACAAAGTTTATAACCTGTTTCGCTATGACCTGGCCTGATCCCGAAGACGTTGCAGTCTAACGCAATGCCTTAACGGGTTAACTACTACAAGGCAAGAATGAGAGAAACTGAGTTGCGCCTGCTCATGCACGAAGAAAATAGAGGGATAAGACTGTGACCAAATGGAAACTAGTGCACAGACACTAGCTGGTGCTCGTTCTATGTGACATGATGCCCAATCACTCACCTTAAAGAGCTAGGTTGCGTTGGCATGACAAGAACATGCGTGAGATCATGGCCTCAAGGTTAGAGCATCAGGTTGCTGTGCTCGGCATGGGAGGTTTGATCCCACCAGCAGGCACATGAATTTCCTTTTTATGAAATGAGGTGAGACAGGAACCTACCTTCTTGTTGCAAAGGGCCTGGGATGAGCCAAAGAAGACTTTGCATTCAAAAAAGTAAAGACAGGTTAAAAATGTCATGTCAGTAGTCCTTCAAAGAGCCACAGACAGTCAAAATTAACCACTAGCTCTCCAGTGTAGTATTCCTCATAGTCTACTGTGTAGCTTCGGGATGTCAAACCCCATTATTTTAGTTCACACTTCGCTTACCATTTGAAATGGCACCAAGGTCTGCATTCACAAAGCATATTCTATTAACTGTGGTAGGTTGGGACTTGCATAGGCCAGTCATCATCATGAATTATATGATTATAGATCAGCAGCCATTATGATGAACAGTTGTTGAACAAGGTATGTGTCAGGCTGAAGCAATCGTTTCGACAGGGTGAATCGTCTTTGTCGGGGCCTGAGACAGATCTTTAGTTTGAGCTATTTGTCTTTTTTTTTTGCCAAGGAGGGCTTTTTATGACATACTAAAAAGAAAAGAACATTTAAATTTATCAATAGGAATGCAACCCTGCATCCTGAAGGAAGTCCAGTAAGGCTGTGTAAGGGCAGTAATCTTGCTCTACTTGTTGAATTCGGCTAGAAGGTGAGTCATACTTAAATTATCAGTACAAGAAAGGTGCTGCCCATCCTGGCATATGCGTTTTTTGTTCATGTCCTTTTTGCGAAATTGATTTCCTAAACGAACAAGAAACTTGGACAGACATTCATTGTTCAACCACAGTTCATTCAAGTCTCCGTCTTTCTGTGTACTTCTTTCTTGTTTGGAGCAGCCATTATGGATGTCTTGGCTGTCTTGATCGAGAGTTGTGTTAAAGTTGTCTTTCCTGCGACATGCTTGCCACAGTGAGCATGCAATAAAAAGTCTACTTGAAAGACTGTGAAGCTTACCTACTGTTCCTATCATGTTGAGTCTTACTGAAAGCAGATTAGAAAATTTTGTCTGTTGCATGCCCAATGTAGTATTTTTAGCTTTTAACGAGCGGCGCTTGCAAGAGGCTTTGTATATATACTACTAATAGACAAAAATGGCTGCTTCGTTGTGTAAAAGGGCATAGAACAGGTGTGACTAAAATGAAACTTGCTAGCTGCATGCAACTCTTCACAGTTGCGTGTGTGGCTTGTGACTACTTATACCTGGTCAGAGAGTAAATTTTGCGCTTAATTCTGAGGTGCACTGTATTGCAGGAGCATCCCCTCAATGGAAACCATTGAGGAATTTCAACTTAGATCATTTTCAGAAACCAGTGTGGTGCCCCTTGGCAAATAGCAAGGTAATAAAAAGACTGCTAAAACAAAATTGCAGTGTTAGAGAAATTAAAAGTGTATATTAAAATTGGTGATGTCTGTTTGGTGCAACTTTTTTTGTTGAAGCTGACAGCTTCTCTGCTGACTGATACGTGCAGGTTCAAGGCCATACGCGAGGGAGGCGTTTCTGAAAATACGTCTTTCTACGTCTTCTGTAAGGCCCCCGACGGTGTCTTTGAAGCTTTTCCCATTGAGGAGTGGTACAACTTTAACCCTGTGAACCGCTTTAAGGCACTCACTGCTGAAGAAGCAGAAGTGGAATTTGAGAGGTAAGTGCATTGCGAATAGACTACATCGAACAGTGGCTTTAGTTGACAAAGGAATATAATGTCTGTTCAAAAGGCACCTACAGTTTTGGAAAACTTGTGAGAGAGTATGTCACTCTTGAGGTACTACTAGAGTGACATTACAAGGAAGGCTTCCTGTTGACCAACCTAGAGGCAGTGGGCTCCTATGTGAGACCAACGGCGAGGTACTCTAAATGCATCCATTCATGGGTAAGATCACCGCAACTTACTCTTGTTGCAAGATCGGGGAGAAATGGCCGGGTGTTGCAACATGCCATGCCCACTATTCTAGTGGACTGGTGTGGTTGCCTTCGTGAAAGGCTGTGTGATGTGAATGCCACTGCATCGACTGCTGTACTATGTTTTCACAAATTATTAGTAGTGTATGGATATTTGGAAGCTTTAAATAATGAATTGAAAATCGTCACATGGTTATAAATATATAGTGCACAAAATCCATTTAATTCAGACGAGACTGATATTTACAGTAGATTCTTTGAGATATGTTTTATTGCAGGTGTGTGTATTTTGGGATAAGCTGTGTTGCTTATTTAAAGAAGGCTGTCCTCTTGTTTGCCTGAATACATTTGGTTGCCTTGGGTCTCATCCACAGGAGAGACAAAGTGATGAACCACTTCTCCATCATGGTTCGCAAGAAGATGTCCCTCGAAGAAGAAGGAACCAAAGAGGAGGGAGAGGAAGAAAAAGGAAAGAAGGGGAAGAAGGGCAAAAAGGAGAAGAACAAGGACTTTGTAAGTGCCCCTTTTGCGTGCTGTTCTAAAAGCATGCTCATGAAGCCTGCAGATAAAATGGGCAGGTTGGTCCTATGGCCACAGATAGTTGTATAGATTAGTGGTGTGTGAATATTCGATTGAATAATGAATCAAATATTACACTATTTGATTTGGTCTTTGATTCAAATAGTCACCTATGTAAATGCGAATATTTTCCTAATAGTTTCCGAATATTTCAGAATTGTCAATCGTGCTTAGTTAGACATAAAATGGAAGCAAAAGTATAATAAATTTGATCCTCCTGGCCATAGTAGGCATAAGACACGAGAAGTTATGTAGTGGAGCAGGCTACATCACCTAGGAGGAGAGAGAGAGAGAGACAGGTGGCATAAAGATGTGCCATTACTGCTTCCCTGCAAAGAGCACGGATCAGCACCTATAAGTGAGAGGAGAAAGGTAGAGGACAGAGGAAGCTCATGTGATCGAATGCGTGTTGGGGGAGAAAAGCATGCGCCTCCTGTTCCTCTGGTCCAGCTGTGACTGTGCATGGCTGTCTGCATGGCTTACTGCATCTGTAGCCCGCACATTGTATGTTGAATGTCAGCTGCGGTGGGTGCTAGGGTTAAGGGGGGATGAGGGTCTTGAAAACTTTTTTTTTATTTCTTAACATATCTTCCTGAAAATTGGCATGCAGATATATCTTTGAATGCTGATCCCAAATATATATTCAGATTTTATATATCTCTTCTAGAAATGAAGACATTGCAAAATAATTGATCCCACATAGGTCTTTTCTTACGGGCCATTATGATAATTTCTTAATTAAAGAAACTAGTTTCAAAGAATAGCTTTCATTTCCAAGGGCCCACTGCACATCCTAAAGCTAAAGAAATTTTTAAAAAGTGATCATAGAGGTCGTGAATGAATAACAAAGTAGGAAGAAAAAAACAATGCAGGAGTAATTAGCTTACATCTGACCTAATTGCTAGCCTATTGGGTTTAATGAAAAATGGAAAGCTTTAGGATGTAGCTGAGGTTTTACTGAAAAAAATGATACCTAATTCAATAAAATCAATTGATGCAAACACTATGAAAAGTCCTGTAAGGCAAAGGCATTTGATCGAAAAAGCAAAGCTGAGAAAATTGCATTCAAAGTTTTGCTTACTCTGCCACTTTTGTTTACCTATCACATGGAAAAATTTAATGCTTTAGCATGCAGCCCAGTCATTACTGAACACAATAACACCAAACTCACAGAAATCTGTTCATGTAAAGATTGTGAAAACCTCTGTATTGCATTGGCACTTGACAAAAAAAAAAAAAAAGCTCAGAAAGTCGTCTTCACTAGCTGCGCCGACGTTCATTAGCTCGAACTTGCGGGAAGTCGCGGACTTCTTCGCCAATGAAGTTTTAATGTTGTCTGCGTACTTTTCACGCCCCGCGCACTCCGCGCAAAACACCGTGTCGAAGCGTTGAGCACGCGAGCTCGGTTCAGCCGCGTCCGTCGGCACCGAAGCGGCGTGCGGAAACGCCGAAGTCGACGTTAGGCTTAGCTCAGCCGGCTCGGCCGCTTTCGACGACACGGAATCCGAAGCGACTTGCAGCGTCTCAAAAGTTAGCATTTTCGACGGGCTTAGTCCAGGCGCATCCACCGGCACTGCAGAGACTTGCGGTAACACCGAAGTTGACACCGATCGGCACTGTCCAGCCGCGTCCACTGGCGAAGCTGTTGTTGGCGAGCTCAGTCCAGCCGCATCCACCAAGGGCACAGCAGCTTGCGGCATCACCGAAGCTGTAGTTCTCGACGATGTGCGCGCTTATTCCATGCGCGCCTCTTTTTGCTGACTGCTTTTCGCGTGCTTGCTTTCAAGCGCGCGTCTCGCGCCATCGTGACACGCGGAACAACGACACCAGGCACGCAAAAGCAAGAAATTCTTGGTTAAAAGAAGCGACTCAATAGCCAAAATATCTACAAGAACGATAAAGAAAAAGGCAGAACGAAAAATACTAGGAAACAAAGATGAATGCGAAAAATGACGTGCGCGCCGGCGAAAGCAGACGACGCGAAGGAGTCGAACAACGCGGCCGCGGGGCCGCGGCAGGCGTCACGGCCAATCAGAGGGCTGCGCCTCGGGGAGGCGCCCGTTTCACCCAATCAGCGGCTGTCTCGCGACGATTTCGCGCTTGAGAACGGGTGCCTGGGTTGCCGATCGCTCCGCTGCACGAGGGTCTACAGCGTGCCGAGGGGCGCCAGAATGGAGAGCGGGAAACCAGCTTTCAAACGAGACCAAGATGGCGCCGATCGGTTCGCGTCGCGCGGAGCTACGGCAGCTTGAAAATGAGGCAAACCCTCGCGCTTGGCGTTCAATTTCGGCTCACCGACGTTTCTAAATTGCCGTTTTTTTAATACTTCGAGTAGGAATTGCGCCATAATAATTTGTAGAGGCATAGTTGGGACATTAAAGACTTCAAAAACGCACTTTTTGAAAATTGCCGTTTTTGACCATTTTTCGAGATTTCAAGACCCGCGTCCCCCCTTAAGGGTGAGCCAAAATGGCTGGTAGTTCCATGCGTGTGGTACGGCAGCACGCCGAGTGTTAAAGTTGCTTAATACAAATTTTAAAGACGTGGCACAGTCGCAATGGCAAAATAAGTGTAACACAAAGTGTTCACTTAGGGACACGAACGTGCACTCGCTGCTGCCAGTATTCCGTATTATGCCACCGTTGTGACAGTATGTGCCTGCACTCATCAAGTGAGATCTGTTCATGTTTGTGCATGCGGGACACCATTCTTGTTCAGTTAGTGAGCAATTATACTGCAATTGATATGGCATAAAAAACTTATGTGCCTTACCTTGTTTAAAAACACATAATCACATTCCTGTTTGAAAGGCAAAGCATTGAAAGTGAGCATAAAGGTCCATTCACTTGCTGTTGCTGGAGCGCTTCCTCACTCCAACGTTTTGACAGTGACTTTTCGCAGTCATCGAGACAGATGTGTTCATGTTTACTTGTGTGAGCGTGACACGGTGCTTGTTAATGTAGTAGTTTGGTAAGGTAATGTTTACAACTTTATACAGCCGGTAAAACTACTATCCTTACTTCGCATAGCTATCTACTAATTTGCTATCGCAATCGATGCTTCGCCTTTTGGGCGAAACCGTGACTTTTTTGTTTGTTTGTTTTTTACTTTGGACATTCGTCACTCACTCTTTGCAATAACGTTGCTACACATCGTGATCAAAATTTCAGAAGGGAGGCATTTCTGATATTACCGACTCCTGATAAAACGGACATTTTTTGACGGATTATCAGGGTCCATTGTAAAGAGAGCTGCTCTTGTTGATCATTCAGAGTGTGTGTGTGTGTGTTTTCTGATGTCTTTGCAGGTTACCTCTATAACTGTCATTGAAACAGTAAAGAATGTTCTGGTTACCAGTGTCAGTGTCGAGCTACAGAAGTATTGCTGTATAAAATTAAGAGCGACAGGGTTGAGAAATAGCGCAGACAGATGGCAAAGCAGACAGACTACCATTGGGCAAAGAGAAAAAAAATTATGAAGTTATGTTTATCTGGAACGACCAGCATGCTTCAGAGTAAAATGCAAGGCAACAAATCGTGCACTTGTTCTTATCACTTAAAATGTGGCCCATTGGCATATTGTTTAGCATAGTGTGTTTGACTAGAGCTGTGAGCCTTAGTCTGCTGCACAGACAGATAACTGTTCTCCTTGTGCTCCAGCAACTCACCGAAATGGACGACTGGTTGAGTGACTCGGACGGCGAGGGCGACGATGACTTGGACGGCGACAGGGATGATGACGATGGTGGTGGCAAGAAGAAGAAGAAGAAGGGTAAAGCTGGAGAAGATGACAAGAAGAAAAAGAAAAAAAAGAACCAGTCCGATGAGGAGGCCATGGAGGAAAGCGATGAGGGAGACTTTGATGACAGGGAAGTGGACTACATGTCGGAATCCAGGTGAGGGAGAAAGCTCCATATCTCTACACTCTGCTTCTCCAGCTATGTGCAGTGGCAGGAAGAATTACAGGTCCACCCTAAAGAAGAGCTTGCACCTCATGGGATGCATATTTTCCCGAAACAATAATCGTGATTTCTCTTACTTGTATTTACTTTCTTGAAAACACTATGCTTGGTACTTTCGTTTCAAGAATGCAGTGTTGCGCTGATAATGCGCATGCCGTTCTTGACCAGGATGTACTGGGCATGCAGTGTTAAAGAAAGGAGAAGCACACAAAGGAAATGACGAATATTGTTTTTTGCCAAAGGTGTGCCCCAATAGGCGCAAGCTTTCATTAAAGTGTCGCATCATCCAGTCAATTACGACTACAGAAATGACTTGTGTGTTCTTGGCAGCTTTAGCTCTAGTGCGGGGCATTGCTTGAATGAAGGGATCCTGGAAGGACGGGCAGCGCTTATGTGGCAAGTTATTCTTTTTTGGACATGGGCACCTATCTTTTAGGGATGTGCAAATACCCTAAACTTTCGAATAGCAAATTGAATATATAGTTCCATACGAGTTCTATTCGATTTGATCCTCGAATCGAATACTAGTCACTATTCGATTTGGTCTTCGAATTGAGTAGTCACCACCCAAGAATCCCAATATTTTTTGTATACCTTTCTAATACTTTACGTCATTAACTATACTCAATGAAGCATGAAACTGAAGCAAAAATGCAAAAACTTCCATCTCATCCTTAGTGCACACAACATGCTAGAAGCATGCTGTGTCACTCAGACCTCCAGGCTTTTCCAGCTAAACATATTTAGACAAAGCATTCATGTACAGTCGAACCCAACTATATCGAACCCATTTAGATCCAATTATCCTGTATATCGAACTTTTTCTGAATACAGTATAGTTTCAATGAGACTACAGCAATCCCTCGTTATAACGAAATTGCTTTACTCAATATGTCACTTTATTTGAAATTTCTTCTGGTCCCGACCCAAACGCATGCTTAATTTTAAGCCGCATTACTCAATGCGGACGAAGAGCTTGATCCGCTTAGAGCGAAGTGGCAAGCGGCGGCGACCCTTTTGCACATGCAGTGTCAAATTACAGTTGAACCTGGCTATACCAAACTTGTGAAAAAACGCCTGTCAGTTCGATATAGAGCATAATTCGATATAAGCCTGCTAAATAATCGAATGTCATAAAAGCACATACCATTTATAAAATCACTTTATTGATGAAACTAGCTAGGATTTGCATGAAAAAGTCCTGCATTTTCTTCTGCTTGGACAATTTCGCTGGCTGTGATGCATGCACTTCTCTACATTGTCTAAGGAGTTGTAGCAGCTGAGGCCGCAACCTTCCGCATTCGCGCAGAAGCACCGCACTAGGGTGAGTGCACCAATCACTTTGGAGGATGTGGGCAAAGGACTGTTGTTGCTTTCCTCATTGTGCCCACTTTACTTGTGCTCGGTGCGATGTTGGCAATGTAGTCTTCGTTTTTGGGCTCTCCCGTGGTCGCGAGATCATCATTTGCACTCACAAACTCATCCATTGTTGATTAGTCAACAGCTTCCAGAAATTCTGGCAGCTCGCTCCAAACTTCGGCAACACCGGCAACTGCTTCATCGCATTCATCAGAATTTACAGTCATCACCGAGCACGTGGAAGCCGGCACGGCTGAAGCAATTTCGGATGAACCACTCGTACACGGCCGTGCGTACGCGTCGGGTGCCATGGGCACCGGGTCGCACGTTTGGCTGCTTTAGCCCGAATCTCCCCCTTATTCTTCAAGATTATGCTGAGAGTGCTCCTCGGAATCTTTCACACTGCAGGGACATCTGACTTCTCAACGCGTTCGACCCGATTTACAATTTCGAGCTTCACGATGAAAGGCGAATTCTGCCGCATCATCATGGCAATATTGCAGGAGAAGGCCCACAAGGCGCACACAAAATGAACCAGGAAAGCAGCGAGACAACTCGCACTTTTGCCATCTTGCATGACGAGGGCACAAGAGCATCCAATTGCCTGTCCGAGCAAGTGCTGAGGGCGGGCCAGGGTCAATCTTTGCAGGGGTTGTTGACGGCTCGTCCAAGGCAGCATGGTCACGGTAGGGAGAGCGGTTGGATGGAGCCGCCCCGCCGGGTTTCCCCGCCACTGTGACGGAAAGCCAACTTCTGTCACTCCTCTTACTCCCCTTCATGTCCGCTCCTCGCTGCCAGTTTCAACGTTGCTGCTCCTCGAAAGCTGCCCTCTTCCAGCCTACCCTGCATAGCACATTCTTCCACCAACGGGTGCCCTTCCGAGGTTCCTGCTTCTTGGTCTCCACAACTCTGGTCACCTTTCTTCCACTACGCGTGAAGCTGATGCCAAGCCCACGATTGCAACCGTCGTCATCACCAGCACGCACTGACGAAGAAAGCGAGATGCCGTGATGACATTTTGAAGCTTGTGCCTTCTACGTCGCCCGCTGCATTCAGTCGCTTTGGCGCCAAGGGTGCATGTGTTTAGATCCGTGATGCAGGCCATATGATTGTGTGTTATTTGGAGTGCTTTGTTAGGTGTGCCTTGCTTGTGCTTTTGTGGTCTACAGGGATAAATGGTTCCGTGAGTTTCCGAGCGAAAGTGTCTGACTTTGGAGCAGAAAGTTCTGCTGAATAAAGAGGTAGAAAAAGACAGCCGGCAGAAAACTGACATCGCGAAGGGATTCGGCATACCACCATCTACTTTATCAGCTGTATTGAAAAACAATGAAGCTGTGGTGGATGGCATTGAAGAGAGCTTCTTGGCGAAGAGAAAGAGGAATCGTGATTCAAAATGCCCCGAAGTGGAAGGTGCGCTTCTACAGTGGCTGAAGAACGCCGTGCAAGAACGGAGTGCAAATCGCCAGGAGTGCAAAGCCGAAGCTCTCACCCTCCAAATGAAATCGCCATAAAGATTTCAAGTGCAGGAATGGCTGGCTTTAGCGGTTCCAGAAACAACGCAGTGTGACCTCGAAGTCGATCGTTGGCAGAAGCGCAGCCGTGAACCGTTACACTGTAGACCTATGGTGTAAACATCGGCTCCAAGCTCTACTTGAAAAGTACGAAGACAAAGACATGTACAGCCTTGATGAGGCCACATTTTTCTAAAAGATGCTATCGAATCGCACGTTCACTACCGCTGGCGGATCCTCATCCAGAGGAAAACAGAGCAAGGAGCATGTCACAGTGCTGTTTGGTGCCAATGCAGCAGGCGAGGACAAGCTTCCCTTATTGATACTGGGGAAGGCGAGGAAGCCGCAGTGCGTCTGAAATGCAACTATTCCCAAGGAATGCATCTACAGTAGTAACAAGCGAGCATGAATGACTACTGCTGTTTTTGAAGACTACGTGCACCTTCTGGATAGACGGGTCGACGCAAAAAATGGGCATGTGCTTTTCATAATTGACAATTGTCCATGGTACTGCAGCCGATGGATCAGGGCATCATTGAGACCACCCGGAAGCTGTACCGCAAGGGTCTTTTACAGTGCGTGCTCACAGCATATGACGCCAGCGAGAGGTACAACATTGATTTGCTTGGTGCAGTTCATTTGCTGAACTTTTCATGAAAGGAACTTGCACTTTCGAAGGTCCCCAACTGCTTCGCGCATGCCGGCTTTTTCCTCGCTGTTGTCAGCTACACTGACGATGACCAGCTTGACGATGACCGGACTTGCAGCAGTCTGTGCGAGGCTGTTCATAAAATTGCTGGCCAAGATGTACAAGGCAAATTCGAGACATTCACGTTGGCTGATGCTGCTGCTCCCGTGATTGCTCCAGTGAAGGATGCGGAGATACTAGTTGACACTGTTGGTGGCCTCGACAAGGACGAAGAGCCGCGGACGAAGAGCCATGTGAAGTGCCAACTATGGTGCAGATGCGTAAGTACCTACACCTGCTGTGAAATAAGGTTGAATGCATGGGCGGCGACCACGGCCTCGTGCAGTGCTTGGTCAAATTACAGTAGGGGTTGTTAGAGCAAATTAGAGCTTGGTCAAATTAGAACAAATAAAGCTCTACTGCTTTAGCTTTTCTCGAGTGGTCGCTTATATCGAATTACCGCTTATAATGAATTTTTCGCCGTCCCGCTGACTTCGTTATAACGAGGGATTACTGTATGTAACTGTATATTACTATATATATAATTGAAAGCAGTATGCATCCTGCTAATAGCATCACGCTAATTCACACTGAAATCCGCACCACCACCGATAATTCGAACTCGCCATTGTGAATTGGGAGAGTGCTAGCGCACGGGACCACGTCGGCGACGATCGTCGCCGCACAGCTTCGCTCTTTCCATCTGCGACCGTCTGTTGCAGGTCAGTTCTTTTCCCCCTCTCTCAAGACCTCCAAGGTAAAAACGCCAATGCGGCGCTGTGCGTTTTTTATTTATTTATTATTGTGGCAGCAATAATATGGACACTCCTAACGCATTTCTGTCGTCGGCGTGGGTGTACCGCGAGGTTCCGTATAGAGCCCAAGGGCGATAACACCATCGCCGCGCGCCCTATGCTGTATACGCGAGTGAAAGCGTGCGAGAGGAGCCATCAATTGCGGCTCAATCTCGCCCACGCGAGAGGGACGAATGCGAAGAGGAAGTGCACCGTCTTCTCCCACGTGCAAGGCACCCAACATTGCAAGGCGCCAGGTGTGTTTGGAGGGGAAGGGGGGGGGGGGTGATGGCGTTCTCTCCCGGTGCAACTGCGCATGTGGAGGCTGCGTGCAGCCGTATCTTGAGAGCAATCTGTGTTGGGGGCAGAGTCTAGTTACATCGGCGGCTCGTAGCTCTGTGCTAACTGAGTGTTCTCAGTGCTCACTTTGCGCTGATGTGATAGACAGCACGAATGTAACTTCGCTCGCTGCTGTTGCCGCATTTCCTCATGCCAGCGTTTTGACAGCGAGTGTCCGTAGTCATCGGGTGTGATATGTTCATGTTTGCTGTGTGTGCTGACATCATGCTTACCTTTTTTGTTGGCAAGCGAATGTTTACAAGTTGATACGGCCGATAAAAGTACTATCCTTCATACGGCTGTCTGCTAATTTGCCATAGCAATGGATGCTTCACCTTTCGGGCGAAACTAACCCTTTTTTTTTCTTCCTTTTATTTATTTATTATTTTTTGTCATGTTACATCTTGGAGGCTATGCTCTGTATCTACGAGGTGTTCTGCTGAAATGTGCCACCAGGTAATGTCTATAACACGGCGGCCGTGACGTTTATCGGCGCTCACAGTACCAATAAGCATAGCCTTTGAAATTCGTGGCTATTTTTCAAAAAAAAAGCATTGCTAGATACATGTTTGGACGCCACCTATACATATAGTGGAACTCAACAATGTGCAGTTGGTGCATCTGGGAAAGTACAACGGAGACCAACGTTGCAGCAGGTTGTGATGCGTTTCGAGAGTGCATTTTAGAGCACAGCTTTAGTTCCTGCGGTGAGCGTCGGCACGCATTGCATGCTGCCAGTCACGCTACAACGCTTGTTCTGCGCCAGCCGAAATGTTGTCCCCTCTATCCAGACTTCAACACGCCAGCCGTTGCCTGTTCTCTTCAGAGCATGCGCAGAACGATCCCCAGCCCGCGCACCGCTTTGAACGGCTGCCTGCGACTGTCGTGAAGCGGCGTGGGCACCTTTTCTTTTCCTTTTTCCATGCCATTCATTGTTGGTCGGCGCAGTTGGCACGGCGAACGCGTGGATGGAGCAAGGGCCATCTCGATGTCGGGCGTGTCGGGCCTCATTGGTCACGTACATTTACATTGGCTGCGCCGGTGCTTCGAGCTATAGACATTGTTCTCGCCAATGCGACGTAGCGTGTGCGCATACATGCTTACGCTACGTCTGACTATATATGCGACTTAACCGAGACATTTTTTCTCTGACTTTCATTAGTTCGATATATATAATTCGAATTTTCGTAGCATCCCTGCGGAGTACGAATTAACATGCTTTTATTGTAACCGGTTTTATCTATGTATATCCTGTACAGTACTGTATAATAAACATGGATTTATATGATGGTGTAATGATCACATTTTCTCATTTGGCCACAGCAGCCACATCTCAGTGGAGTCACTCGTGTACTTAAGAGTTAAAGTGTACGTTACAGAAACACAAGGGGCCAAAATTAATCCAGAGCCTTCCACTATGGTATATGGCCTGATTGTTGCCTTGGAACATTAAATCCAACCAATAGAGTGGCTTGCACTGTAAGTGCTTAGTCTATTTCAATTATCCTTGTAAAGGTTCGTTTAGCCCAAGGTTTTATGTATGGGGATGTTTGTAACTGAGAATTTCCAGATGTGATTATTGTACAAAGTTATGCAATAAAAGAACAGTAAGAGTAGATTTAATCCTGACCATCATGCTGCTTGACTTTGGTAGCTCGGAGGAAGAGGAGCCTGCAGACGAGAAGGCGAACCGTGAGCTGAAAGGTGTCGAAGATGAAGATGCCCTTAGGGCTGCGGACCAGTCAGACGAAGAGGAGGAAGGCGAGAAGGAGGAGGAGAAGCCCGAGGGAGAGGAGGAAGCCACCAAGGACGAGAAAAGTGCCGAGCCCAAGCCAAAGTCAAAGGCTGACAAGAAAGAAAGTAAGTGTGGTTGCAGTGGGGGTACGTGTGGTTGCAGGGGGGGTACAACTGCATTTCTGCACACTTGGAATCATTAAGTACTCCTACAAATTGAGTCGGGTACCTTTTACCAAGAACAAGAATTACGTGTGGAATACATGTTGTAGTTCATAAACATGTCCTTGAATTTTTGAAACGTCCTGAAATAGCGGAAGTGTACTCACTGAGGGACGTTTGGCTGTCGGTACATGCTTTTGGTTGCAGCTAGTGCGACCACATTGATTTCAGCCGATAGACACTTGACACTCTAAGTAAGTATGTTCTACTTCCTCTCTATATATAATAAAGACAACTTACAAAGGGAATTGTCTTGGGTGACATGGCACAAGGCATACAGTGCATCACAAAACTATGCAACTCTTATACAGTGGAATCTCAATGATACGAATCTCACGGGGTCACGAAAAATATTCGTATTAGCTAAAATTCGTTTCATCAAAACAATTAAAATTAGCTAAATTAAAGAGTCAGAGGTGGACTCACTCAGGCACACGCACGTAAAAAGCATTTATTTTTTGAAGAAAAAGTCTCTAATGTCCTTCTGCTTCTTTTTCAGGTAACTTAGCAGACTGTTCAAATCCATAAAAACACGTGCACGTGTCGTCGCTGGTTTCATCCGTGGCCATAGCATGCCTCAGAGCTTCAAGCATGTGCAGCATTTCAGCCGCTGGTGGTGGTCCTTCGTGCCCACTCGCGGCCTCTGCGCTTTCCGGCGCCACGTACGCGCCTCTGTACCGAAAGAGAAAGGGACAAATCGCGCGACTGCGCTATGTTCTTTCACGGCCGTCTGTAGGGCGGTTTTTATTAAGGCGAAAGCCTATACTGGCTCATGCTCGCGGTTGCATCTACCCGTGTGCTGGAATCGTGCTAACTGTGGCCTCTCCTCCGTGCAGCGGCACAACCTCCTCCCCTCCTTAGCAACCGGCGCGCCGGTGGGGGTGCGAAGCTGTGCATAGCAACCGTGACATCGCACTGTAGCGTTAGAACGAGCGCGCGCGCGTCGGCGGTGGAAGCTGCACCGCCGCTCCTTCGCCAGACGAGTCGTTGCAGTCGAGTGAGTGAGACGCACGGCTCCGAAGTGGCCCAGTGATTCCGCGCCAAGCGGTTCGGGGAAGCGGCAGCGGACGCCGGATTCCCCCAACACCAAACGCCAGAAGAACAAGGAGCGCATGCGACGACCGAACATGTCACCGGATGCGAAAGCAAGGGAGGCCGAACGGAAATGCCAACAGCAACTCATTAGGTCGCCGGGTACCAAAGGCAGGGAAGCAGAACGAAAGCAGCAGCAGCGGCAGGCGATATCGCCGAACACCAAAGCAAATGAATTGGAGCGCAGACAGCAGAAGCGTCTGGCTTTCGCCAAGCACACTTTGCACACTTTAGAATTTCCAAAGTGTCTGCGGTAATTTTCATATCAACCGACGCGGGTCAAAAATTGATCCGTAACGACCGTTCTCTAGCACGTTGCAAAGTAATGGGGTTCGGCCGGGACCTCAGAAAAATTCGTATCATCCGGAAATTCGTATTAGCTGTGATCGTATCATCAAGATTCCACTGTAGTAGCATCACAGTGAAGCCTGAAGTAAAGAAGCAATTTAAAAAATAAAAACCCGTCTAATATAGAAACGCAAACAAAACAAAATAATTGTATTTTTTACAGCCTATTTGTCAGTACTTGATTTCATGCCTAATCCTTGCTCACGGTGAGCTTTGTTTGCTTTCCCTAGACCACATAAACACTAAAGTGCAGTTCTTTTTTTTTTTTTTCCTTCATGTCAAGATTTAAGTAGGCCGAGGCGAAGTTAGCACTTACCAGCTGTATTATGAAAGCCTAGAACTATAACACGCTACATGTTGCAAGAGTGTGCAGCACGTATTTCCAAAAAGAGCACTAACCCTATAACTTGGCAGTTTGGAAATTGCAAATTAGTGACCTCAGTCACTTTATGAGAGCAGTGGGCATATCACACGATGTTGAAAAGTATCTTGATTCTCATAAACTGGTTGCAAGTGACGCGTAAGTCAAATTTATGAGTATGCATACTGTTATCAGTTACTTCTGTAAATGTTCCTTTTTTTTTCCGTGCCTGATTAGGTATTTTGAGCTACGTGCAAGCAATTCTTTTCCTTTTTTATTTTCTTTCTTTTTTTCTTTTCTTTTTTTTGCTACAGTTGATGTCATGTCAGGCCCTGCCATTATTTTATAGCAGGAGAACACTCATTAAAGTAAAGTACCGTATAGACCCTTGTTAGGCCCACACATTTTTTCACAATTTTGACGATGTGTGGCTATTACATGGGACCGAACCTTTTGGTCAAAATGGAGCAGGTGCAACTGGTGAATCGTGCACGCCCCAGATCCCCGTAAGTAGCATTGTATGGTAGGTCAGCACACAGCTCTCGTTATCTAGTAGTGGCATGGGGAAGTACGTAGCCTGTGAAGACTTGCCGATGTGCACGTGGCATTGGGGCACCAAATGTGATTGCCTCTCTGTTGGAATTTTTTTCCTCCAGATTTTGGGCTGCGAAGTTGGGGGTGCCGCCCTTACACGGGTGTGTCCCTTACACGAGTACTATACGTGGTATGACCAACCAAACTTAACAGGACTTTGACATGATCATATGACTGTTCTGAGTTTATCATTGTAAGCGAGGGAAGAGGGCCCACTATGGTTATACACAACAGGAAGCTGGACTCTCAATGCTCTCAATGCACATATTAATTCAAAATTTCAATTTGAGATCGCTGCCTCTAATCCCTCCCACCGACAGTGACCACTATTTCGGCATGAAATATGTGATGTCAGGGAATGAGGGGCCACTATTTTGTTGTCTGCTTTGAAAAACAGTTCGAGACTGCAGCCAAGATAACCTAAAGCTATTCCAATTTTTTTTAAAGTTCCACATATACCATTAGCCACCCCTGATAGGTCAAAATGGTTCTGGCCCAGTCCATATGGACTGGTGCTGTACCCATTTTGGGTGGAGCCTGAGCAAGTTAGACTTATCACGAGTGCTAATGGTGGATTTAGAATAAGGTCAGGCTGAAATAGTTTTATGTTATGCCGACCCATGTCGAACATCTTGCTGCGCACGCTCTGGCACCCAATGGCACCATTGAATCGTCCCTGCTGTTCCTTTACTTGTGCGATAAAAGGCAGCAGTGAACCTGTCAAGACATACATGCAAAAATAAAGTGATGCACGGCTGCCATGATGTATTTCAACTTTTTGATATCACTTCCAGTGTTTGCAGTATATGCAAAAGCATGGCCTTTGAGTTTGGCTTCTGTTAACAAGGAGTGTAGATTTTGGGGGTAGTTGGTTCTTTGCATCAGTTGAAGTCATAGCGCTGGATTGACATGGACAAGAAAGACGACAGGATGTGCACTCAGTTGATGGCTTCTGTTACCTGAGGGAGCCGTTCCCGGGGGTGCCAGTTCATTTTGTCACTTCATGCGTTGCCAGACTGCTTGCAGTGACATAAAAGCTGCGACATAAAAAAAAATGTATGTACAAATTTTATACTGCACCGAATGCACTCAACTTTTGCCAACTTGCTGTGAGGCACTTAAGCTTTGCTATGCAATGTATATACGGTTAAACCTCAATATAACAAAATAGGTGAAATTGTCAATTTGCTTGATAATATCAAAATTTCACTGTATTGAAATTCTACCTTTTATGCAAATAAGCACAGTCCCCGATAGATTTTTCTTACACGGAAAGGGGGTGTAGAATTTTCCGAATTATCAGGCAATCGAAAAATGCAAATTTGAATGAGAAGACAATTCGTCTTTATAAATTTTAGAGTTGGCGACGAATGATACGATTTCGTGCCACGTTGACAATATCTTCACATAGGCAGTACGAATTAAGCGAACCAGCCATGCTGCCGCATGCACTCCACCCCTGCGGCTGATAGCGTCGCCCACACTGGGACTACACTATCATGAAAAGTGCCGGCAGAAGGGAGCTAATGATTCGTGTGCTTCTCACTGCAATGGGTCACTGAAACTCGAGATTATGCAACCTTTAATACCAAACGCCCACTCTTTGCACACACGGCAGATTACCTCTAAAGCAGAGTGCGTGGCTGCGTATACACAGCCACGGCCGAGATGCACACCAGAAGTTGCAACGCGCGCCAACTTACCCGCTGCCCGCCCCTCGGACGCGTTACCACGAGCTCACTCCCTTTCCCCTCTTTCCCTTTGCTCGTATGGGGAAGCATCATTCATGTGTGAAGCCACCATATTTCTCACCCCCGCACACTGTCACTCGCACCTAAAGCACAAACTGCACAGGGCGCGATAAAATCTTATCGCACTTGAACTTTTTACGGAACATGATGCGGCTTCACTTTGGTGGTCGCCCTTGTCACTCCACATGCGATTTGAGAGGTGCGTTTGCAAGCAGCTGCTTTTAATTCAATCACTTGACCATCTGCATCTGCGGAAGTTTCCACTTATTGTCTCTGCATACCTTTGCTACGGAAGCGAAATCTCGTTATATTGAAATCGCGTACAAACACACTTCGTTATATTGAGGTTCAAATTACTTGGTGTTCTATGGACAAGAGGCTATGAAAAGCTAAATACTTTGTTATATTGAGAATTTTGTTATATTGAAGTTTGCTATATCAAGGTTTAACTGTATTAAGCTTAAAAATTTAGTGTCATGGCCCCTTTAAGATTCACATTGTCACATCAGTTAATTTAGGACATCAGTGTTGGTTTGGCTGTACATATCATTTTCAGTGAGATGATTTAGCAAAACTGTCTTTAGATTTGCTGAAGCCATCTTCAAAACATTCTGCAGGTGGCTCTTCTAAGAGCGCATCGAAGGGCAACTCCTCTGGTGAATCCAGCTCCGAGTCTTCAGACTCTGACTTCGACGACTCCAAGTTCCAGTCAGCCATGTTCATGCAGGTAATGGCAGCCCGGTTTCCACGTCTTTCCACTCGTGTGTTTTGTGATAAGTACAGCATCATTTCTGATTGAAGTCTTCGGCTCGTCAGAAACCAAAGAAGAAGAATGGCTGCGAGAGTGCGAACAGCAGTCGTGCAAACACACCTACCAAGCATGTGAGTGACGAGAAGAAGGGCAAAGGTGAGTGCAAGCATTTAGCTTGTTCATATTGTGGCAAATCATTCTACTGTTACTTTTTGTTGGTGTTAATTTTTTCCTAGGTTTATCACTGTTATTAAGTTGTCGCCCAGCGCAAGACATGCCTAGAGTATCAGAACTTTCCTGAACGTTTTCACCAATCCTACAGCATTGGATGCATGCCTCGCGTTCGCCTCGTGAATGAATAGTGTTATACATTCTAGAATGTGCCCGAGTGCCAGCAATTAATCTAAGAATGCCTGGTAAGACATTATAAATACGTAGTAGATGACTCGAGCTAGGAGATTTATATTGGATGGCCAACAGCTGTGCTTGCCATTATCATTGAAATTTGAGTGTTGCTCATCCTTCTGCGAATCTGTCTACCCAATAAACCGTCATATTCTTAGCTCATATTTTGTTTGTTTTTTTACCATAACTACAATGTTACTATATTCCAACACATACTTGTGATAGTATTGATGTGGGTGCAGCTTGGGACATTTGATGCTTTGCCATAGGCATGTGTTGAGCTGCCACTTGGAGTGATTTCACCATTTCACTTCAAATATTTAATTTGAAATGGCTGGTTGTTCGTGCTTTTGATCATTACCCTATATTTGTAAGCTTCAATATGCTGTCACCGACCGAAAATTTGGACATGCTTCATACTTTCTTGCGGCACTGTCATTCTCCCTATACATGCCATGCGTAACAATGACCGAAATTTCACACCATCTAGGGTTCGCCATTTGATTTTTAGGACTCCGTCTGCGCCAAACTTTTTGTTATTGTGGCTGTTGCCAACTAACCCCAGTGTGGTTACCAAACTGTTGAACGTAAGCCAACGTCCCCCAAATCTTGCACACTCTCTCCCACCTACATTCACTCATCCATCCGTAATGGAAAAAAATAAAAAGGTTCTGAAACGCAAGTTATGACAAATTCATTTTCTGTATCGCCTTTTGCCTTCTTGAAAGCAAGCCAGCTGTGGGGCATTGAGTGAATGCATCGTGAAACTGGTACAGTATTTTGTTAGCTTCATTCACAGGGATATTTAGCAAGCTTAGTGTGCTTGTTGTAAATCTGGTCAAATGTCAAGCTTGTTCAAAAAGCGTACTGGTTGGTGAGCTCTAAAGCAAGATAAAATTACTCCCATGTTTGTTTTTCTCTTTCAGCACTGATAATAACATTATTTTTGTACTCGCAATGCAAAAATAACTGATTAATGCTTTAGTGTCTTCATCTACTACTGTGTAAACACAGGTATGCAAAAGCAGACTGAAACTGCCCCAGTTAGTAGAGCTGTTAGGAGACAGTGTTTAAGCTTTACACTCCGCTGTACACGTACTTGATACAAAAGTTTTCCTACAAGAGTACACTTTGCAATTGATTCTTGATTCTTGTGCTTGAGCTAATGCAGGCCAGTACCCATTGTATAATAGTACCTACTAGCATAAGAACTGGTAAAGTGAATAACCTAATTTTTGGCACTTTGTTTGGTTTGTGAATGTGACTGCACCCTTCTTGCCTTTCTTCTTTCATGCACATAGCAGATTTATCAGTGTTATTGCATAGATTGCAGTGTCTATTTATTTGGAATTGTGGGACAGTCAAACCTGAGTGTGGGATCTCTGATACGTGCTGTGATCACTATGCCATTTCCTGATAGTACTATAACTTACACACATATTCCTTGAATGAGAAGAAGGGAAATGGAGGTTCCGATTTTTGTCAATCATGACCATATAAAGCAAACAGGTGATGAAGCCAAGGAGGAACCTTAGAGGTAATTAGCCGTGGTGGAAATTAAAATGTAGAAAATAATGAGGAAAAGAGAAAATGAAAGTGGACAAAAAGATTCGAAAGTGTGAGTGAAATCACCAGTTGTGACGTTAGAACGGAAACCGTTAAAGAACACGTCTCGTTTCCTTAACACAAGCTTAATGCTATCGGTGGACTATACACAGCTGTGGGCCCATACCTCCAACATTTATTGTATTGTTGACTGACGCTCTGTCTCCTACCGCTGGTGATAGTGATTGGCAATGCTTTTGCCATAGTGGCCACTTGGGGAAATGTTTTGGGTAAAATGTTTGGAAATGTTTGGAAAAAATACAGGTTTTGTGAAAGTGGGCTCTTGGTGTTTAGTTTGATGAAAGCTAATGGTGGGTCTAGTTAGAAAGTCGATTGTTAGCAGACATTTGACTTGCTGTCTGAGCGTTTGTGTTGCACCACACGCATTGACATGTGAATGTCTAGTAATTGAGAAGCACGCAGAAAAATAAAGGTAGATTTCCTTAAGGGGGGACATGGGTTGTGGAGATTATTTCCTGCATCTTATGGATCTTATGGCCAAATCTGATGAAAATAAACAAGCTTAGTTAGTTTTTTGTGCTGATTTCAAATATGCAATAATTTTTCTTGTAGGTCCATTAGTTCAGGAGATTGACAGTGCTGCCACTCTATTGTTTGCGGAGACAATGGAAAAAAAACTGCTCAGCAGAAAGTGAATATTATTGCATAGCTAGATACTATAATGTACAATAACTGCAATGCTGCAAAAAGTTTTCAAATTAGATTCTAATTCGCCATTCTGCAGGTGATCAAAATTCTTTCCTTGACCTAAAGCTACCACATCAAAAGAAAATTAATAAAGTGCAAATGTACATGTGCACAAATTTGAAATTCTGCTCTCAGCACTTTGTAATATGCAGATTAGGCTTTCTGCTAAAGAAAGAATTAGTGCTCTAGCTGTTCTAGATCATGAGATATCACTCCGACAGTCTAGTGAAGTGACCCAAAAACATGTTTTGAGAAAAGTGAGAAAACGTGGAAAACCCTATTTTATTTACAAATTTACGGCTGGAACAGCTCAGTAGGCACCAGGCATGTAGTCCTGCTGACTCCCAGCCCCTGTGTGCCGCTTTTTGAGGGACTGGCGCAAATCTTCTGACGCTTTGCGCTTCTTGGCTGATGCTGCCATTCGACGCCTATCTTTCTCGGCCATGCGGGTGCAACTTTGCTCGCTTGGATTCAGGCATAATTCTCTCATTATGTCCTTTGAGGCCCTTGCATTGCCTGCATTGAACTTTAGTACTGCCTCTGCCACAGCAGCCTCCACCATGAATAAAGAAGCGTGCCTGTCTTTTGGCGCCAGTGCCCAGATCATCGAATGCAGGCTTTCATTGTTATTTTGCGTTTTACCACGCTGGCAACGTTGCAGCAGTTTCTTGTCTGAAAGACGTTCATAAATGGGACGTAAAGCCTGACAAACATGAGGAGGAAGCTTTCGAGGATGTTTTGGAACCGGCTCACCCTTGGCCGCTGCAGCATTTTGCTTGCACCAGGAGTTTGGGCCTGATGGACAAAGAGTGTGATTAGCCACATCATCGTTTGATGTCACGTGATGATATGTGGCCATCACTGCATTTTGAGTGGCATCTACGTCTCCTTTGTGGGTCTTCAGAGCCCAACCATAGTAAGAGGTTAACTTGGAGATTAAGTCTGCTGTCAAGCGGCCCTTTCCACCAAGACTCTCATGTCCAGGGCCTCTATGTTTTGCCACCAAGTTGCGCAAAGCCGTCCCCATGCGCTTTTGCACATGATTCACACAGTCCTCTTTTTCAATCGGGATATACCCATACACTTCATCATCTTGTAAAGCGAGATAAC
The DNA here is from genome assembly GCF_038994185.2 of Dermacentor albipictus. NCBI lineage: Eukaryota > Metazoa > Arthropoda > Arachnida > Ixodida > Ixodidae > Dermacentor > Dermacentor albipictus. The sequence goes on along the minus strand of NC_091829.1, from coordinate 47,684,798 downwards.
TGCGGCTGTCCCCGTCACAAAGCACCGTTGTATACCGCAGATTGTGCCGCTCCAATGAACGCCTGAAAAGAATGAGGGCAGCTTCCACCTCCATCTCCCCAGCTTTCTTATTAGTGTTCTTTTGACACTTGTGGCCATTCTTCCAGGCTCCATAGGAAGGGTCACTCTCCTTAGGCCCCGACTCGCACCCAGCACAGAAATTGCTCAATACCACAAAGTCGAGCACAAGTCCGCTGAACAACTCGATCACAGTGCCGATGCCGATATGGGACGTATGACCGCGGGTCACCCATGACCCGTCGTACGATACCGCGATGTTCCCAGTATGACCTACGTTCAGTTCGGCGTAAAGTTCGCGAACCGACCGCGCGCAGTCGCTCGTCAGATTACGCGCGGCGCGATCGGCCGCTGGCGTCAACTTCGTCTTCACGTAGCTCTGCCACGTTTTCGTGTGAAGCGCCCGACGGCTGATCCCCATCAACGAGAAAATGTCATTGAACGCAGTCTGCCGGTTCCCCGTTGCCTGCATGGCACGCGTAGCCAAAACGTTCACAGCAAAAGGTTTCATCCGTTCAGCACTGTGAACGCGCGGCGAGCTCCACACCGACACAATCTCTCCACAGTTCGCGCACATAAAACGCAGGTTCACAGCGAGTCCGTATTCCCGCTCGTCTTGGACGATTTCTAAAGCACCATTGCAGATGTTGCAGTTCGCAAACGCTAATAAAGTGTTCACGGCACTCAAATCCACAATTGTGAACGTAGTCCCATCAGGCGGGCGAAGTGCATCGTCGGTACTGTCACCCACGAACTCGCGTTTCCTTTCCGTCGCTGGAGCGGAAGACAACTCCGATAGCTTCGCTTTGGCTTTCGCTTCCTCCTCCTCCAGCTCGGAGGGTTGCCGGTAGATCGTATCTTGCCGTACGCGAGAGCTGATCGAAGGGTCCGCGGCAGACGGACTTGTCGCAGTATCCGCAGCAGCGGATGCGGTCGTTAGGCCTGTCGTTGCTGCATCGACGATTTCGGCATCGGATGCTGAGGTAGTGGCGTCCTGGGCGTTTTGCGGTGTTGAGCAGCGTTTTTTGAAGTTTTCGGTGAGCGTCCGTCGCACTTTTTTCGCACCAAACTTGTGCCGCGTTCGAAATTTGCGCTCCGTTTCAGACATCACGTCGACACTGGGGCAAGAAGGCGCACCTCAATGCGCGGCCAGCGCGGCTCCAAGCGTGGAGCAGACGATGGCCATGCAGCTCCGCCAATCGGGAGGCAAGCTCAAGTCACGTGCACCGAGTGACGAATAGGATGACGTTCTAGTACCTTTTTTTGCCGCGTATTTTCTAAGTGGCCAATGGCCGAACGGGGCCTGTTCTGGCGGGAATTTGAAAGGGAAAAGTCGCCTCTTTCAGATGAGACCAAGATGTCCGCGCTAGCACTACTGGAAGAGCAGGCGCGCGTGTCGGAAAATGTGCCGTTTCAGCGCAAGTTCCGCCTGAAATTCAGCTAGTACATGTCGTATAAGGCGTCACTGCGGCTAAAATACTGATGTTATCGGGATGAAATTAACAATGTAGATGCAATAATAGCTGTACACTCCAAAAATGCAATAAAAAAATATCGAGTTTTTTCGCGATTTTTGGTCGCCACAACCCGTGTCCCCCCTTAAGCTTCTGATGTGGGTGATTTTTGGGATGTATTTTTTGTCTGAATGGGACCGGCTAATGATACATAACCCCTTTTTGCAGGCTGCAGGTAATGTTTCCTCACTTTTCTTAGAGCTTCTATTATGGCCTGCCATCGCTCATTCGTTATCATCATTATCAACTTTGTTTTTAATCACCATTTCGTTATTTGCATGCATGCCTAACAACTCAGCAACTGTTATCTCTATTCTCAACTCATTTATAGGGCATGGGAGTGTGGTCCAAGAACCATGGGACAGTGATAAGTATCTTGACAATTTAATTGCACAAGTGTTTTTCACCGTTTGTTAGGTAAAGTGATGTAAGTTGCACAATTTAGGAATTGCACATGCCATGGAACTCGAAAGCCAGTCTTGAGAAAGGCCTGGTTACCTTTGCAGGGGTGCAACAGCTGCGCCAATTGCGCCATTTTGACACAGTTGCGTATTTCTGTGGCAAGTTGCGCGAAAAGATTCAAATTTGTTGAAATTGCGCCACAGTGCACCAAAATGCCTTGACTTAGCTGTAAAAGTTCTTAGTCGCACTAGATTTAGCAAAAGATAAGAGCCATGTTGGCAGTCTACAGTTTCTCCATCATCAGTTCATGTGCCAGATGTTGCCGATCCTATCCAGTTAAGGAGATGCAGCAACGAAAAGGCGCGAGTAGAGTAGTTAGTGCAGGCATACTTAGTGTTAGGCGACCAGAAAGTTATTTTACAACGCTGCTTTCTGGTTGCAATGTAGCTTTTGAAGCGACCATACTTCCCTGGCTCTTCCAGCCATTTCCGTGATAGTTCAGTAGTACGACGATGGTTGAACTTAGGTGAGAGAAGGCAAGAGAATGTGCTGAGGGAAAAGGAGCATTCTCTCGGCAACTGAGTTGCGAAGTGGCCTTGCTCATTCGTTCAGGCTATTTGCTTACATTGACAATTATCATTGATGGGTTCTGCATAATTTCTTCACTGTTGAATTGCTCCACATTTAGAATTTGGTGCTACAGAATGCTTTCCTGCTCCAGATATTGCCCCTAATCCTATTTCAGCTGTTGCACCCCTGCCTTTGCTTACTTCTTGACTGGCAGTAATAAAAATATATATTTGTGCTGTATAGCATACTTATCATTTGCATAAGCTCAACTGCTTTATATCTTATGTTGTAGTACTTATTAGCCGAAATTTTTTTAAATAAAAGAAATCATCTATAACAAAGCTCTAGCATGCATTATGACTCACTAATTAGTGGGCCAGAAACTTGGAGCTCAAAATGATCTGCACAAAGTCTGAAGCTGTTCGGAATGCAATTGCACAACTAGTGTTATAAGTAACGACATAGGATTCTACATGATCCAGTTCAGCCATGGTCAGTTTTCGGACACATCATTGGCATCTGACTGCAGGAGGCAGTAAGTTTAGTCATAAAACCAACATTAACTAGTACTTAATGTGCCGCTAGAGTTAGGTATAGTAGAATAATTTGCACTAGTTCACCTAGAAATTCATAAATCTGTCCTTCACTAACTAATCTAGCTAATCTGTCCTTAACAAACCACCTAGTTCTCCCAGTTACCCTACTCTGAGCACTCACCTCCCATATAAATATATTACCTTCACCTCATGCACCACCTTTTCTTTTAACACGTCGCAAGAAATAAGATCTTAATTTATGGAAATAAAGCACTATGCGGACTAACCTTTCAACAGCGGGCAGTTTTTCTTGTGAATATGCCGTATTAGCTGAACACACAGTGACCGTAAGGTTTGTCTTTCCAGGCAGCAGCAAAGCTCTCAAGCGCAAAATCATGGAAGAATCTCCGTCTGCTGGAAAAACAGATGGGTCGGCACCAAAACGTCCACGCAGTGAATCAAACCTTCCATCCACACCTTCCATGCCTAGCAGGTAAGTCTCTTCTCTTTCTTCCAATTTTGAGCTACTGGACTGCTTTATGTAATAGCGTTCCAGGCCTACTAAGTGGCCAGGGTCCACAAAGCACACAGGGGCTTCAGTCCATCCCGACTGACTGCTAGTGTCTCACAATTGACGTCATGTTTTCAAGTTCGTCTTGTAGTTTTGCCTGTTGTTGTCACGTGGCCGTGGCACACTATCAAGGCAATGACGCGAAATCAAGGAGCATGAAATTTCTTTTCAGATATAAATTGCATTTGCAAAATGCTCAGCAGTCCTTGAGAGATGGTCCACTATTTACATGATGTCATTGTGTGTGTTGGACTAACTGACAGTCATTGTGATAATTCTAAAATGTGCCGTGTGCGTCTTGTATGTTTGGTAATGGCAGGCTTGTCGGGCAAGAAGCTTCACCACTGGTGACGAGATAATAGCTTGATATTACAAGCACATCTTGTGCAAAAACACAGGCACTTGATGGCGGAGGAAAAAAAAAAAGATAATCCTGGCAGCACGTCAAAAGCAGATTAAATGTAGGAAAACTAGAATTAGCTGTATGGCATGCAGTCCCTGCTGGTGTTAAAGGGCCCCTCACCAGGTCCCATAGCAAATTTTTGGTTATGCTCTGGAAGTTGTTAAGTGTCCTCTAGGGAGTGTTCTGCACCCAAAATTTTTCAGATTGGCTCATTAATAGCCAAGATATAAATATTTCAATGATGCGAACCCATGATTTCACAAGGCAAGCTCCACTGCATAACGAGACGCTCTCTCCACTCACCCCGTCTAGCCTCCGCAAGCGAAACTCCGTCCCTGCGTTCTCCTATACCAGACCCGCCGTGGTTGCTCAGTGGCTATGGTGTTGGGCTGCTGAGAACGAGGTCGCGGGATCGAATCCCGGCCACGGCGGCCACATTTCGATGGGGGCGATATGCGAAAACACCCGTATACTTAGATTTAGGTGCACGTTAAAGAACCCCAGGTGTTCAAAATTTCCGGAGTCCTCTACTACTGCGTGCCTCATAATCAGAAAGTGCTTTTGGCACATAAAACCCCATAATTTTTTTTTTTCCATACCGGGCCTCGAGGATTGTGTGACACCTACGTCACGGGCCCCGCCTTCATTTTTTTTCCTCCTCGCTTTCTTTCTTCTTTTCTGTTCTTTTTCTCTCACTCTCTCTCTCTCTTTTCTTTTATTTCGCGCAGTGCACGATTTTGCATGCTGTGCACAAGGACGCATGATTAGTGGTATAATTTGGTGCCACACGAATCCCAAGACAGAACAAGTGGGTCGCAGCGCATGATCACGGTCTGGAACACGGTAGAAAATGGCATAGTTTCGGAACCTGCGCACGTGACTGCACGACCAAGGGAACAAGCAGACGAAGCGGAAGTACATCTCTCTTGCTTTGGTGTGAAGTAAAACAGAAAACACACAGACATTCCGTTTGTGTGTTTTATTATTTCTCTAAACTTCAATTTGTCAATTCAAGCAACAGATGTTGCCTTGAATAATTCTCGAAGTCACGTGTCACCATGAGTGACGTCACACTGCGGACCTAACTACGTAGGCGTAGGATGCGACTACGTCACCGTCCAGCTTGGAGTGTGGTCGCCGCGAGAGAAAGGGAAAACGGCATTCGGATTGAAATTTCAGACCTTTCTGCGGCGTTTAGTGATATAATTCTTTGCAAACACGATCATTAGTGCGCATTGTATGCTCTGCGCTTGTCAGGTCAAAATGGCCAGACCTGGTGAAGGGCCCTTTAACTGGCTAGCTATTTGTGCAATTGCATGGTGTTATGCACTAGCATGTAAAACCTATTGTAAACTGAAATCGGTGGTTGACATTACTCTTGATGACTGTGGATCGCTGTCTTTGCACCTGGTTACAGCCTCTTGGTTACTTGCAGGATGCTTCTGATATGTTATGTTTTTGAATTCAGGTGTAAGTATTCTCCACTTAGCTTTGAAACTGATTGCTATATTTATTTGAATATATGACGAGGTTTTTGCTCACTATCCTTAGCCTCGAAGTCACCCCCACCTTATATGCAGATTTTGCCTTTAGGCGTGGCTGCAGGGCAGCACGAATTTCGCCTTATGTGTGGCAATACGTCAGTGTGCACCACGATGCTGTGAAGCCACATTATAATGTGAAATTTGCAATGCAAATTGGCAAGGCAAATGCAGGGCAATGCCATTGCCATTGCAATGCCATTGCCTGTGTTCTGTGTGTTTAAGCCCCCCCCCCCCTAATTTTATGGTCACAATTTTGTGCTTTGGCTGTCCTACTTATTCAGTATTTTGGGCTATCCCCTGCCGAGTCTGAATAATTTGTCGGCTGCTCTATATTGCCTTATACAGTAAAAGCTCGTTAATTCGAACCGCAAGGGGAAGCCGCTTCAGTTCGAATTACCGAAAGTTCGAACTAACGAAAGTGAAGGAGGGCAACTACACTGTGATTTGGAAGCAGTAGGGCATGTCAGAAATTTGGCATGTCAGAAAGTGATGGCTTGTGCCGCGGGCACACGCCATCTTCAAGTCGAAGCTCTGGGTCCGACTGTGCCACACCACCGATGTCAACTGAAACGAACGTTAGCCGAGGCTTAACACCATCACAATGAATCGCGACGGCCGATACCTCCTAAGCTGAAAACAGAGGTGCACAACCGATGAAGACTGCTGAGACAAAGACGCCGAACATGTGAAGGTGGCGAAGGCCCTGATTCGTTGGTTCTTGATTGCAAGCGCAACTGCGACGTACTTGATTCGCTGTGTTTTGGAGCTTGTCGTGCCATCTCCGCACAACATTAGCAGCTGTACAAGATTTGCGAAGCCTCCGAGATTCGCAGCGGGCAAGAAGTCTCGGAGGTTACGTAGAACGGAGAGGCGGCAGCCGCCGCTGCCTTCTGGCTGACCCCGCGTCGGTTAGATTTTTTTCCGATTTTGCCTTCTCTCGCCGTTCTCTCCATTTCGGAGACAATACAGCCTTGTGTGTAGGCAGTAGGCGCGTTTCTCTGGCCGTGTGCCAGGCGAGCATAGTTCGAATTATCCGTGAGGGAACCTTCGCGCGTTCGAATTAACGAACTTTTTTATACATAGACTTATGTGGAGCTTGGCCGGACCAAATCGCACAGTTCGAATTATACATAAATTGGAATTATTGAAGTTCGAATTAACGAGCTTTCACTGTATTAGCGTGCACACTTAATTTTTTTTCTTGGGTCCCCCAGCAGCACCCTCACTATATAATCGAATAAATATGGTCCTTTTGGTAGGGAGATAAGACATGAAATTGGTCCCAAAAGCCAGTTTGATAAGTTTCATGCCTGTTGATACTGAAAAATGCTAATAGTGATACAGAATAAATTCTCTTAAAGTGGCAGTATTGGCGTACTAAACATAGCCTACATTGAGGTTTTTATCGCTGACCAGCACGTTAAAAGATGAGACCAAGAATACGAAAACATGGGGCAAGCACTGGCCTCATCTTTTTACAGGCTGATCATGATGAACGCTTTTGAACTTGCCCAATTTGTAATCCTTTCGTTGAGGTTTTGTTGCGACATTTACATTGACCTTTATGGCGCAAGCTGAAAACAAAGTACAATTAAACCTCGATATAATGAACCCAGTAATATCAGCAGTTTTCTTCGTTATATCGAAATTTTGTTGTATTGAAAGTCGACCATCTATGCAAATAAGTACAGTCGCCGATGGTTTTTTCATGCACGGAAAGAGGCCATGGAATAATCCGAATTATCGGGCATTTAAAGAAAGCAAATTTGAATGAGAAAACAATTCATTGTGATGAATCTGGGAGTCGGCTGTGAATGACACGGTTTCATGCCACGTTGTCAATATCTTCACATTGGCGGTGCGAATTAAGCGAAGGGTGCCACGCTTTCGGGTGCGCTCCACCCCCATGGCTGATAGCGTCGCCCGCACTGGGACGACGCTATCAAAAAAAGCGCCGGCAGTGGCGAGCGAATGCTTCGTCTGCCTCTTGCACCAATGGGTCACCGAAACTCGAGATTACGCAACCTCTAATACTAAATGCGTGGGAAGACGGCTTACATGATGCCACGCCCTCCTGGCACACTCTTTGCACACGCAGCAGATTACCTCTAAACCACCCCTCCCCTTTTCCTCCCCCCCCTCCCCTTTTCCTTTGCTCATGTGGGAAGGCGCCACTCGTGAAACCACCATCTTTCTTGTCTCAACCTTGCACACTTTTACTTGCACCTAAAGCAAACAATGTGCACGTGGACTTCATATGGAGCATGATGCGGCTCCACTTCGGCAGTCCCTCTTGTCGCGCGCGCGGTTTAAGAGGTGCGTTTGCAAGCAGCCACTTGTAATTCAATAATTTGACCATCTGCATCTGTAGAAATTTCTGTTTATTTTATTGGCATTCCTTTGTGGCGGCAGTGAAATTTCGTTGTATTGAAATCGAATACGAATGCACTTCGTTATAAGGAGGTTTAAATACATAGTGTTCTATGGACAAGAAGTTATGAAAAGTTAAATAATTCGTTAGATTGAAGTTTGTTATATCGAGGTTTAACTGTGCTTGATCCCCATCAGACATGATGTACACATTGGTGTAATCAATTTGTTTTTGCCTGTTATGTCCAATGGTGGCCAAGAAAAACCAGCAGTCATTGATTTTTGAAGGGGTCAAACCTTTGGTATGCTCAGTGTGTCTCCATTTCAATTAGTTGCGTATTGCTGGCAACAAAAGGAAGTGCCAGTAGTACTCGGCCAGATAAGTGCACCTAGAATGTGCCTTTCACAGATTTTTCTGCTGACTAATGCAGGTCACACATTTTGCCTTTTTTGAGCAAGCATTCTCCGATACATTGTATGCAGTGTACATACCTGACCTCATAGTAATTTACTCCTTTCTTGTAGTAAATTTACTCCTTCCAAAAAAATAGTGCGCTATAGCATTAGTATCCTTATAATGCATGGGCTGCTAATTATCAGCATGTACATCACCAAAAATAGTGTCGCATGGGAAAGAAAGACATAGGTATGTGTCATGTAGTTTGTTGTAATGTTAAGTCCCATACTTTTCTGTTGCAAAATGTGAAGGTTTTCGCTCGTTTTTTTTTTCTTTTAATGGAAAGTATCACAGATCTGAAGCTGTTTACCACCAAATGAGCAGAGTGAGATGTTTATGGGAGCAGCGACTGAAACAGGGTATTTTGCATACTAGAAGCACAAAGATGCGCAAATAATACATAGCCTGATGCAACCCTGCTTTGTCAAGTTTTAGTAGTAATGCAACTGAACCGCATTATAGTGTCATAGAAATACCTTCGTTATAAGCTTATTTGTTCTTTACACAATAATATCGGTAAGAAGCGTTTCTGATTTATTTCATTATATCCACTAAATTCACAGGCTCTTTATTGCACGGACGGTTACACGTTGGGTATTGTATAAAGGTGGGAACACATAGGGGTCCACTAATTTGTTATATGTCGAAGTTATGTGCATTTGAAGCATTATTCCATAGAAGGCATTGCAGATTAAGAGCGACTGCACTGTGAAATGTAGAGTGATACTTCAATTGCTGCACTACTTTTGCAGCTTCTGCAGTGTTGCCTCCTAAGTATGGGATGGAGCATGTGAAGCAGGAGAAATGTTAGAGGAAAGCAACATCATTTATCAGAGCACACTTTTCTGCTCTGTAGAGAAAAGCCATGACAAAGTATCTTGCATAAATTGACATTTATATCTTTGAAGAATGTGGTGTTAGTGTGCCCGTGCATACGATCTAACGTTTATACTCCATGTGGTTTGAGACTTCTGGTCATAATTGCATTTGTACCTTTACACCAAGTTGGTCTTCAAGCACGGAAGGCATCACTGAGGAGTCTGTGAGGCGCTACCTACTTCGGAAGCCCATGACCACAACAGAGCTCCTCCAGAAGTTCAAGTCAAAAAAGACTGGCATGAGCAGTGAAAAGCTTGTGAACACCATTGCTCAGATTTTGAAAAGACTGAACCCTGAAAAGCAGACCATCAAAGGAAAACTGTACTTGTCCATAAAACCGTGAGCTGCGAAGGGGCACATACTGCTGGGCACCCTTGCTGGAGCCCAGCAGTTGCAAGCACATAGTGTTGTCATTGTTCATGAGCTGTTGTGTAAATAAACAGTTTTTATACATCTCAGCCATGTTTCATTGCAAACTGAAACAAATCTTGAGGTCACATTGGGAAGCTGTTGTCTCGGGGATTAAGAACCACAGCGAGTTTTGTGAGTTGGTAATGGTTTCTGTTTTCTTTGAGGTTTTAAATTTATACTCAATGGAACCTGCTGAAAGCTTATTCCCAAATCGCACATGGCATGTGTATGGCATTCATGGTGGTAAATGCATTGCTGGCCTGTTGATTACTCTCATGTGTGCATAATGACTGTTGTTGCAAGCGCATGTCCAATAGAAAGTCTTTGTTACACAGGAGATAGCTGATGAAAATGCTTCTAGGGAGTGCAGAGGGCAGCTCATCAGTATGTGCGAAGGGCAGTGGCAGTGCGTTCGTTGCAATGCAACAAACCAGCCATTGGGAATACCTAAATTCCTTTGTTGTACAGGCAAATTTGTTGTAGTAATCTTTGTGGTAGACAAATTTGCCGGTACAATGAAGCCACTGCCCTCCGCATATGCCAATGAGCTGCACTCTGCATTTGCTATTATGACAGCACTAGCGAAGCACTTGACGAGCGCACATATGTCAGCGAGAGAACATCCCTGCTGCACTGCTCCAGGAATCACTCAATTAGTACACTGCTTATCACAGCAGCAGGTGAGATGGCTAGCGAATACATCACAGTTGACGACGTGATGATGTGATAACCAAGACCAATGAGCCTTTTAAAGTCATTTAGGGTGAATGTCAACACAAGCTGCAGCAATAATAAGCCTGTAAGCGTACCAAGAATTTTGATGGCAAGGGTGGCAATTGCTCAGACGAAGTGGGCACAAAGAATTTACATCATGGTTCACTAAGTGTCTCTCGTATAGTTTTTCTCTTGTTGAATGGTCTTAGTCTGCTTTATGGTGGGCGGTATGATGTGTGATCTTTGCAACAAAGCAACCTGTATAACAAAGGATTTTGGGGGGTCTCAAGCACTTTGTTATAAAGGCATTTGGCTATTTATTCCTGAAGTTTGCAATGAAATACAGTGTCATCCCAGCTGTTGTGGTGCTTCAATGCATAAAACGGTGTTTTGTTAAATACTTAAGTGGAACAACACTGAAATTCTACTGCAAGTTTGACGGAGCAGATATCAAAACTGTGTGTCATCCTCAGGATTTGTTCCTAGTAGCTATGCCTTGTCATATTTCACCGGCCACAAATCCTAAAATGGAATGTGAGTCATAAAGCAATTAGTTTAAAATTAGCAAAGTGTTGTTAGTCAATCATAAATTTCGTTTTCTCGTGCATGTCTGCCTCCTTGAGCAATACATTTAAAAAATTTGAATTGTTCTATTTGCTGCCAGCAATTTTTGCACCTGGTTTGTCTGTCCCATGTTTTTAATAAATCTTAAGTTGAAAGATGATTGTATGTTTCCCAGTTTTTTCTTGTCTGCATCTTTTCTGCACTGTACAACATTAATTTATCTCAACTTGCCAAGTACTGTATTTTTGAACAGACGTTCAGTTGTGACAGGTTCACATTCTTGAGGCTTTTGAAGCTTAGCTGGCCTGATATTCTCACTATACAAGCTGTGAGGTTGCTATAAAAACAGGCTTCCTATCGCGGGATGTTTTTGTTCAGACAAGATCGTGCAGCTGATTTCAGCTTGATAGTTCACAGTAGCTGGGCTGGCGGTTTGATCTCTCACTGATTTAACAGGCCTTTCCAGATGACCTTGGTCTTATAGGGGTACTTTGCAGTACCAAAGACAGCAGGTGGAGGCACTGGCGCTTGTTCATGGTGCATGGTTAGGTCAAGTTGCATTCAGCTGTGCGAGCAATTCAAGACATGCAAAAGTAACTTTAGGACGACAATCTTGGAACTTCTTCAGGAGAGCAAGCTCATTATTTCAGCAGTTCTTTTTCGTTTAACCTCGACGCAAGTGGCATTAGACTTCACTTTTTATCGATAGCAGTGATTACGTTGCACTGTGAGAACTCAATTTCGAGTCGCATAAAGGGAGATGTGCCTCGAGAGAGCCATTTTTGTTTATAGTAAAGTTAGGGGGACGAAATGTATACAGCATATAGAGTTTAATCTCCCCTTATTGGTTTTTAGTTTCCCTCTCTTAAATACTCTTATGCAAGTATTTTTCTGTTCACCCAGAAAGTGGGGAAACTACATGGTTTCTTGTGAAAGTTTGGAGCTTTATACTATATAGGCCTAAGAAAGTGTTACAAAATAGCTTATTAAGCTCGAAATTGTTTTATTTTTGCTCTATTGTTTGAAGAAAAAAATTTTAGTCTCGGCGACAGAGCTGAACAAGAGACACAAAGGCTTTAGCTTTCATTACGGGGTTCGCATCATCTTTATTCATAACAACAACAACACGTTTGAAAAATTGCAAAACATGGACAGTTTGAACACTTTAGTGCAATATGTACATCAGTGAGCGAACAAATCATGGCGATGAGGCTTGTCTTTGAAATGTGCAAGTTGAAAGCGACTTTTCATGGGCTTTATACAGATGCAGACAGTCATCAGCAAACATCACTGATGCGTAAAAGTTATTTTCTCGTAAGGTGCATTATGACAGTAGTTAAATACAACAACACAAAATGAAACAGGTCCCGCATATAAACACTATACTATTTACATTCCTATATACATGCTATGTGTCTCGCACGGAGTATTTTCACTGCGGAGTTAGCACTGAAGATCTTTGTGAACTTAACTATAGGGTGACACCAGTGCAAGTCCCCATGAACAAATTGCTGCGAATTTCGTGGGCTTCACCTATCTCCGTGGTGCCGGATATCTAGCACTTGTGAATTACCAGTGGTCTACATTGCAGATCTAGAAGCTTTACCGCACCGTTAGCCAACTGGAGAGCTTTGGCACCCCACGCATTCTTGTATAGATCCTGCGTGATCTCCGTAAGACAAGTTGGGCGGTGCAGTGCTGAAAATTGCGTACCACAGGCTTAACTTTGCAAATTGTCAGGTGCAACTACGTTCTCATCGATGTCAATGACGGAGCCCAGGCCTCGTGCTTTTCCTTGTTTCTACGATAATTACGAGAGAAGTTCTAGGAACACTTTCATGGGAGTAATTGCGCTCCTTATATTTAACTTCGTTTCCCACATTTCTTGTATTCCTTGTAATTTTTATCAGTGCGTTCAACGACAGAGTGCAGGCCACGTGATTTTGTATGTTACCACGTTAGTTGCAAAAGGAGTTCTATAAGCACCTTTTCTACGGGAGTTACTGCATTTCCCACATTTGACTCCCATTTTCCACAGTTCTTGTACTCCCATATCAGTACGTTCCACCCTGCTTGTCTCGGAGTGACTGTAGTCGCTAAAGCAGTATGGATAGCTTACTCTACAAATATTCTGACGGAGACGAGAGCTCAAAAAAGCGCGATCTGCAGCCAAGAGCAGCCAGGCAGACAACTGGCAGCCACAAGGAATTTGACTGTACACTACAGAAAAGGTTCCGTATTACTTCTCGGGATTCTTTTCCATGCTTTACGTATTGTACGGAAATGATACACGTTCCGTACACATTCTGCTTTTTCCGCGTGAACAATGCAGAAAACGTGCGGAATTGTGGGAACACACGAGGATTTTCTCAGTGCATAGCTAGAAACTTTTTCTGGGAGTTATATCGAAAGTCGGCAACCACTTCAATTGCTGCACCCGGGTGGAACGCATTTGCGGCGACGGCCATTCTGCGCAGAATTTAGTCCCTTGATATTGTGGTGACCTGGTGTGTTCAGTGCCGGCGGCGCTCTCTGGTGGCGGTCTCGTTAACACTGGAGTCTGGCGAGTAGCGCAAGAAGTGCTCGCAATACTCCTGCAGCCGGTTGAGGTTGGCGCAGCACGGCTCGTACGACTCCCTGGCGCCGGTCACGTAGATGCACTCGTCGCAGATGGCCTTGGCACGCGAGTCCTTGGTGCAGTTGCTTGCGGCGGCCACCGAGTTGCCCGTGTCCACCGTCGATGCAGCCGACTGCTGGGCTGGCATGGCACGGCAACCCGCGCGAGTGCTGGCGAGCGCCAAAAACAAAGCAGTGGAGAGTAGCGTCGCAGCGACTGTCTTCCGAGTCATCGTGGTGCGTGCGTCCTGCACAGGAGAAAGCAAACGACGTTGTCACTTAGTGAGACACTCGCCTATGAGACAATCTGTTTGCTAGTAAATGAAGTGGACAGGGTGCGGCTCACATCGAGTTGAAAACTGTAGTTAAAATGCTAGCACAGGTTCAAGATCCGGCTGTTGGATTCGGCCACAGCTCACTGCCAATGAAACACCTACAGACTACATCGAGCAAGGACCTCCACTATAGTGATCTACGCTTAACCCTGTTCCGTTTCCCCAACCAAGGTTCGAACCATACAGTTCTGTATAACTGAACAAGTAACTTAGCGCAATAAGAACCACATACACAAGAAAGGTGGACAAGGACAAGCGCCACTCACAACTGTTTAATGGAAGGAAATAATTGTGCATGTATATTGTCACGCATGCGCAGACTGAGCAGTATGATCGGGCACATGTACATGAAAGGCAGTTGTGCGAAAAGTCAACTTCAGCATCAAGTAATGAGATAGGAGGTTCACTTCTACACTGATAATAATTCTTAATAAAAAAGGCCTCCAGTGCAAGTCTATAGAAGAGGTGTTGCTGCTCCTGCCCAGAATGGTAGTCTCAGAAAATCGGGCGTCACACCCACATGCAGTAACATGAGCCACCATATGTGCGTCCTTATCCTCTTATTTTTTGTGCATGTTCCCTCAAACCATATGGCCCAACAATGAACTCTTCTAGCATATAGTTCTCACTCAGACAAACGAAGAGGGAGATGATCTTTGATTAATACTGAAGAGGTATTGCCTTGGTGTAATTGTTTGTGTACGGTCAGCATATGTTCCTCAAAATGATATGTAAATGGAGCAAGAAATGACGTTTGTGCCATCTCATGTGTGCAACATAAACACACTTTGCGAGCTTACTAAATTGTCCAGTCAAGGTCAGTTTGGTGGTTAAGCAAGCACGCAAAGCGCTGGCAGCACTATATTCCAAAGTTCATGTGCATAATTCAACTTCAAGAATGATAAATGACATGAGTTGACCGTGAATCTAATTCATGGTCGTCCTGGAGAAGGCAAGGATGCAGGTCGTCGCACCTGTATGACCTGCATCTTGTCTTATCAGTCCTGGTTAGATCTGCCGGCAAGAAGAGTAGGCACGTGCACTGACGGACTCAATCAGAAAGATAAACTAATTTTCTGAAACAGTAATCCGAGTCAGGACCCAGGTACTGCTAGGTGGGAGGATTCTTTATTCCAGGAACCTTCTGACCTGGGCTGCCTCCTTGGCCCTGCAGCACATGGTTCAAGATTGCCCACTGTGTGGCACATCCACAGACCCCACCTCACAAGCTCCACAAGACGACTTTAAACAAGGACGTACGCCCCATAGAAGCACAAGAGCTTCCCAACTCAAGGCACATCAATGCCACCACTGGAACGTGGAAGGCCAAGCTTTCCTCCGACAGTCTGGACGACTGACTTGATGAAAAAAATATATCATGGATTTGACTGGAAATACTAGTACTCAATCGTCTCTGAGAAAGTTCGTGGAGTGGTGTTTATCGTCGTCGTACTAACTATGTTCGAGGGCTCATTCGAATATATACAAAAATCACATAGTGGGAATGTACGCATCGTTGCGATGCAATGCTTTTTGGCAATTTGCGCATTATTAGGAATAGATGGCACGCCTGCTGGCTAAATCAGCTAAACCAGCAGAAGGGAGTAATGAAGAAAACTTGTGCACCAGCACTCGATGTCAATGTCAGTAATTTCAGCTTGACATTTATTGTCGGATACATGGACAAAAACGCCAGGGCCGGCGGGAACATCGCGGGGCGCTTTAATTATTCAGCTATATTGAGTTTTACTACTTGTTCACATATTCGCTTGCATGTGGGTATTGGCAGCGACATAACCCCTCACGACGACATTCTTTACTCCTTTCTAGCGCATTCTGATCGAACTAAATGTCACAAGATGTAGCTGCCAATGCAGCTCTTTGCATCTACGCCTTCGGCATATCGCACTAAAGCTTTTTTGGATGAAGCATGAACTTCAGACGAAACTACACGCGTCGTAGTCGTGCGCGTTCATATGTAAGGTGCGCAATAGAAGTGTGGTGGGAATGCTTCTAGCTTCATTAAAGTGTTGTGTAATCTCCAGAACCGCCACTGAGAAATCTCGCTCTATCTCGCGTCACGCGAAACTGAAATTACACAGAAAAAGTCCCAGTTCCGCCCGAAAGGCGAAGCATCGATTGCAATAGCAACTTAGTGCGCAGCTATACAAAGCAAGGATAGTATTATCGGCCGTATAAACTTGGAAACATTCGCTTTCTAACTGAATTAAGGTAGTGTCAGCGCGCAGAAGCAAACATGGAGTAAATCACACTCGATGACCGCGGACAACCGCTGTCAAAAGGCTGGCGTGAGCGAGCGCGGCAGCAGTAGCGAGCGAAGTCACCTTCGTGCCGTCTGTCGCTTCAATGCAGACTGAGCGGCGAGAAGACGGTACGCGCAAAGGTATGAGCCTTCTGCAGATCGCTTTCAAGGTAAGGCGCGCGCGACCGCGCACAGTACGCACTTGCTGGCGGAGTAGATCGCGCCCACGCGTCACCCGCGCGTTGCCTCTCGCGATCTCCAGATTACGAGGCCGTTGTGCCACACTTGGCTCCGTTTGCAATGTGCCGCACGAGGCAGATTGTCCACGCCAGCCAATATATCGCGAAGTGAAAACATGTATAGAGTTGCACTTAAATTTCGAATTAAGGAGTATCGTGATCGTCGGTGAATGTTTTTAATTTAGCGGCAGCTTCTACGCGGAGACAGTTGTCGACGCGCCAAATCCCTGGGAGTTATAGAGAAAGAAGCTTCGCTTTATAAACTGTTTTATTTCCTCTGAATTTTTTACCTAGTTTTCTGTCACTCTGAATCGGAAAAACCAAATGAGTCAGAAACTTGCAGTAATCGTTGGTCCCATAGCCAACGGGGGGCAATCAGTTTTCGCGAACCTCAAGAAAACAAATGCATGCGTGGCAGCATCGTTTGTGTAGTATTAACGCGACAGCGTTAAGGAGCTCGTGTCGCAGAAAATCCGGTGTCGTCGGCTTCCGCGGCGTTGGCCGTGAGCGAAAAATCCCGGCAGGCAATTCATAAATGAAAAGAACTTGCAACATGGGCTGCGTGGGAATCGAACCAGGGTCGGCGGAGTGTGAGGCGGAGACGCTACCACTCAGTCACGAGTTTTTTTCTTTATTACATGGAAAAGAAAACTGAAGGTGTATTACAAAGTGGACACAACCACACACTTAAAACTCAGGCAAACGCACACATGCATCCAACAAGTGCATCCAGTCTGGCGGAGGTTCCTGCACAGCGTACACACTTCTTACATACGCAGCACTTTCGCGAAAAAAGGATTTTGTAGTGCGCGGGCTTTCGGCATGGCGATCACAGAGTCTACTTCTCCACAGGCTATATAAACCAAGTACAATGAACATGTCGTATGGAGGACCACCTGTAACCTTAAACGGTAGAAACCTAATTGAGTATGGGGTCATGTCAATGTCCTTTTTAAGTGTCCGTTGGAGAATGTCCCCAAAAAATACAGCGTCCCTACAGTCTATGAAACAGTGATCTATGGTTTCGGCACGTGGACAGAGCCGACAGTTTGTTGACCACGGCACAAAGCAACCCCTCGAATTCAACCAAGTTTTAACAGGGAGTGTTTCCGAATGTAATTTAAAGAAAAATGTTTTTACTCCAGGAGGCACACACATTTTTCGGACGCCACGAGTTCGATGCTTCAAGGCGGTACAAAAGCGCCTCTAGTGAATGCGGTGTTGTCTTAGAAACGTGCCGTATAAAGTTATACTGCGGTGTATATCGGTAATAATGAGCATGTAACTTACAGAAGTTGCAGTTACACGAGTAGCGAAGTACGTTTCCGCTACATTTCTTCTGCGCTTTCCGCACACGCAGAGCCATCTTGCGGCAAACACAGAAGACCCCCTCCTCCCAATGTACGGCGCTGCCCCGACAGGTGGCGCGCCACGCGCGCATTGGGGCTGTGCCGGGACCGGTGCGAGGCGCGTCGCGGCCCCGACTCTCTCTCCCCTGACGACGTTTCGCCGTGCTCTCACGGGTTGCAGAATCAAGCGTCCTTCCTTTCTTTAGATCACTATCTATATATCTCTCTGCCCGTGCCGATCACGACGTTTGGCTGGCGTAGACCGTTTCCCCCTCCGAGACACCGAGTTCTTTGGTTCGTTCCACTTGCTCGGGCGCACGTTTCGTTGCCGCGCCGAACGCTGCGTTGCTCGACGCTCACCGCGTGATTGGTGGGTGCAAAGTCCGATGCGGGGCGCCTCGTGAGTGATCGCTGCGCCGTAGCGCATTGTCTTACACCCCTTGGCGGGTCGACGGGAACGCTGTCGCGTTTCACTCTTGAAGGCGAAGCTTAAGCGTCCTCCAATTTTTCTATTTGTCCGGATGGCACAGAACCTGTTGTCTCGCAAGCCGAGTTTCGTATAATGAACAGTAGTCGTCGCCGCCGCTTTGTTAAATATTAATTCTCAAGACAATATACTGATCACTGGTACGGTGAAAAGTTGGGATAGTTGCTTCTGGTAGAGAGAAACAAAAGAAATATATTTAAAAGTCGGATGAGGAGGTCGGCCAGAGGCAGATTCCTTTAACCTGCTACCCTTCCCTGGGAGAAAGGGAAGAGGGAACAAGATGAGCGACGATGGTGACAGAGGGAAGAGACAAAGCTTATAACGGGGAGGTGTAGTCATTGGTCTAGAGCAGAATGTATGACATACCAAATAGGGGCTACGGTATCTTGCTGACAAGGCTGCGGGTACTATTCCTTGCTTCGGAGATCTTAATCTGATGGGGAAGAATGATAGAACATTCTCGTACTTGGAACGAAGGTACTCTAGTATTTATTCACTCTATAATGTCTGTATAGGTCAGCTTACAGTTTTTCCACGTAATATCGATCGATCAATCAATCAAATCCGCTAAATTTTTATGGTCTCCCGGCGCGGTCACGTAGTTGAAACCATAGCGTCCAATGTCGATCAAATCGACGAGGGAGCTGATAACTTTTTGTGTACTTCTTTTACTATAAGTCTTTAAACCGCCATGCACAATGTCCATGCACCACGCACGTGGCAATTGCGTTGCAAAAAAGTCAAAATACGTCAATGGCAAAAAGGTCATGCAAGGCGCGCCATTCTTTGTGTGTGTGTGTGTGTGCGTGCGTGCGTGCGTGCGTGCGTGCGTGCGTGTGTGTGTGTGTGTGTGCGTGTGTGTGTGTGTGTAGTGATTCTTTGGAGGCTCAGTGCACTATACTGGACAGAAGGAATTGTAGCATTCCACCTTTTGTTTCTCTCTCGGGCAATAACGTTTAGAAAGAAAAGTATTTAATCCCTGAAGGCAACACAACAGGCTAGGGGTACAGAATGCAATAATTTTCAAGGCTTGCAGGAAACATGTGTTGGCTGGTAGTTTCTATAGTATTGTTTCTATATTCGTATACAGTACATTTTCTGCATTGATAGCACACTTGCAGCTGTTTGCTGCCGCTCATCGTTACATTAATTACGAGGCAACTAGTCGGGCGTAGTATAGAGTACGCATAGTATGACCGAAACTGTTGCAGCCCTGTATTGCGTTTATTTTTTCGGCTAACCCTGCATGGGTGAAACTCGAGACCGCATGACTCGCGTCTCCTGCGAGTGAGTAGCACCGATAACCTGCGACCGTCGCAAGGATATGCAGTTTCCGATGAATTAAAACTCTGGTCTTTCTGGAGCGTTGTTTTAAAGTTGAATGCAATGGCTGAGCAAATGCCAGGACTGCGCTTTGAGGATAGAGCTAGCGAAGGCAAGGATTTCTGGTTGTGTTTTGAGACGCCAACATGCTGTCTAGCTAGGGTATACAGTGCCAGTCGATGCTCGGCGCCACCAACACGATTCCTTCAAGTGGATATCGCATAGGGCAGTTGATCTACATTCGCAACATCGAAGGCCAACACACGAGTCGTGAGGACACGCTGAGATTTAGACAGAGCTTTGCACTTAGTCGTTCCAGTGTCGTCTGGCTTGCACAAAAATTGCGCTTGCGCAAATAATTTTTTGTGAAGTTCGCGCGCACAACTCTTCGTGGCTCTACAGCACGGGAGTTTGCGTTGCGTAGAGCTACGTTGGCTCTGGTAGACTACTTTCTATGTACAGTCTGACGGCAACCTACACACTGCGTCACGTAGCAATGACTTTTAACAGTGCCAGCTCAGCTCATCCACGCTTTGTCATAGCTGCTTGGACCTTGGTGGCCGCAGGGGCAATTATATAATATTGTTCAAATAATCTACGCACATGCAAGCGAACTGAGGTAGCTTATCGAAACTTGTGCATGCGCTGTTGAGTTCATTTAGGTGTTCGTTATAAAATTCCATGTACAGGAAGTAATTATAACGAACTCGCAAGGAACCTTGAAATCGCGGATGGGCACACTCGGGTGAACATAACCTTCGGCGAAGTCCCACTGCTAGTGTCACCGGAGGTTGTGCTCGTGCAAACAGATTCGCAAATAACCCTTACACGCAAAAAGGAGTAGCCGTGTCGATTAGAAACTTTTTACAGTTATTACCAAAGTGGCAGTGGACCTCGGTAGTTCTAGACGGCACCGCGGCAGCCGGTAAATCAGTAAACCGAGGTTTCTAATGACGGCTTTCGTGTAAACCTCCGCGTATTGGAAGGATCTGGCAGACTTTAGCATCAGCTATAAATTGCGCACTAATGATTCTGCTCCCTGTCTTGCTCCCTCCAGTCGACATAGCCAGCTCCCTCGGGGACTAATCTGCATGATCTCCACCTATCGCCGCCGCCTTCGATCCTTACCTTTTTCCATGAGGGATATGGGAAGGGAAGCTATGTTGGCTTGAGGAAGCAAGGGAAGGGGAATATACTTGCACGAAATCATGTGGGCCTTTAGGCGTTCGCTCTCAACTGACACTGTTCTGATACATGACTTCTTTGAGTTTACAGTACAATGCAAAAGTGAGCTGGTTTCTCAGTGGTCATCATGAAGAAAAGAGTCTGCAATGCCCTTTGCATCACGAAACGCCAGTTTTAGCGAAGTTATTGTTAAGACAGCAAAATACAGACATATGACCTAATTTGTTTACCGACCTCTGACGTTTGCTCAAGCTTGTGACGACAATAAAAGTGTGAAGCTCCAGTTGGACGCTGTTTGCACTTAGGTAGACTGGAGTATAAGTAAGACATTTAGAGGCTCCGTGCTACCTATGGCACATACACAATCACCGGCTGGTTTGGAAAGTAAAAACGTCAATTCGTACTTCGCTTACCGGTCAACTAAAGCGTTCCCTTGCACCGGGCCAATTTGGGGATCCGTTAGGTTCCGACAGTTCTTCGCCAACTCCGGCTATGGTTTTAAACTGCGGACGGCTGTGGCGTCTGCGTTGTCCCGGGCTTCGTCAACGAACACTCCAAGACCAAACTTGCACGGCGCGCGCCCGTTCACCGTCAATCACGCCGGAGAGAGTTCGTCCTACGTGGGTCAGGTGCAGTTCCTCCGACCAGCTAGCTCTCCGCGATTTTCCGCTTCGAGGAGTTGGCAGAATGGTTTTCGCCGTGGACTCGGGGGACGAGCACTGGCGATCACGCTGAGCGGTCGTCCCGGGAGGGTGAATTCGACGCACGTGCGACTGTGTGCCCCGTTCTCGCGGCAAGGCGTGATGGTTCGCTAATCTTTCGCTCGCCGGACCACCATTGGCACCTACCCAAGCTCGCGGTGAACGATTCGCCTCTATCGCGCGCGCGCAAGCTAAATACTTGCGTCGTCCGTATACACCCGCCGCCGTGATCCGCTCCACTTGGACGAGAGATCGCGGCGGCTGCTTGCTCGGCGCACTTTCGTCGATATGCGACTCGGATAGGAGCCTCTCAATGTTTTTGTACTGTGTTGCGGGGTCTCGCGCGTTGGAAGCGCTCCGGTCGTGTCGGGGGGAGTGGGAGCGATCGGGTAAGCGTACACGGGCAGAGGAGGCAGAGCACTGCATCGGAGAGATAACCGAGATAACGGAAGGGTATGCACCTCTTTCCTCGTATTTCCTTCTCTCGGCCGTTACGGATTTCTGCCTCTCCCGCGCCCGCTATCGACGTCCACCTCGAGGTTGTAACACGCCGCGGGGGGGCGGGCGGACTTGATCTCCGTGCGATAAGCAACGCAGCCACCAGTCGCGCGAAGCGCTCCCCGTTAGGCTTAGCGTGGGAGGAGCTGGGGATGGCTGGCGTCACAGCCCTATCGGAGCTCGCCGTGCGTGACGAGAAAATAAAAACGGCAAAACGCCGTGGAGAATCCGCCCGCCTCTCGTTCGGCATTCTCCGCCCAGAATTGCCATATTGCGGAGGTGTCGTCGCGTAACGTTGCAGAGCGATGGCATAAATTAATGCGACGCTGTATGATACAAACGCACAAGGCGGCAGTGCACAAACGTGCTTACGTGGTCATGACAATTAGGTCTTGTCGGTACGCCGTTTCTGTGTGAGAACTCGCGTATATATAGCACAGAGAAAGAAGAAAAGATGGTCGACATAGAACCCTAAACTATAGGAATACAGTTTAGGGTTCTACCGGAACAGCGATTTAAACACTTCAGTAACGTGCGACAGGTGACAAGCACGCTTGCGTCACCTTCGATGAAATTGCAACTTTTCGTCACTCAAAACAACAGAAAAAGGGGGGGGGGTGATTGTGATAAGACGGCGTGAGCACCTCTACTGTGGCACGTTTTAAGTGATCATCGAAGATGACGCACGCATGCGTGTCATGTGTCGTCACTGATGAGTGTAAATATAGATGTTTCTCAGAGTAAAAGCTGTTGGAAGTTAAGCGTTCTGTCCTGAATATCTTCTTTTTTCCATTTTCCGACATACGCTAGAGTAATCCTCTTAGAAGCGCTTGTATTCCTTTTTTTTTAACTGTACCATTCATTTGCTCTTTTGGTTGCAAAGCGTGACTATGATCGAATACAATACTGCAGCATAGTCTTGATTCGCTGCGACTCCGTATGTCACCTAGCGGTCGCGGTCTCTTGCAGTTTTAAGCAAGATATATATATATATATATATATATATATATATATATATATATATATATATATATATATATATATATATATATATATATATATATATGTAGAAACGTGTGTGTGTGTGAATACTTTGATGAAGGCCGGGCAAGTTGCTTTTTTTCGTACGCAACCCCACTTCTGTCGCACTGTCCCACTGTCGACTGTTGACTGTCGACTGTCGACTGTTGACCCCACTGTCGCAGGTAACTTTAGCCGAACTGTTAAACGAAAAAACAGATAAAAAACACATTGCCAGATGCAATTATAAGACCTGCGGTATTCGGTTGCCAGACCTTCAGCGACCGAGCAACGTAGGTCCCAAAATTGTGTCTGGCGCCGTGTTTTTTCAATACTTTTTTAGTTTAACAGCTTGGCTAAAGTTAAGCGGGACATGTCGTCGTGTGTATATATATATACATGTATTCACAATCATACGACTTAAGTTATACAGACACTGAAGCCACAGAAAGTAAGGGGGAAGTTAATGGTTATGCTTAATTGCAATGCAGCAATAAAATCATAAGCCATTCCGCTCTGTGAAGGTGGATGACCAGGGAAATCTTTTTAGCACACGACACAGAGTGGACACCGAATTTTGAACAAAGGTACGAACATATTTGTTGTCCTGATCGGTGGTCATCGTGGCGATAGGTACGCACACACATTCTTATATAACTTCCGTTTTTAAATGCGTCAGCATTTCTATGCCTACCCAACGAGAAGTTTGTCCGTCACGTAAGACAATGAATAGCTCATGCCCCCTTAAGCAATGGCTCATGCCTCCGTAAATTAAAAAAAAATAACTTAACGCGGGAGAAAAATGTTGGCGGGGCGAGAAGAAGAAGAGCCGACCAGTGCGGACGGCTGAATATCGGCTCCCGCTTTGTTAAATGTTTTTGGCAGGTTCTTTTGGCTGCCACGTTACACAATTGCAGTATTCGACGCGGTTGGTCGCAAGGAACCGGAGGACACCGAACTTTCACCGGTGGGTGCTTTTGTGACTTTTCGCCGAGCTGTTTCTGGTGGACCACGCTGGCGCGCCGCTAAACCTAACGCGCTCAGCCTAACGGCAGAGCGGTGGCCGCTCGGCGAGACGCTCGCTCGAGACGCTCGGCGAGCGGCGGCGAGACGCGGTGCTATGGCCTCCAATCCAAGAGTGGTGATTGTTGAAGGCATGGATATTAGTCCGGAGGATGCGGAGTGCTCAGGCTGGGTAACAGCGCTGGGCAAAAAGAAGAAGAAGACCGGGCCGGGCGAGCCGCGGATGCCGGGGCCCGAAAAGAAGAAAAAAGGCGAGAAACGCGGCAGCCGCACTGCCGCACCACGGAGCGCGTTGAAGCGTATCGTGGACGCCTCGAGGCTCCCCAGATTACCGAGGGAGCAATTCAAGATCATCGTCCGACCTCGAGGGGGGCTGGACTTAAAGAAGTCGGATTTGATACACCTCGCCCGGGCGCTGGCCATGGCGGCGGCCCTGGCGCCGACGCAAGTGCAGGATGACACGGTGTGCCCCAATGGCATCCAAAACATCCTCGTTATTTCCACGCCGCATGAAGCGAATGCGCGCGCCTACGCCAAGATCAAGAGGATCCACACGAAGGAGGGGCCCTTCGACGTGGCAGCATACGTGGCGGCATCGGATGACACCTGCAAGGGAGTGGTGCGGGGGGTGGACCCCGAGATCAGCGACGCCGATCTAAAGGCGCTCATTGTCAACCACCGTAACCCCGAAGCATTAGAAGTACGAAGAATCAAGAAGACCCCCACGATCGTTGTGCTTTTTGAAGGACAACGGGTGCCGAATCACGTGGTCTGCGGGACGGTCATGTTGCCTTGCGCCCTGTATCGCAGGCAAGTAGACGTTTGCTACACGTGTGGAGAGCTCGGCCATAGAGCAGACGTCTGCCCTAACGGCGAAGACAAAAGGAAATGCCGCGGTTGTGCCTTGGTTTCCCCACCAGAAGATCATCAGTGCGACCCAAAGTGCGCCATCTGTGGAGGCGCGCACCCGACGGCCGACCGCAGGTGCAGCCAGCGCTTCCAGGTGCCGTACATCGTGCGTCGGAGGCGGCAGCGCCGGCGGCGCGCCCGGGAGGCACAAGTGGCTGCAGGATCACGTGATGCCAGCGTGGCAGGCGCGGTCCCTTCCCGCGGCCTTTCGGCAACGAGAGGGCGCTCCCGATCCAGGGAGCACGCCGACAGCAGAGCGCGCTCCCGATCCAGCGGGCGTCCCGTCAGCAGAGCGCGCTCCCGTTCTAGGGGACGCTCGCGCTCCAGTGTTCGCATCCAGGAGGGGCCTACCTGGGTGGACAAGGTCACGGAGACGACGACTGGAAAGAAGGTAACGCACGGTACACTGCCAGAGCAGATGGAGGATCCGCGTCTTGTGGCTTTAAAGCAGGAAAACGCGCAGCTCAAGGCGGAAATGCGTAAGTTGAGGGCAGATCTCGAATCGATTCGTAAAGCACAGCACGGTCATGGCAGCACGTCGCCCGCACCAGCGCAAAAGCCAGTGCTGGGTCAGGCAAAGCGTAAGGCGCCCCCTCCCGAGTCGACCGAGGCTGCGGTGGAGCTGATGGAGGAGGCGTCCGTATCGGCTTCCATGCCCGCCGCGACCATCGCGAAAGGATCGCTTGCAGAACTCCTCGATCGATTAGCGGAGGCGATTAAGACACAGTCCGGAGCTATCGAGCAGCAATCCGAGACCATTAAGAAACAGTCTGAGGCCATTGCTACCCTCAACCGCAGAATGGGGATAATGGAGGCTAAGCTTGTTGACGTAAGCAGACTGAAGGTGGCCGGTAAAGTTAAGAAAGCACATCAGGATTCCGAGGCGTCGGGCAAGTGCACCGCGCTCAAGGGGATGCTAACTATATAGAGACACAATGGCGGACAACACAGGCAAATTATTTGTGTGGCAATGGAACTGTGCCAGCTTCAAGAGGCGCAAGGCCTCGCTACAACAGTTCGTGAAAGCACAAGCGGACAAACCGCATGTCCTGCTCCTACAGGAGACCCTTTGTGAGGAAGCGACCTTCTCGGGTTACCGCGTTGTCTCGACGAGAGGGGACGGTAGGAGAGGGGTGATCACTATGGTTAAGAAGGCAATTTCCTTCCAGGAGCACGATATCACAATAGGCAGAGCTGATGCTAGCACTAGATTGGAGGCGCAGCTGGTTGAGATAATCCCTAGTGGCAGGATCAAACAGAGCATATTCGTCCTCAATGTGTACAGCCCTCCGACAGATCAGAGGCAGAGTTTTCGCGGACTCCTAGGCAGGGCAGTCGCCATAGCGGGTGACAGCCCTCTGATAGTGGCAGGGGACTTCAATGCCCCGCACATGGCCTGGGGTTATAATAGACAAACGGCGAAGGGAGTGAACTTAGTGAGCACGGCAGAAGACTGCGCGTTGACCCTAGTGGCGGACCCCCGCTTTCCCACGAAGATAGGCACCTCGGTCTCGAGGGACACGATGCCAGATCTGGCTTTTGTTAGAAACATTGACGCAGCCTGGACTAACTTGTAAGAAAATTTAGGGAGCGACCATCACATTGTGGCGTTATCAATCAGGATCAGAGCGGCCCCGCTTAGGATATTTAAGTACGTTGATTGGGATCTCTTCCGAAAGATACGGGACGAAGATGAGTCGGAGTACGGTGCACTGGAGGATCTACTCGCGCAGGTCAAGATAGACGTTGAAAGGGCCACCAAGGAAATATCCACGGACCTTAAGACCCCCAGGATGGACGCGCGCCTGGCGCATCTCCTGGAGGCCAAGAGGTCTGTGCTGGAGAGGTGGAAAACGCAAAGGCTAAATCGCAGGCTGAGAAAGAAGATCGCGGAGCTTAATCGCAGCATAGAGGCACACTGTCTGGAGCTCAACAGGCAACAATGGAACGAAGCCTGCTCTGCAGCAGACGGGCGAATGCGCACGGGGGGAAAATGGAACCTTCTTAAGCACCTGCTCGATGATAAACAGACCAAGGGTAATCAGAGACTCTCCGTAGATAGACTTGTGCATAAGCAAAAACAGGAAGGTCATTCCGATACGTCCCTTCTCCGAGACCTGGCAAGAAAGTATCTTCCGGTAGGAAAGGATGAACTACGGGAATGCCCTCAATACGTGGGGGAGGACGCCCCAAAGCTCGATGATCCGTTTTCTGAGGCAGATATCAGGGAAGTGCTCTACAATCTCAATGGTAGGTCGGCCCCTGGGCCGGATGGCTTAACCAACCGGGTTTTGAGGAACCTGGACGACCGGTCCATTAGCACCATTACAAAGGAAATCAACCAGGTATGGGAGGAAGGTAGTGTTCCGGACTCGTGGAAGCAGGCGACGGTGGTACTGATTCCTAAGCCTGGAAAGCCCCCAAGCCTGGACAACCTCCGGCCCATTTCGCTAACGTCATGTTTAGGTAAGGTTGCCGAACATGTTATACATAACAGGATTTCAAAACACATAGAGCGAGAGGGGTTGTTCTCGTACAATATGGTAGGGTTTAGACCATCTCTTTCCACGCAGGACGTCATGCTACTGCTAAAAAGACAGGTTATTGACAACAGGACTAGAGACGTCAGGGGCATTCTTACACTAGACTTGTCCAAAGCCTTCGACACCGTGTCGCACGACTTCATCTTAAATGAGATTTCGGCATTGAACTTGGGAGGTAGATTTTTCGCGTTTGTGGAGTCCTTCCTGAGAGGCAGGACGGCGGTCGTCAAGGTGGGGCAGAACAAATCAGAACCATTCCCGCTAGGAAACAGAGGCACGCCACAAGGGGCGGTGATCTCCCCCCTCCTATTTAACATTGCAATGCACGGACTCTCGAAGTGGCTGGCCGCCGTCCCAAACGTGGGACACGCGCTGTACGCCGATGACATTACGATCTGGTGTCCGGGAGGCTCGGAGGCGGCCGTGGAACAGGCACTCCAGGAGGCCTTGGACGTGACCCAGTCCTTCCTGGAGGGCACGGGTCTCCAACTCTCCCCGACCAAGTCAGAGCTTATGTTATACAGACCGGCAAGGCAGGGGGTTCGGGGGCTCGTGCCGCTCGAGCAAATCCCCATAGATGTATACACGCGGGACGGCCAGAAGATACCCAGGGTGAATTCGATTAGAGTTCTAGGATTGTTGCTCGATGCCAGGGGCTGTAATGCCAAAACCATTGCGCACCTGACCGCCAAAACCGAGAATATTCTCAGATTAATCATGAGAGTCTCCAATAAGAAGGGGGGCCTAGGCGAGGACAACCTACTTAGGGTGCATCACGCTTTTCTTATGAGCCACATCAACTATGTGGTCTCGGCCCTGCAGTGGACAAAGACTGAAAGGGACAAGCTTGACACGTTGATGCGGAAAAGCGTCAAGAAGGAACTGGGTATTCCGATCACGGCGAGCACGGACAGGCTAATGCAGCTCGGCGTTCATAATACGACCCTCGAACTCATAGAGGCGCAACGAGCGGCGCAGATCACGAGGCTTTCGGGCTCCAGCGCCGGTAGGCGCCTTTTGGAGGCTGCGGGCTTGCAGCCACGTTTCAATCACAGCGAGGTGGTTCAGCTGGACGAGAACTCCAGAG
This sequence comes from Dermacentor albipictus, assembly GCF_038994185.2. NCBI lineage: Eukaryota > Metazoa > Arthropoda > Arachnida > Ixodida > Ixodidae > Dermacentor > Dermacentor albipictus. Next base: position 47,656,228 of record NC_091829.1, on the reverse strand, counting down.
CGACCTACGTCGTCAGTCCGTTCCCTAGAAACGTTCACCCGCAACATAATGCGGGCAGGCGAGCAGCTCGTGCCAGGGCGATATTGAAGAAAACGGTCGGCATGGAAGCCTTCGTGGACGCAGCTCAATATGGGCGCTCCGGTAAATTCACGGTCACGGCGGTCAGCGAAAAGGGCGAGCTCCTATCTGCGGCCTCGGTAGGCGCTGTGACGGCCGACGTGGCAGAACAGGTGGCGGTGGCGCTGGCGATGCAGGATTCAAAAAGGCCGTATATCTACACTGACTCACGCGCGGCCGTCAGGGCTTTCGCTTCGGGAATGGTTGCGAGACAGGTGGAGGTGATTCTGAAAAACAAGTCCGGTACTAATTGTGACCCCGTGCATTATATTACATGGTTCCCAGCTCACATGGGCGACAACGTGCTGCCGGGCCGTCCGAACCCCAATGAAATTGCTCACCGCCGTGCGCGAGAATTAACGCGCCGCGACGGCGATGGGGCTACATTGGATCCGGAGGAGCTCGGCCACAGCGACCCGTTATTAACATTTCACGAGATTGTCTCCCATTATAAAGAGGAACGCAGGCGCTTCCCGCCTCCACATCCAAATCTATGCAGATCACAATCGATCACGCTTAGGATGCTTCAGACGAGGTCATATCCCTCGCGAAGTTTCTTAAGCAGGATTTATCCAGAAATTGACCCACAGTGCCCGGATTGTGGGGAGGTTAGCACGCTACCTCATATGCTCTGGCAGTGTCCTGCGTTACGGGATACGTCCCTCACCAGCGAACAGGACTGGGACGAGGCCATATCCAGTACGCAACTCAAGCTCCAGTCCATGGCCGTCCAGAGGGCCCGTGAAAGAGCTGAGAGGCTTGGCCTCCAGATTCCGACATGGGAGCAGCCAGCAGCGAGCCGGGGGCCCCAACGGGTCTCCACCGGCTAGTCCCTCAGGACCTCATTAAAGTTCATTGTCTGTCTGTCTGTCTGTAACGCGGCCTTTTCATTACGTCGGCAGATGAGAAGGGGAGATTCTACGCTAGAATGATGAGCGGCAACGGAGCCAGTTGTGGAAGAAGGCGACGACGCTCGACCCACTGCTGGTGGTGATAGTTTTCACTCACGCAGGTTTGTTGGCTGACAGGAAAAATGCACAGAACCCCAGCCACAAACAGCATCGCTGTAATACGTTATATACGTTATATAACGCTAGACGTTATATAACGTAACGGGAAATGAAAGTGGACGAAAATAACTTGCCGCCGGTAGGCACCAAATCTGCATCACGCCTGAGGCACGCGTAATGGACCCTCGCACCACTATCTTTACCTCACACAATGCGGTAAGATATCGCCGATACTCGATGATTAAAGAGGGGTGGCCCGTTCGTCATCTGCGGTTTGGCCCGGGGCCGCCTTACCCTCGGGGTTGTTTACTCTTTCCGTACCGCGCCCATTGGGCATCGTAAGCCCGCTAACGATGGTTTGAAACGCCGCTTTTGAGACCTTCCGCGTCGCTCACGGACACACTGCGCTGTCTGGTGTGAAGGAGGAGAACTAAATTTTTGCTTACTAAGCAGTTCGTTTTTTTCCCGCCAGGCGGCGATTTTTTTTAACGCGCTCCGAAATTTTAGCGATTGTCAAAGCAAAAATGGCCGCCCGCTATCGGTGGTCTGAAATGCCGCTTTCTAGACCTTCCGCGCTGCTCACGCACACACTGCGCCATAGGACATGGAGGAGGAGAACTATATTCTTGTTGTGTAAGCAGTTCGCTTTTTTCCCGCCAGGCGTTAATTTCTGAACGCACTCCAAAGACTCGCGATCGTCAAAGTAGGGAGCGAAAATGGCCGCCTCCGGGAGAGGCGGGCGCGCTTAGAAAGATCGCAGATCTAGCGATTGTGCTGCGTTTGCGGCTGATATCATCGATGGATCGAGTAGCAGCGAATCTGAAGGTGCTATCTTTTCGTTGGACTCTCACTCTGAGAGCGACGGCGACGCATTGGAAAATTTTGATTTTTTTCGTAGATAGTGCCTAATAGACGGCAATACATTTTGTATATGTCATAACTTTTCTTACGCATTTTCTTAGTAGATACAAGCGTGTCGTTACAAACTTTGTTGAATTTGACCCCACAATCTTGATTCTGGCGATTTATATCTTCTTTATGACGTGCATCTCGTTAATCAAACTTTTATGCTTGAAAAGCGCACTCATTCTGCATTTTGTTTATGTATTACAAAAAATATTGAGTGCAGTAGTTCCTTCAGAGAGAAAAAATAAGAAAGATCTGGCGTAACCTATACAAGAAACCTATTTTCGCCGCCATGGTAGGGAAAGAGTTAATGCGGTTTTTCTACACGCAGGTAGTTGCAGAAAAAAAGTTCGGCAGCGTGTTACACTCCTGTAACACGTGAAGGCGAAAGCCTGCTGCACACGTGGTAGTGCGTGAAGTTATACGAATGGAGGGGTCAGACTTTGCAAGGCATGACCAGCCGCAGTGTGAAGTGAGCGTATGGCGCTGTAGGTCGATCTCCTCAACGACACATGTGAGCACCTAAGGCTCTACCTGAAGGTTATTTCGTTCGTTCTTTTATTCTCTCTTCCTTTCCGGCTTTCTTTCTTTTTCTCGTTCCTTGTTCTTTCGTTCTTTCTTTCGTTCCTTAACTCCTTCTTTCTTTTGTTTCTTCACTCATATTCAGCCATTGCATCTTTGCTTGATTACGGGGGTATGAGCCATTCGTGATGATGATATTTTTTTGTCGCACTGGACTAGACGCCGCTTTTTTTCGGGTATGAGCCATTGCAATGAGCCACTTAAGGTTTTCGTCTTTAAAAACAAGTAATACGCGTACGTGGGGCTTATGATTATATAACCAAAGCACACGAACGCAGTATAACTATGCGCTTGGGTTACGTACACATCGTAACACGTCATAGACGTTCTGGTGCGCCAGTCTAAAGGAACGCAGATGTTCAGATGCGCTGTTCTGGTGACGTAGTTGTTGCTACATAATTTGCGAAGAAATTCGCGTGAGGTATATGCAGCCAAAAATATGTTTATGTGTTAAAGATACATGGAAATATCGCAAGACCAGTACGGCCAACAGAAGTCATTTAGAGCGCAGATAAATATCAACCACCAATAAGGTGGTATTTCCAATAAAAGAAAAATATTTTTTAAATACGTTTTGTTATGGCACTAGCTGTAAATGCTCTCATTTCGCGCAGTTATTCGCCCCCGTGGTTCCAAAAAGCAGCCGTCGCAAAAAAAAAAAAGAAAAGTAATAATGAGATTTCTAGCGAGCTACCTTATAGGAGCAGCTATATGGAACCGCCGTCATTCCGATATCGTTCGTTCACCGAACGGCAGCCGAGGTGACAGTTGCAGTCTTGAAGCCATACACAGGCGGCCTTTCCTATAATCTTTCTAGGCCGTGTATATACATAGTCGATGCACTTCTCGCGCAACGCCTCAGTCATACCGAAGGCGCGGTTCTATGCATGTGCAAGCGTTTGAGAGATGCGTGACGGCTCTCAGCGTGCGTCACTGCGCATATCGCTGAGGAGGAGGAGGAGGAGGAGGAAATAAAGAGAGAAGGCAGGGATATTACGCAGAAATGCGTCTGGTTGGCTCCTGCTCTGGGGGACTGGAAAGAGGGAATGAAAAGATGACGTCATCGAAATGCAAGCAGCCTCACTGTCATTGTCTTGAGCGCTGAACGAGAAGCACCCAAGTGCAAGGACTCACTCGCCAGGAAAAGACTTCGCAATCCATCGCATCTTAATACGATTAGCATTATTCTGCCCGCTTGAGGCACATTGAGTGTATCTGTCTGACCTCTCACGCCGAGTCAGTGACCCTAACTATCTGCTGGCTTGGACCTCAAGGTATTTGCTCGCGGTCGTTACGCCGTCGTGTTCGTTCCCATCATCGTCCTTCCAGCTTCGTCATCATACTCTTGTCATGCTGTCATCATCACTCTTGTCATGCTGTACAATCACTATCATTTCGAAAACGTCGTGGAACTGCTTGCCATCGTCGTCTTACCGCCTTGGTCGTTCCATCGACGTCAATCCTTCGTCATTCCACCATAATCATGTAGTCATTTAATCGTGATTATGCTACCATTGTCAGCTAGGCCGTCGTCCTCGCTGCGTGGTCATTATAGTCGTCGTCGTAAATTCGTTGTCATAACGTCATCTTGATGCTGTTGTAGTCGTTCTATCGCCGCCATCCCAGCGCCATCTACCCGCCGTGGTTGCTCAGTAGCTATGGTGTTAGGCTGCTGAGCACGAGGTCGCGGGATCGAATCCCGGCCACGGCGACCGCATTTCGATGAAGGCGAAATGCGAAAACACTTGTGCACTTAGATTTAGGCGCACGTTAAAGGGACACTAAAGTAAAAAATGATTTCTTCTGCGTCAGTAAATTACCGTTCTACAACACCAAAAACACCACTCTTAGAACGATAAGACGTTTGGTAAGCCAGAACAAGCGCAAGAACGAAATACGGGTGGCGACACCTACTTGAGTTCCCGCACCTGGGGTCTGTGACGTCATGGATATTGATGGCATCTTCTAGGGCCTACTAATTATATACAGCGGTACAGATTGACTACATTGTGTTCTAAAGGAACCAAATATTAAACATGGCAAGTTTCGGGAACCTTTATTCAGCCAACGCGGCCCAAATGCGAAAACATACTTTGGAATCCCTGACGTCACACTGACGTACCGCCGCTGGGGTTTCGGCGCGACATTCAAATACTGATACTTGGACCTTCATTTTCTCATCTGATAATCAAATTATTTTTTTGAAATTACTGCCTGCAGGGTTCTCAAACAATGCTCTATTAGTCTAAACTGATTTATTGTTTCCTTTTAGTGTCCCTTTAAAGATACCCAGGTGGTCGAAATTTCCGGAGTCCTCCACTACGGCGTGCCTCATAATCAAAAAAGTGGTTTCGGCACGTTAAACCCCATAATTTAATTTTTTTTATCCCAGCGCCATCGTACTATTCTTGTTATGCCCACGTCGTTGTACACTCGTCGACATTCCATTGTCATCAAGCCGCCTTCGTCGTTCCATTGACGTCATTCATTTTTTTCTTGCCATTTCTTCTCCGTCGTACAGTCGTCATCGGGCCGTCACGGTCGTGGCCAACTCTGGCGAGCGAGTGTCGTGGGAAAGTGGGCCGATCCCGCAGATAGTGTATATATCGTTTATAGCCGAAGCAACGGAAATGTCAGAATGACCACTACCGATTCTAAATAAAGGTATCTTCAACGATACTGTGTGTCGCTACACTGCCTGAATGCTAGTCACAGCTGGTGGGCTCTGCCACAATTTTTGAACTATGCCTAGCTATAGCTAAAATACAGTCTACTGGATTGGAGTCTAAGCCGCAGCCGGTTATTGGGTTGGAGTTGCACTCTCTTAGAGTCATCATAGCGTACAAAAATGCAGGTGTAATTATATATATATATATATATATATATATATATATATATATATATATATATATATATATATATATATATATATATATATATATATATATATATATATATATATATATATATATATATATATATATGCTGAAAATTTCAGTTCGAATAGGAAGTTTAGCTATTCCGCAAATTAACACATCAGCTATGTATACGTGATTCTAGCTAATGGTATTGCACGCCGACAGAGCAATATCTATAGTGATATCTATCTGAGTGGGCACGGTGGACTTGGAACGAGCATGTGGCCTAACAAGCCATTCTTCTGCCTTGTGCAGGTGCTTGTTCTTGGGCTTGCCGGATCAGCGAAAGAAGACGAACAGTTCATCGAGCTTATCACCACCACGCAATCCCAGTCTACAGCTGCGTCACAATCGTCGCAGTGCTCAGCGCCTCGATTCCCTGGCATCATATCTTCACTGCCTCGTGGCGTTCCAACAGCGCCATCTAGCCCTCACGTGACTACACCGCATCGAGCTATAAACCAGCAGCTACAAGCATTCAACTTCAGTGGGCACGGTGGACTTGGAACGAGCATGTGGCCTAACAAGCCATTCTTCTGCCTTGTGCAGGTGCTTGTTCTTGGGCTTGCCGGATCAGCGAAAGAAGACGAACAGTTCATCGAGCTTATCACCACCACGCAATCCCAGTCTACAGCTGCGTCACAATCCTCGCAGTGCTCAGCGCCTCGATTCCCTGGCATCATATCTTCACTGCCTCGTGGCGTTCCAACAGCGCCATCTAGCCCTCACGTGACTACACCGCATCGAGCTATAAACCAGCAGCTACAAGCATTCAACTTCAGTGGGCACGGTGGACTTGGAACGAGCATGTGGCCTAACAAGCCATTCTTCTGCCTTGTGCAGGTTAGTCCCTACTACAGCTCCATAAAAAGTGACTGCCGTTATCTTTTGGTCCTACCGTGCCCACAGCACTATGTCTCAATGGCTTATGATGTGTACTGTATGTGCTTGCTTCTCTTGTGCGGAGACGTTGAAGTAAATCCAGGCCCTAATCCAGAGGGGTCTAGCACTCGCGAGTTGCTGGAAAAGTTGCTTTTAGGTCAGAATAAGCTAGCTGAGGATGTGGCAGCCCTCCGAACACAGCAAACAAATATGGAAAAACGTCTTGCGGAGTGGGATTCCCGCTTCCTAGAAATAGAAAAGCAAACTGAGCGCGTGGACAGCCTTGAACGAACGGTAAAATCCTTGGAGGCCAAGATTACTGACTTAGAGGACAGGAGTAGACGCTCAAATCTAGTGGTCTTTGGCGTGCCTGAGGACGAAAATGAAACAGAGGCTGATTTGCGGAACAAAATTCTAACTGAAATTTTTTCTACTAAACTTGAAGTCACATGTAAATCAGTTGGCAGAATTCACCGTCTTGGTCGGTCTGGCAGTTCCAGACCAGTCATCTTGTACTTTCAGGATTACGAAGAAAAAAACCAGATTATGAAAAATGCTTACAAACTAAAAGGTTCCAATACATCTGTACAAAATGACTACTCGCGAGATACGCTCAGGAAGCGTAAACTTCTGTGGCACAGTGCTTCAGAGGAAAGACAACAAAAAAGGAAAGTAAACTTAATTCACGAAAAACTACGCATTGATAATAACGTCTTTGTTTGGGATGATACGGAAAACGCTCGAGTAAAAATTGGAAAGTACAACAATTCTAAGAAAGACTGACTTCACTATGCAGATAATAAAGAACTCCATATTATAAACATCAATGCCCGTAGTATCGTTAATAAATGTGATCAACTTGAGGCTATTATTATAGGTTATAGTCCGCATATAGTTGTTCTAACTGAAACATGGCTACACAGCGGAATAGAAGATGAAGTCGTGTTCCCGCCTTCTTATCGTGTTTTTCGACGCGACAGACCAACGAGAGGAGGTGGGGTAGCTGTACTGGTAAAGAAAAATATGCCGTCCACTCTTTTGCGTCAGGCTGACGATATAGAAACTATTAGCCTAAAAATTTCTTGTTGGGGACAATCTTTCCTGTTGTTTGCCGTTTATCGAGCACCCGGTTCACCGCTTCAATTCATGAGTGATTTGCGTACGCATATCACTTCGTTCACACACACAAAAAAAAATATTTCTGTTAGGAGACTTCAATCTTCCAGGAGTTAATTGGGAGGATAATACTTCTTGCACTGAACTTACTCCCCATGTCAATTATATGCGTGATATAATTCTATGCCACAATTTACATCAAGTTGTAACTTTACCCACGCGAGTATACGGATCTTCGTCGTCAATACTTGACCTCGTGTTTGTGAATAGAAATGTCGAAAAGTTATCAGTGTCTGTTGAACGTGGCATATCTGATCATGAAATGGTATGTTTTTCATGCTGCTTGGAAAAATGCAATCGCAGTAATGCAAAAAGTGTTGTAGTGAAGGACTTTTCACGTGCCAGGGACGAAACTATTTTAGATTATCTAGATTTTCACCTCAGTAACTTTAAAGGAAACAATGTTATAGAACTTTGGGACAGGTTTAAAGAACTTTGCACATATTGTGTTCAAAATTTTGTACCAAACAAGACAAAGAAAACAGCGAAAGTTAACCCTTGGATTACGCGGGAAGTCATTCACTTGAAAAGAAAGATTAAACGCTGGAGACGAAAGAACGCCCCTATAACGCAAATTCAAACCGCAAGAGCTAAATTAAGCTCGTCTATTGGGCATGCTAAACGGCGATATTTTAACCACACTCTGCCCAATTTTATTCGTACCGCGCCACAAAAATTTTGGACATATTTGAGTAAAAAAAACAAACCAATTGAACAAATAGTGGATGGCGGCATTCTTATCGTCGAAAAGCAAAGTATTGCAGAGCATTTCAACACATACTTCCATAGTGTCTTTGCAAATACAAGTGATATATCGATTCCCATATTTTCTTTGTCCGTTGCAAACTCGGACCTTGTATCTGTACCTGGCGTAGTTTCTATGCTTCTTAACTTAAAAACCAAATCAACCCCTGGTCCTGACACTATATCGAATGTTTTTCTGCGCCGATACGCAGAAATGGTGTCCAAGTTTCTTGTGATCATTTTTCGTGCTTCATTATCCACAGCAACTCTTCCTATTGACTGGCTAACTGCACGCGTAGTACCTGTACCGAAAAAAGGGGACCTAACGCTGATAAGTAACTATCGCCCAATATCGCTAACGTCATCATGCTGTAAGATGCTAGAACACATCATAGCTAACTACATTACTAAATTCTTAAGTGATAACAGTGTACTCTCACCTGAGCAACATGGTTTTCGAAAAGGTTTTTCTACTGTCACCCAATTAACATCGGTTATTCATTATTTTGCGAATATTCTAGACAAATCCAGCCAGGTAGATGTAATATTTTTAGATTTCAGGAAAGCATTTGACCTTGTTTCACACTCCAAGTTAATTGAAAAACTTCGATTAATTAACATTCCTTGTTTCATTGTTAATTGGGTTTCAGCATACCTCACTAACCGAAAACAGTTTGTTAGTATCGATACTTACCATTCCCATGAACTTCCAGTTACCTCAGGCGTCCCTCAGGGTAGTGTTTTAGGGCCTTTATTATTCTTAATTTATATTAATGACATTGCCAGCGTTGTCACAGCACCAGTTCAAATAAAACTGTTCGCTGACGATTGTGTTCTGTTCAGTGAGGTAACCGGTTGCGATGATCAGATAACCCTTAACAATAATCTTCAAAACCTTCTTTCTTGGTGCAATCGTTGGAACATGGAGGTAAATGCTAACAAAACAGTTTACATGAAGATAACTAAAAAAATAAATAGCCTATCTTTTCCTTACGCTCTCGGATCTGAACCATTAACGGAGGTTAGGGAATACAAATATCTTGGCGTCACAATAACTCATAACCTGCACTGGAACATTCACATTTCTAACGTATGTGACTCAGCCTTTCGTAAACTCTGTCTTCTACGTCATAAACTAAAACAAGCTCCCGCTGAAACTAAACTTTTAGCCTACACATCAATAATAAGGCCAAAACTGGAGTATGCCTGCATAGTGTGGGACCCTTATACAAAAACGAACATTGATGCACTAGAAAGAGTACAGCGTAAAGCAATCAGATTTATTTTTTCGAAATACCGTATGACTGATTCCCCGACAGCAATAATGAGACAACATGGCATTCAGACATTGGAAATACGAAGAAAAATACAACGGCTGAAATTTCTTTTTCTTCTTAAAAATAATCTCCTCGCCCTCACTCCTGAGCCTTATGTAACGCCAATGACAGCACGCCGAACACGTCATCGTCATGCTGACTCTCTAACTCCCTATAATGCCAGAACTAACATTTTTAAATATTCTTTTTTCCCACGCACTATAACCGATTGGAATAATTTACCTCAGTCGCTACTAAACAGTACTGATTCCATTGACCGTTTGAACTACTGATTTCATAGTAATAACTGAAATTGATCTTTGTGTTACATTCCTTCTCATTGTTTAAAATTGTACTGACGGTTCATTTGTAAATTTACTCTTCACTTTTGTTTTTGGAATTGTTTGGTTACAAGACCGAGTGTTCTTTTTACCCATTTGGTTCTCGCAGCTGGTGGACTCCATTGCTATTGTGCACACTAATTTGGTCCTTTTGTTCTTACGTCTGCAAATGCAATTATTCTGTATTTTGTATGCCCCTCCTGCCTGGGCCTCAATGAGGCCTGCAGTATTGTATAAATAAATAAATAAATAAATATAGTACATCACTATTTGGGGGGGCTGTTTCCGTGAATTATCTTGGTCAAGATATATCGCATCACTGGAGAGCAATCTTGATAGCTTAATACTTATTATCCCTGTTGTTGCAGTTACTATATAGCATGGACCCTCCTGAATCCATTCTGCTCCAACTTTGCCCGATGCTCGATCTTCGCAGGTGACATACGCTCTGCAGGCATGCACCGTTCCTGCCTTCGTACACTAGACACCAAAGCACAACCACACTCAAGGCACATCTCTAGCGGCGTAGTTCTAACAAATTCAGGCTGCAAGGAGCGAACATCTAAGAGCTTCGAAGCAAGAAACTCCTAGCGAAAATCTCCTATATCATTATCTTTCTTTACCACGGTCAATGAACGTGAACGTGGGTCATGCTTTACCCATGGTTGAACGTGTGCGTGGGTCGTATGCGGCCTATGAACGCTACGCTTAATTTTAAGGCTCCCAGAGCTCTAGTCTTGCTGCGTCATCTAGAGTGCAGACGAAGGAGTAAACTTTCGTTTTATAATTCATTAATTATTATTATTATTATTATTATTATTATTATTATTTTTATTATTATTATTCCGTGATCCAGTGATTGCGAAGAAGGCAGACACTCCAGTATCCGAGCTCTTGCACGAACGGTCTCGCGATTATGATGGGTCCTCGGGTGAATATTTGGATTCTACTATTATAGTAGCAGTGAGTCCGGGGACGATGTCACATCATTAGGTTATAAGTCGGACTATGGGGACTCGCAAAACTAGCCCGTGCTGCCGTGAACTGCTTGGCGGCAAGTTTCGTTTTCTACCTGTCGACAGCTGACGTTTGTTTTGTCACCGGAGATGTATTAAACCTTTAATAGTATATATTTTATTTTTCATATCGTAAGAAGCCAACAAACACTGACACCAAGGACAACATAGGGGAAATTACTTGCGCTTAATAAACGAAATAAAGAAACGAAAAATTAATGGATATGAAAGTGGATGAAAAAACAACTTGCCCCACGGGGGGACCGAACCCACTGTTGTGCCATTACCACAAGCCCGGATTCCGAATCTGCAAGATGCAGAATTTATCCTGTGAGCGCCCAAATTCTCCCTTGAAAAGTCAAGATGCTGAGCCGTCAGGCAGCGGTGTCCTGCGGGAGAAGCATCGGCAGGCAACGTGCCTGGGGGTCACCGCGCGCGCGAACTTTGAACCGGGTGGCCAGCGCGGTCGCTGGTTGGACCTCTCGGACGACCGCCGAGTGCTGACTTTGTATTGGGCCGTTTGAGTGACAATGGTTCCTCGGGGATTATAAAAGCAGCGACGCGCCGCCTGAAAAACCGGATCCGCCGACCCACCGGGAGCCAGTGCTGCTCTCGACTGGAATGAGATGTGTCACGCGTTTTCGCCGGACGTCGCCGTGCGGGAACAGTCGCGTTTGCTGTGAGATCTCGGCCCCAGTGCCGACCCGTTAATGTCCTGTATAATGACCTGTATATAGTGTATAAAGTCCCTTTTGTTATTCTCATCGACGCCTGGCTCGGAGTCTTCGCTACCAACGCTCTGTCACGAAACGGGTGACGAGCGCTACGGGACCACAAAGTCGTAATAGTGGTGCAGCGGTGCAAAGTCGTAACACCACGAACTTCGCGTTTCGCGAGCGATGCCGGCCACAGTGTGTCAGCATGACGCCATGCATCGCTTCCAAATTTAAACGCGCACGTGGTTCTACGAAAGTGAGCGTGTTAGAGATGTGGACAGGAGTTTAAAACAACGATTCTTATCCAATTCTTTACCGCTTCACGCTTCGGCACTAAGCTGATGTAAATGGAATCGAGCGAAAGGTACGGTTATATTAATTCTGATGCAGTAGTTACTATGCGGACACGAGATACACGTTGGCTCGATGTCAACGGTCTGCTTCTTCTTGGTTTCCTTTAACTCGCCGGTACGGACGTTGTAAGTGACAAGGCCCCTTCACCTTAAACTTGTGTGTGTCTTTCAATTTCGTTGTGACTCATAGCCACGTGTTCTCTACTACGCTTCTGCTCGACGTTTCTGCCCGGAAAAGCTGCTGTTGTAGATGTGCTCCCTCGCAGGAGGCCACACATTCGATGAATGAGGGTTATTACGCCACCGCTAAGAGCATTTTCTTTGAACAGGCCGCGCCTAGCTTCTCGTAGCTTGGGGTACGTACGCCTGATAATGGTAGTCTTTTACCTCCTGCCTGCCGTTTCCTTGGGCCGTAGCCAATAAGCCTACCTCGAGAAGGTGCGATAAAAGCGCTAGAAGATCTCCTACAGTTGAGGCTCGACTCGAAGCAGCGGACGTAGCCAAATGTTCTCTTATTCATTCGTTTTTTTTATTATTGTTATTAGGAGCCGTACAGAAGGAGCGATTAAAACGACAATGTCCATGCTAAAGCTACGGTTGCCAACAGACATGATGTTCTCTGAATTGCTCTGATGGTGGGGTGACCGAAAGATCTGCTCGCGAGATCGTACGCTCACCGCGATGAGAAAGCTTAATTACGGAGAAATCAGTATAGGCCACAGGCCTATGAGGCGAAGAAACCGCCATGCAGTTCTTCAAACCAGGAAAAGTGCAGTCGACACTCAGAAGTTTGGAGAAAGTTGGGCCAAGTGACGCGGCAAAATGTTGGCAAGACGAACTATTCCCTAACCTTTCACTTTTGTTATGTCGTAATCCATGCAGACGCCAATTTTTCTTTTCGGTAATTTGCGCGTCCAGGGACCCACTGACCTCTGCTGCCTGCCTGACCTGGCTAATTAAGGACTTTTGTCCTGCCAAATCGGAACGGGCAAGCTGTGCCTCCCACTACTCCATTGTGTCATTGCTATTTGGACTATGAGGGCGCTTAGTGCACTCCCAGGTTACATGTATTAGGATGGGTATGCCACCGCACCAAGGGCAGTTGCTCCTATAGCGAGTATAGTGAGTGTAGTGTATAGCGAGTATAGCGAGGTATACATGGCGTTGAAGGATGGTGGGCAGATTGTTCTAGAAAAACTGGCCACCCTGGATACGCAATGCCTCATGACCTCGAGCGTACCGGAATCTTGGAAGAACGCTAATATAATCCTAATCCATAAGAAAGGGGACGCCAAAGACCTGAAAAATTATAGACCGATCAGCTTACTATCCGTTGCCTACAAACTATTTACTAAGGTAATCGCAAATAGAATCAGGAGCACCTTAGACTTCTGTCAAGCAAAGGACCAGGCAGGATTCCGTAAAGGCTACTCAACAATAGATCATATTCACACTATCAATCAGGTGATAGAGAAATGTGCGGAATATAACCAACCCTTATATATAGCTTTCGTTGACTACGAGAAAGCGTTTGATTCAGTCGAAACCTCAGCAGTCATGGAGGCATTACGGAATCAGGGTGTAGACGAGCCGTATGTAAAAATACTGAAAGATATCTATAGCGGCTCCACAGCCACCGTAGTCCTCCATAAAGAAAGCGTCAGGCAGGGAGATACGATCTCTCCAATGCTATTCACAGCATGTTTACAGGAGGTATTCAGAGACCTGGATTGGGAAGAATTAGGGATAACATTTAATGGAGAATACCTTTGTAACTTGCGATTCGCTGATGATATTGCCTTGCTTAGTAACTCAGGGGACCAATTGCAAGGCATGCTCACTGACCTGCTATCGTGCAGCAGTGCTGGAAGGAAAATGTGTGCTTGCAAGGACAGCTATGGGTTTTTTGTCATGCACTGTGTGGTGACCGTGAACGCTTCACATTGAGAGGCAAAGCAGAAGGGTTGGTCTAAAAATTAATCTGCAGAAAACTAAAGTAATGTTTAACAGTCTAGAACAGCAGTTTACAATAGGTAGCGAGGCATTGGAAGTGGTAAGGGAATACATCTACTTAGGGCAGGTAGTGACCGCGGATCCGGATCATGAGACGGAAATAATCAGAAGAATAAGAATGGGCTGGGGTGCGTTTGGCAGGCATTCTAAGATCATGAACAGCAGGCTGCCATTATCCCTCAAGAGAAAAGTCTATAACAGCTGTGTCTTACCAGTACTCACGTACGGGGCACAAACCTGGAGGCTTACGAAAAGGGTTCTGAACGACGCAACGAGCTATGGAAAGAAGAATGGTGAGTGCAACGTTAAGGGATAAGAAAAGAGCAGATTAGGTGAGGGAGCAAACGCGAGTTAATGACATCTTAGTTGAAATCAAGAAAAAGAAATGGGCGGAGGAGGATGTAAGGAGGAGGGAAGATATCCGATGGTCATTAAGGGTTACGGACTGGATTCCAAGGGAAGGGAAGCGTAGCAGGGGGCGGCAGAAAGTTAGGTGGGCGGATGAGATTAAGAAGTTTGCAGGGACAACATGGCCACAATTTGTGCATGACCGGGACAGTTGGAGAAATATGGGAGAGGCATTTGCACTGCAGTGGGCTTAACCGGGCTGATGAAGAAGAAGAAGAAGAAGAAGAAGAAGAAGAAGAAGAAGATGATGATGATGATGATGATGATGATGCACGGCGTTTACCATCTTTAGATGGGGGAATACCCCATTTTCACATTTTGCGCCAGTCTGCGTTCTCTTCCCCGCTAAGTTGTGGGTGAGGCGACGGGTATTTTCTGCAAACGCCAGCTAGCGGACTTCCGCAGAAGTAGAATTGGTTACCTCTATAGCTTATCGACCTGCTAAAGCGAAAAGAAGTCATGTCTTTCTACAGAAACTAAAGTCATTACAGACCCCCTCGCTTAGCTCTGTGCCGTGAGGTATCACGACGATTATTCGCGCTTGCGACTGAATTTTTGACATCGCTTAGCAGGGAACATTATCATACACCTCAACGTAGAAGATTCAGGAGAATGAGGGGAAGCGTGGGGTTCGATATTTAGTAACAACCATTTCACGGCTTATTTGTCTATCAGCTTTATACGGTTAGCCGTATGAGAGCCAAAGTGTTACCGTAGTCGCCATCGCGGGACTACGGTAACATATTACACTAGCAGAAACTGCTAGTTTCTGCTAGTGCAATATAATATAATCCTAAAACTGATTTTGTGAATGCCTTAGGAATAAGCGGAAGGGGCTGTTCTGTACATCATGTGTATGATGCAAGATCGCAACAGCGTCGTTGTGAGAAAGCATGTGACAGACGCGAACCAACAAACGTGGCACGCAGGATAGCGTGATCTAGATAAAGACTCGAAACGATGGCGACAGCGTTGACACAAACATAGCCTTTCGCGAGGTGGTGAATCGAACACGCAAATGAGTTCCGAACCTTGACGAAAGATATATTCGGGATGTAAAAGACTGTCGTAATAGTAGGATCATGGTTTCAAAAAAAAGAAAAAGAAAAACAAAGCCACAGAAAGGCGAAGGGAAACTGCCGCTTCACACTGAAACGCATGAACGTGCGAAATAAAACCGTCGTGATAACATGAAGAAAGCAAGCTAGCCGGTGTCTATTATTATTTTATTAATACTGTGGGAATTTATAAGCTATTCTTTGTCATCCTTTGTCAATATATTTTAATATGTCAATTATATTTCTTCCCTTTCTCTTTCATGTACCACCCATTTTATGTTAATTTAAGACATCTTATGAACACACTTTATCGTTTCACAAAGTGCGTTCCTCCATGGTTCCATACAGCACTTCAGCTCATGTTAGATTCTTCACCTTTAAGCATTAGAAACTAATGCCTTCAGCTGTACCTAAAGAAGCAACTTTGCCGGCGGTTACAATCAATCTCTAACTAGCTCCCATTGTTCGCATGCTGCGCCATCGTGCAGCATGCATGGGGATGGGGGGTGGGGCAGTCACCAGTAGTGATAATGCCCTTATCGCGGGGCCGGGGTGATCGATGGATCAGGTGCTCTTGGCAGAGTGCGTTGCATTGAAAGAGAGCTCGCGGAGAATCGCCTTATGAGATTTGGTCCGTTATCTTTCTTGCGTTTTCTTTTCTTTTTTTCGTCGGGGCTAGACGGTGCCCCGTTGGCACACATGGTTGCGTACGTCCTTCCGCCCTTGGTTCTGCTTGCAAGGCACCTGTGGTGGAGCCCGCGT
Source organism: Dermacentor albipictus (assembly GCF_038994185.2). NCBI lineage: Eukaryota > Metazoa > Arthropoda > Arachnida > Ixodida > Ixodidae > Dermacentor > Dermacentor albipictus. The sequence goes on along the minus strand of NC_091829.1, from coordinate 47,639,910 downwards.
GCGGTTGGATTGTGTGTGTGTGTGTGGGGGGGGGGGGGGGGGTTAGCGTATCCAGATTTTACGTGGGAAAACTCGGGAGAACTGCTCTTACGCGCTCTTATCTGCATTGAATATGCCCGGACTCGTCGCCTGTCGTGACACACGACGCAGGTATTAATGCGCTGGCATTCTTAGGGCGCTTCGCGCACTTTGCGGGGGCTATCTATCTATCTATCTATCTATCTATCTATCTATCTATCTATCTATCTATCTATCTATCTATCTATCTATCTATCTATCTATCTATCTATCTATCTATCTATCTATCTATCTATCTATCTATCTATCTATCTATCTATCTATCTATCTATCTATCTATCTATCTATCTATCTATCTATCTATCTATCTATCTATCTATCTATCTATCTATCTATCTATCTATCTATCTATCTATCTATCTATCTATCTATCTATCTATCTATCTATCTATCTATCTATCTATCTATCTATCTATCTATCTATCTATCTATCTATCTATCTATCTATCTATCTATCTATCTATCTATCTATCTATCTATCTATCTATCTATCTATCTATCTATCTATCTATCTATCTATCTATCTATCTATCTATCTATCTATCTATCTATCTATCTATCTATCTATCTATCTATCTATCTGTCTATCTATCTATCTATCTATCTATCTATCTGCCTGTCTATCTATCTATCTATCTGCCTGTCTATCTATCTATCTATCTATCTATCTATCTGCCTGTCTATTTATCTATCTATCTATCTATCTGCCTGTCTATCTATCTATCTAACACGCGCTAAGAAACTCATCCGTAGTGCCTAGGCAGAGTCGTATACTCAAGGAGCAAAAGTCCCCACATTTCCTCTCTCGCACCCGCTCTTACTCGCGCATGCGCGCAAACTTCCGTCACCTCTGCAAGTGCCACGCTCCCGCTGTACCTATTAGCGATTGGATATACGCCGCCCGGTTGCCGCATGACGCGGTTCTCGGCGTTCGCACGCACCGGTGTGCCACGCATTTCGGAGGCAACGCACGGGCTTCGCGGCAGCGATGCCAGATGGCGCCGAGTGTCCTTAGGGAATCCCTAAAGAGGAGTCTCGTTGCAGTGCATGGCTCATACCTAACTCGTTCCGACGGTGGCAATGCGTTGTGTCGGTGTATTGATTCAATGCTTATGCATTACCGTCGACAGCCATCGCAAGATGGGTCTGCCGCAATTTTTCTTAGTTTTTTTTTAAGTATAGAGTTTTAGCTCTTCCGTAATTACGTCGACGGCAATAGGAGCGCTGGTAGCGCCACCTTGCGACGTTTCCTTCAACAACATCGCTTGAACAAAGTTTCTGTGTTAAGCCATTGTCCTCATAGGAACGAAAAAAAAAATATAGTGCGCGCTCAGGATTCTTGCCGCGCACTGGTTTCGGCCCGAAGATAACCGCTTTTAAATTGCTTGATTTTCATACTGCTCACAACTTATTTATGGCTCTAATGAGCTCAAGTACGTACAGGTTCGAATTCGGTATAGTTACCATTCCTATGCTAAATACACAGTTTTTCCGTGTGGTGTAGCATTGAAGTTGCACTTCTACTGAGCACAAACCAAAATAAACGTTTCTTTTTTGCTTGTGATGTCACTCTCATGTAAAAAAAAATTGTTCAGGCCGAATTTTTTTAAACAAATATATCGGCCCACTTCTCTCGTTTCAATGTTTTTCGGCTTTAACTAATTGAATATTGCCTCTTCATAACACTACAATTCTTGGCGCGAGATGGTCGTAGCTGTACGTGCTAATATTCTCACATGCACATGGTGTAAGTGAACGAGGCAATGTTGCAACATCTGGTTCTGTTCAATCTCTTTCTTCTTGCGTGACATCATACCAGCGCTGGGCACCGCCGCCCAATAACAAATGAAGACATGGAATTAAACAATGCAAGAAACACAAACACTAAAGTTCACAGGCATACGCTAAGTATTAGCAGCGTCAATTCGATTAGATTTTACTAAAATTAATTGGAATTACAAGGTACGCTCAAAAACTTGTTTGGACCCAAGGCTTAGAAGGACAGTATCGACGCATTAAGCAGCAGTGGCTAACAAGTACACCTTTAAAAAAGTTTGCACCCTTTGGGGCTTATATTGATTCACAACAATAATCTTCATCTGCGTTGCTTGTGTTTCCTTTCCTGAAAACTCAGCGCTCGCTACTTTCCTGTCTAGAATGATGTGTCATGCCGATAAACGCATGTCGCTCGTGACCTCAAAGTACCGTGAATAGACAACAAGAATTATCGTTATTTATTTATTTTATTTACAAAGTACCTACATCGCCATAAAGGCATTACGTAGGGGGGAACAAAATATAACCAGTAATACAGAGAAGCTTTTGGACAGATATACTCGCAAGCAGAAGCACTACAATAGCCTTTAAAGAATACATTCAAGTAATGTGAAACAAACAGGTTTCAAGATATGTAACACATACATTTGTTTTACAAGAGTGCCGTCACAGCATAGAATATAATAGTTCGTTATGTGACACATTTACTATATAATTTGTTAAACTGTCCCATTGTCTAATTGATTTGGGGAAAAAGAGTAGTAAAAAGTGTTTGTTCTGCAGTTATAGGCTGATATCTTTTTGTTGTAATCACAGCGAGTCGATATGTAACCTGGTTTCAGAAGATAGTTATAGCGATTGATACCTGTCTGACTGTTATATATTCGGTGCCATAGTTTGAGCCTTAACTTCTGCCTACGCATATGTAGCATATGTAGCAGACCTAAAGTGGCCTTCATTTCGGAAACGCTAGAGTACGGGCTGTAATTATTACAAACAAATCTTACGGCTTGGTTCTGTAGTTTTTCCACTCTATTAATGAGATAATCTTGATAGGGATCCCATATTACACAAGCATAATCAAGTATTGTTCTGGCATGTAAGAAGTAAAAAGTTTCTTTAACTTCGTGCGTGGCCTGTTTAAAATTTCTGCGGATAAAATGTGACATCCTACTAGCTTTTGCTATGACAGTGTCGATCTGTTTAAGCCAAATGAGTGATTCGGTGAAATAGACTCCTAGATACTTGTATTCCGACTGTATGTCGATAAGCGTGCCATAGATGTTATGTCGGTGCTGAGATTTGGATAATTTTCCGGAAAAACTTACGCTACTCCACTTCTTTATATTTAAATTCATGTTCCATTTTTTACACCAGTTCGCTACCTTATCTAAATCTGTTTGCAATGTATCTATGTTATTTTCAGTAGTAATTTCTCTGTAAATCACACAGTCACCAGCAAATAGTTTTATGGGTGATGTAATTAGTTCGACAATGTCATTTATGTAGATTAAAAACAACAAGGGTCCCAGTACGCTTCCCTGAGGAACGCCCGAAGAAACAGTTATTGGTGAAGATGCGGCGTTGTTTAGGACGACAGGCTGGGTTCTTCCGTTTAGGTATAGTTTCGTATCCAATTTTGAACGTTTTCGTTTACATTTCGTTTACAGTTCTCAAAAACTTTTTAAACATCAAACACGAGTTTCTTCAGAAAGTGTGTGCGTATGTGGGGCGGGGGGAGAGAAAATATTGTGAGTGTGATATTGTTGGGTATAGAATTCCAAATAACAGCGCTAGAAGATACTAGAAGCTGCCCCCCGTATATTTTGCAGGCAACTCTCATATTGCCAGCCGGCAAGATAAATATATTCTCAGGGGGTGGATTGTTGTATTTTTTTATTTGCAATGTATACATTAAGTTATTTACAATATAAGGCGAGGCTAACGCAGTAACCGTTGATTTGAATGGAGCAGGATGTTTCGCTGCTGTCTGTCACTTTGGGAATGGGATTATTTGTATAGCTGGTCTCTGTAAGACAAGCGCAGCGGTTCTCATATGTTGGGCGCGTGTTATCTCATGAGTCCTTGCAACAACGAAGGTGACTTCGCAGAAGTGCAAATTACATAGTGTGCAGAAGATGTGTGTCGAAGCATTCAAGAGCCTTTAGGAGAGTGTGACATCCAAATGCAGAATTCAAACATGTATATCTTGTTATTATGGGTTTGCCAGTTCACATCGAAGTCAAATGTAATACCGGAGTACTTATAATACGACACCCGCTGCAGGTAGTAAATTCTTGGGATACAAAGACAAATTGTTAACTACGACAATGAGCGTGACATAGAGGAGCGAAATAAAGTGAGAAGACGTGAATTCAGATAAACCATGCGCACTGCATACAAGGCTCAACTATAGACGGGCACCCAAGTCTGTCGCTTTCAAATACAGCCTTCATATACCGTATGCCACATGTATGACGGAGTTTTAGAACACATACACTTCTTTTTTATTGACCGTCATATCCTATGTGGTGTACGTTGCACTGTATTTTGCCTCGCAAGCGTTCTTCTGACTCGCGTGCACGAGAGAGATCTTTTTCCCTGTAGCCAGCCTCTGAAAGAACATTCGGGTCAAATATCGCTGCAATGCGCATATTGCGCTCGAACAAGCCTGTGTTCACAGATCACTTCGTCCAAAACGAGTGTTTGTCGTGGGTTGAAGTCTTCGCTATGGTTTAGTTCCCCAATTATATTTGCCATTACCTGCTCTTACGAAACTATCGCGTTTTTATAACTTTCTTTTCTTTGAGCGAGCACAGGCACACATAGTTTTTTACTCAATGCTCATACGCTCTCTGCAACACTCTTTACAGACATCGCTTCTGGGCAAGTGGTAGCTGTCCTAACTTCGAAATAATTGATTAAGTTTTTCCTCGTATAAGAAAGAAACGAACGAAAAAGAAGTCTTTCGAGGCACTTTACCTTGGACGTGGCTGCCTTCTTGAGGAGCCTCCAAAACTAGCCCGTCTTAGCTGGGCTCCTCACCAGACTGTGTGGCGCTCGCCTTGGCTGAGAAGCGACGTCTCATAGCCGGCTTTAAGGAGTTCGCCTTCCCGCCAATTTGGAGCCTGTCCAAGACTCATCTTTTGCCCGGTTCCGCACCGACTTGTGCCTCTTACGAGTGCTACTCGCTTCTTTGGACCTTTACCATCTTTCATTTTCTTTTCTTTTTCAAAGTCCTAGATCGTTCGACGGGTTTGTTCCCTCTGTGCTTTGAGTGCCTCGTCGGGGAGTTCTTGTTTTAGAATCCTGGTGCGCTTGTGCCTCCAGTCTGGTCGTCGTCTGGGTCTTTGGCGCGTCACTCACCCATCGGTATACCGCCTGTCTCGACTCTTGTCTGCTGGCATCGTACGTTGACCTGGACGAGGGTCGAGGCTTGTGACATGCCCGACGCGTCTTGCATCATGGTGTCGCTCAGTGGAAAACAAAAATCTGCATAACGTCTGTTATTATATATTTCGTTCTTTTTTGTCCTAGTTATCCCTCCAACGGACATTCGATACTTGTAACCGCAAGCACCCACGACGGATACAAGCGGTATCCGTCTACCAATACTCGTGTTTCGGCAAGCGATCCGCCTATAACATAAAGTTTAAAAAACCACGGGACTCGCCTAAAGCATCGTCTTCAATATCTCGCTCTTCGAGGGCGTCGTTTTCAGTCGTGCAACCCCGAGAACTCGGCATCGGCAAACCACAGCAGGAAAGCTTCCGGAGAAGTTGCTTAAAGGGAAGCAAGGAACTACTGTGGAGGCTTCCCTTAGGCAGTGACAGCGAAGGTGAAGATACGCAAGATGAGGCGTTGAACAGCGAATCGCTGTAGAAGGTCTCATAGCCACAAATCTATTCCGTGCGTGCATGCCTCTTAATGAAGCCTTCGGTATGCGCTCATATGGTACATCAAGGAATGACACATCAAGACATCCCAACAAGAATTGTTTCATGGAAGAGTTGTCCGTCATGGAATAGTCCATCAAGGAATCGTTTACCATTCAGCGACCCATCAAGGAACGGCTATCAAGGCATGCATGAACCCTCAAGGCATGAGCCATCACAGGGTGGTCCATCATGCGATTATCCGAAGGAATCGTCCACCATTGAGTGGTCGATCAGGAAATGGGCCGTGAAGGAGGGGCCTAACAAGCAATGCTGTGCGTCATCGAATCTTCGCATCTGTACATGAAGCACTTAGTGAAGATACCTCTCTTAATGAGCTATGTACCTATAATAAGCTCGTCTTGTGTAACTTGAGTCACCAGCGTGCGTTCAACAGCTTACCACTAATGATAACGTTCAGCGTGACAGTAGAACAACCGGCTCACCAATGGCCAACCATGAGCGACGATTATGCTTTTGTGAATACAGGCGCTCTTTCTTCTGTTTTTTTTTCTTCTTCTTCCTTTCTTCTGTTCTTTTTTTACCCTTTTGAGACTTTGTATCCCACAAAGGTTCTGTGGAAAGCTGCAACAATTTGCTTCACAACCTTTGCGCACTTTAATCGCCTTCAGTTACACTGATGCATCCGAATTTCCGCGAGGTGTCTCTAAATGGCCATCAAACGCATATCTCATGGGTTCACCTGCATGCCTGCACCCTACTCCGTGCACCGATCCTTTGCACGAGAGGAATAACAAACAAGCTGACGAGTAAACTGGTGCTTCCAGCCATTCCCAGCCAGAAAGGGACTGAGACCAACGAGAAAGAAGAGATTCAGAACATGCTGAAAAACGTCTACCGAACTCCACGCATGCACATGCTTCTTTCTGATTTCCAGACGCCGGCTGCTAAATCTGCCGTACACGTGCCAGCCGCACTGAAGCCGCTCGTTCCAGCTCTTCGGTAACAGCTTACGAAGCTCGGATTTTTACGAGCCTTTCGTGCGGCCTTGAACGAGTGCTAGTCACCAGTTTATCCCTTTGATGCGTGTCGGTGTGCGGCAGGTCTACGGGCTGGAAGGCATATTTAGCGCCAGCGAACAAGGACAGAAGGGAGACGACACCACAATACGCTAACTTCAACAACTTGGATTCTCAGGAAACACCCACCTATTTACCCCACGCACAGTGGCGCCACCTCATCCAAATTTTAACCATCCAAAGGTTTACGAGGACCTATTCTTGCGCCAGTGCGTAGCCTTGACAAGCTTCGAAAAAAAGTTCATTGGAGGGATGTTTTGTAACATTAGCATTAACATTAATTAGTCCAAGTGGGCTCGCGGCATTGGCAATGCTGCAAGATCGTGCATCTGTCGTGCCACGAATCTGTCCGCAACGTCACCCATTCCCTTGTTTTTTTTTTCCCTTCCATTTTTCACTCTGTACAGACTAGCAGGCTAGAGCACTCTATCGCTCAGGCCGACCTCTCTGCCTTTCTTTCAATAAAAACTGTCTCTCTCTCTCTCTTGACTCCGACATGAAATAGTCCTATCATCTATCAACGGTTATGTCGGTCGATTGCTTCGACGACGTGGGATCAATGTTGCTCCCGAACCGCCACGCGGACGCTGTTTGTGCGAGCAAGGCACTACTTTTGTGTTTTCCTATACACTCAGAAGTTCAGATAGCGAAACGGGGCAAATTGTGCTTACACGTGAGACCTTGAGAGAGGCTTCCAAAAAAAGAAAAGAAAAAAAGAATAGAAAAGGTTTTGTTGCGCCACGAACGATCTCCTGTGTGCGTTCCCACTCGAAAAGGGGGCAGCATGCACTGTCCGCAACCTTTGTTTGTGCTCATTGCAGCCGTTATGTTATTGTGTTTCTATGTTGGTGTTGCGCGCGCGCGTGTATCTTTGACACTGCACCGCGACTGGGCACGCTCCATTCGTGGGACAGCCCGGTGTCGAACTCTCGATTGCGCTTCACTCCTTGTGTCACTCTAACCTCTTCACCTTCGCCTCTCTCCACCTAGCGATCTATGTATCTCCGTCATCCCCCTCTCTCTCTCTCTCCCCGCTTTCATATCAAAAGAAACACCAAGGCCTCGACCTTCGAAGGTACAATCTCCCATAGTGCTCCCGGGCCCTTAGATTGGCCGCATCGGCTTGCGGTTATCTGATCGAGTTTTGCTACCGTTTCGCGATAATGTGGCGCTGAAGTGAGAGCAAACGACGCCGTCACGTGGGAGAGATGCGCGCGGTGGATGGAAAGGTACGGCTGCACGATCGCGTTCCCGATCGGTGGTCGACTGGTTGAGAAGCTTTTTCGCACTTCTGAAAACGACGAGCGCGCGTGACCCGTGCCGATATCGCGCGCGCCGGCGAATCTCGGGGGCCACGGTCAACCGCACGGCGGAGCGTATACACAAAGCGTATCACCGATCATCGCATGCTTGGGGGTGAGCAAAGCAGGCTTATCCACGAGTTTGGAAAGGGAGTGGCTGCTGAGAGTTGGGGATATTTTTGGTTTTTTACTAAAGCATTTGACAAAGTACCTCACCAGCGCTTACTACTAAAGCTATCCAAACTGAGCTTGCACCCTGACATCCTAAAATGGATCGCACAGTTCCTTACTAATCGTTCTCAGTCAGTCCACATCCATAACCACTCCTCCAGAACACCGGGTGTTCCCCAAGGATGTGTTCTCCGCCCGCGACACTTCCTAATCTGTATAAACGACGCTGCATTACAGGTGTCTTAACAAATCCGAATGCTCGCAGATGACTGCGCCATTTACCGAACAAACCACAACAGTACTGACCAACAGCAGCGACAGCTCGACCTTAACAACGTACAAGGTTGGCGTAACAACTGGCTTATGGCCCTTAACCCTACTAAATGTAAAACAATTACTTTCTCTCGCCGCCAGAACCCCTTAAATATTCCTTACTGTATTACGCGAACATCTCTTGAAACAGGCGAGTCATTTAAATATTTAGGCGTCACTCGCTCCAAAGATCTAAACTTGAGCACGTCTGCCCCGTCACATAGCGGAAATCGCCTGCGCGCATGCGCGTTTGCACATGCCGGGGAGATTAAATACCTACCGTGACGAAAACGTAATGGCTGCATGGTGTATTTATGTGTATTCATGCAAGTTTATATTTAGATTTTTCTTTACGCATTTGCGTGTCTTTTCTATTCACATACATATGTAAACCCCGCCCCTTATGTAATATCCCTCCAGTCAGGGGTCCGTAAGGGAAACAACGAAGGAGAAGAAGACATGTTCGGCGCGGGCTGTGCAATCGTTGATTGCGTTGTGTAATTACGTTGACTATATAATTGAACATTTCGATTTCTCGTAGAAGTAATGGCCGCCTCACTGAGTAATTTAGATCAAGGGTGAGAATTGTGCTATCTGCCATAGGCAATCTTTAAAGAATTTGGTGCATCTAAAAAAAAAACACGATTTACACACACATGCACACCCACACACACACACACACACACACACACACACACACGCACGCACGCACGCACGCACACGCACACAGGAGCGCAAACCACAAGGCAAGACGTGCAAAGCTGCTGTGTTCTGCCATCCGCGGGAAGGTGCTCGATGCTCACTGGGATGGTATTCTATATCGACCCATTTAGTTCGTTATTCTTTCTTTCCTTCTGAAATTGCATTTACCCATTGACTCGCACGTCGTGGGGCCGCACCGTTTTTGTCCCTGAGATCGACCACTGGGCGTGGTGAATGTTAAGAACAAAGGAAAATGAAATGGATAGTTGGAAAATGTTGTGCATAGTTGCACTAACACGGGAAAGCAAAGGCATCCGCAATTCCGGATTTCAAAAGGGCACTTCCTTTCTTGCTCAACACGTGCAACGCCTACACACTTAAAGGGCGGCCAGCGATAAGTCGCATGTTTGGACTACGTTATATCACGACCATTGTGACAGGCACGTGTGACCGCGTGACGAGGCAATGCGAGTCCCGTTGTTTGTAGACAAGCAATATCCACGGTCGCGCGAAAGTGCATGTAAAGAGAAGCCGGTACACCCACGATGTTTGTTTTGCCGCTCCCCGCTCCTTCCTACCTTCGCAGTGACGTCACATAGTCGGAGACCTCCCCCCTCGCAGCCGATCCTTTATCACGAGTCTTAACCCTCTCCAGCGCAATCCTCCACCCTACATACCCCCTTCCCCTTCCCCTCTCATACCGTTGCTTTCCCCCTAACGTGGCGTGATCGTGTTTAGGGCGACGCTAAACCCCTTGTGCTGTTCGGCGACGCGAGTGGTTTTATCGGGCTCGTGCCAGGAAGCTTCCGACTCGATAAGGCCGACCCTTGGTGCTCTAAGGTCAAGTCACTGCCCTAGTTGACATTGTGATGTTGTGTACACACACTAACAGCGTCTGCAACAGGATGCGTCGTGGTCGGACAAGAAGGGAAGGGGGAGCTGTCGCGGCGGGAGGCAGTGCTTTAGGTGGATTCAAAAGGAATTTGAGTATTGATTACTTCTGAGATATAGTTTGTCATTCTACTGGCTGTTAACGTATACGGAAGGAAATCAAACGAATAGGCAAGGCCCATAGCTCCCACACTATTCTTTAGTCTGGTAAACAGTATCCGTTACTTTTTGTTCGTTTCTATTTCTTCGTATAACTCTCCACGTCTTTCCCTATTCAACAACTACATCAGATACACTAGAACAACATCCTCTAGACGCTATCATGCGTTGGATATTCGCCTTACTTAGACTGTATACCAGAAACAAAGGTACCCCTTTCATGAATACAATTACTTTAGCAACTATATTGAGCACTGGATGAAGCATTACCTTGTCATGTCCAATGTTAATCATCTGCCGGAATTCCTTTCATATATTGTGGACCACTGATTTTGCACAGTATCTTGTACTTCCAACTCATGTTCTAGCCGTTTGGTGCACCAGTATGTTAAACTAATAAATAAATAAATAAGTAAATAAATAAATAAATAAGCAAATAAATAAATAAATTTCGGCATTGAGTTTAATTATACCGCAATTGAGCTTCTCAGCAATAATTAAGTTGTCCCTATAGGAAATTTACACAACTTCACAGTAATGGCGCCCATGTTCAACGGGAGACAACTGCAGCTGCATGGATTGCTCAGCATCTGTTAAAGCCGGTAATTAAGAGAACGCAATGAACGAGGGTTGAGGAACTGCGCAAGCGCAGTAAGCGTCACTCTTCGAATAACATAATTAATGAACGATTTTGCAAAGGGGAACGCAGAAGTGCTGCTTACTATTTTAAAGCGCTAATCATTTGCACTGTTGTCTTTAGCGATATAAAACAGAAATTATGGCACGGCTACTCTAAAGACGCCATAGCTTCGTCCATCATTTATCATCACGTCCCTTGAGAGCAGAATTACAAAACAAAAATACGATGAAGTCGTAGCGCCTTCAGGTTGCCTAAGCCAAAATGTGCCCGGTCATAGCAGTTTTCGCAGCTGTAACCTTTTGCTGAACGAATGTTTTTATGAAGCATTGATATAGCTGATATCCTGGCTTTGGAAGCATTCGTATCACAAGTGTCGGAACTAAGCACATTGGGCGTCGAAGACCCGGACGGCCGGACATCAGCCTCGACAATAAGATGGATGGGAACGTGACGTACACTGAAATGCCTTTCACCTTGGGATGAGATAGAGTTATCTTGTCAAACGTGATATGAGGGGAGGCCGGGCTTTGCGAAGCTTTTAGCGCACCTTTGTTTCTAGAATACAGTCCGGGACAAGATAACAAAAAAAAAGAAATAACCGTGCTTCTGAGAGATAAAATACTCGCATTGGCCAATAAGAGTAACTTCACCTTTCCCAATAAGTTGGTTTTCCATGTCAACTGTCACTTGCACAAAAGCAGATGGTGAATAATATTACTGTTGTCTGTCACGCGAATTTCGAAAGTATAGAAGTTGGGGCCACCTGCATTCCGCCTGCACTCCATTTTACCGCAAAAGTGTAGCATTTTGTAGCAAAATCGCAATGTTTCCGAGTAAGCTCGCTCTTGGCGCCGACATATGTTCTCCGTGCTCTCCCTGATGTCACAGACGTAGTATACGGCTGTCTGACGGCTGACCGGTCCCACAGACATGACGTGGCGACTTGATGGTGTTAAGAACGGCCAGATGACGCGCAAGTTTTGCCTGCCAGTTGCGACAGCAGCGGCAACCTTGTCTCGGAACGCTACCGTTACGCTCTAGCCTCGTCGCCATTGTAACTAAACGGGCTCGGCGGACCAACTATTGTTACTGAGCCCGCGGGAACATCTAGTGAGACCCCTTCCCACGCGCCGACTAAGACGCAATACAATGGGCAGCGGCGGGCGCGCTGCGGGGGTCAGCTCGGGGAATAAAATGCCCCTACGGTGCCTGGTCGTCTCCCCTACGGTGCCTCGTCAACTCGCCTATGGTGCCTGGACGGCCGTTTCCGTCACCTGGGTATCGGGGGAGGACCGAGTGTTTATAAACCGCTGTTGTGCGGCTGCTCAGGACACTCTCTCTCAAGCAGTCATGTTAGACTGATGTACTTTCGCTCGCAGTCATGCTAGACTGATGTAGATACTGTAAATAAACCCATATTCCTCGTTCTCGATGAGAAGCAGTCCGTCTCTTCATCAACGTCCTCAGCGTGGATAAGTTGAACGACGGCATGGGCCAGCTGAACGACGCTGCATTTTTACCGTAAGTTTGATGGTGCATATCTCGTAAATGATGTCATCCACACAAATGTCTTCAATTGGATATGTCTTGGAGTCTCACCCGCTAGAATTTGTGAATTGCAATATGTGCCATAAGGTAGTTAGTTAATTCTTTATTTTTGTTAATTAGACGATTATGCATATTAATTTCTTGTGCAGGTAATGCACGCCTCTTCGAGTAGATTAGCTCATGGACTGGAATTGTGCTGCCTACCACAGGCAAGCTTTAAAAATTTTTGACTGTGTTCGCTGAAACACCCTGTATATGCACACTTTATACGCACAATAAATGACGGACTACACTGACAGCACACGAATGTTCGAAGATGAATGTTTCGTGACAGTCGTGAAGCGAGTTACTGGCGATAATACATCTTTGCTGCAAGGTATCATAATGCACAAAACAGCTACCTTTCAAGCCTTGTGCGCAGTAAGAACAAATTTATCGGGACTGAGCACACCCGCGAGCGATTAGGCAGAAAATAATCATAATGATAGCACCGAGGAACTTTAGTGAGTGAGAAACGTGACAAGCCGCTGCTTCAAAGTATTTGGCAAATAAAGAACGAAGAGCAAAACACGCTGATCCTGATTCAATTCATAAGCGAAGTTTGGATAGCTTGGAACACATTTTAGCCACGCTTTTAGAACAAGCACCAAGTATACGCTGCTCGCGCTGTTTGGACATAGCTTAATCAGCTCCGAAAGCGCTTTTACACGTTCTCCGAAGCTGCGACCAAAGCTTTGTGTGGTGCACCCAGTCATCGTCTACGATACCTTTCGAAAATGAGGTTCGCTAAGTCGCACCGGCGTCATATGTGGAGGCTGGGGGCTCTCCATCCGCTGCAAACATCCGCTGTAAACACTGAGTTCAAGGGAGGCAGCTGAGGCAACCAATGGACGCGTCACCACGTGATCAAACATGGCAGCGCCCACGGCATTGCCGCGAAAAGGCATGGCGCAGTGAGAGATGAGTCGCGCACTTCCACCGCGCGATGGCGCGAGTATCGGCAGTCGTGGCGCGTTTGTCCTTGCCGCTGCGTGCGTGGCGGTCTCTGCGAATGTGTCAAGAGAAAGGGGTGAGCGGCGTGCGCCGTCACGTGGCCCGCACGCTGGCCGCACACACGAGCGCACACTCTCCTCACGCGCGCAGTTTATCATCTGGCGTCCGCCTCCTCCTCCTCGCCGCCAATCGTTGCGATTGTATTGGCGTAGTTTGAACGTTTCTGACTTATTTCGAAGGTTACGAATAGGTATTGAACCGTCTTCTTCTTTTTCACTTTTTCATGCGGCATATATTAAGTTTGCCTGGTTTCCTCACTGAACTCAAGGAGGCAGCTTCGCTATGTTTGGTGACTCTAATGATAAGGTAATGGGTGACGTGTAGGTAACTTTCAAGCTAGACGGGTAATTGAGACTTTCGCAATAAAGTACGTGTGCAGGCACTCTGTGGCGTTATAAGCGTGTCTAGCGAGCGGGGAAGAATTTAGCCCGCTGTCCTGGCAGAACTATAGACACCAAGACCAAATTTAGCGAAGATTGGTGGTACGCTATGCAAACTCTCTGTGCGAAGTTAAATGCGTTTGGATGTGAGAGAGTATGAACCGGCAGCTGTCAGCTATGCTTTCCAGTGTCGCGACATAGCTATAGTCTACAACAGGTTTATATTTCGTAGAAAGGGGAGGTGTGTCGAGGTAAGTGCAATTTGCAACAAAATTTTTAAGTTGCTTGTCCAGTTAGATGCGCTGCAAATAATTACTGATCCATCTGCCCGCCCCCCTTCCCCTTAATGGTATGCGTCATAAGACGTTCCTACTTGGTTTCAGCGATTTCCTCGGTGAACTAAACAAGAGACTTTGCTTATATTTGACAAAAAAAAAAGGAAGGAGGGAGCGCTTTGGGCTCTATGTGGGTAAACTTCAAAGACAGGGGATCAATTATGATATTTGCAGTAAATTACGCATTCAAGCTATCCGGAGCTTTATGAATCTGCTTCACGAACAAAGCAGAATTTATCCCGCTGCCCTGGGAGAACTGTGAACTCAACCGATACTATATGTAGCGGAAATTGAGCGGGGGGAGGAGAAAAGGGGGAGGCAGGACGCCATGGTAAATGTAACGGCAAAGTAACATGTGTGTTGATGCATTATTAACTTTTAAAAAATTCCCAAGAAGAAGTGCTCCGAAGCATTACATGCGGGCAAGGTTTTAAGCGGAACAGCCATATACGAGCAACTTTTTAATCTATGCGATATAATTACAAGGAAACAGAAACTTTTATTACAACTGTTCGAAAGAAGCAGCTTCGCTGGAAATTGGGTTGTAGTTTTCCAAGGTCGCAACCCCCCCCCCCCTGCCTCCCCACTTGCGAAATAGTAGGTACGCCACTTGGTCGTTATTCCTACCAACAAACCCAAACCGCTCCCGACGGACGCCTTCGAAGTGGTTGAATGCGGTATTTGCCTGTGCATTGATAAGAGGGGCGGAGAATTCGTGTTCATTATCGCCAGCCTAATTATGTCCGTTGTAGGACGAAAGCCTATCCCCGCGATCTCCAATTACCCCTGTCCTGCGCCAACCGATTCCAACTTGCGCCTGCAAATTTCCTAATTTCATCACCGCAAATAGTTTCCTAGATCTCGTCCACGACTTCCCTTGTCTTCAATTGGCACCCATTCTGTAATTCTAATGGTCCACCGGTTATCCACTCTACGCATTACACGGCGTGCCCAGCTCATTATTTTTTCTCTGAATGTCAATTAGAACATCGGCTAACCCCGTTTTCTCTCTGGTCCACACCGCTCTGTTTCTCTCTCTTAACGTTATGCCTAGCATTGTTCATTCCATCGCTCTTGGTGCGGTCCTTAACTTGTTTTCAAGCGTCCTTGTTAACGTCCATGTTTCTGCCCCGTATGTTAGCGCCAGTATAATGCAATGATTCCACACCTTTCTTTCCAACGACAGTGGTGAGTTCCCAGCCAGGATTTGGTAATGCCGGCCGTATGCATTTCAACTCATTTTATTTTTTTGTAAGTCTCCTTCTCATAATCAGGGTCTCCTGTAAGTAATTGACCTAGGTGTAGCCTACTGTTGACTGGTGATCCTGAATCCTTGTTCCCTTGCCAAGCTATTGAACATTAAGAGCACTTGTTACCTGCGCATAAAAAGCCGCCGTGATAAGCAAGAGAAGGTTCAGGAGGCGTCGAGAGCCCTGCTCTTCGGAATCTTCTGTGGGACGTCCGAAGCAGCGGTTGCTCCACAGTTTCGGCAAGAGCGAAACACGTGACCAGAAGGACGTCAGAGTGTGAACGGTCTGTGATCGCGTACGCCTTTGTAATCTCTGCTGATGTTTTCTTTTTACGCTGAAGTGCCACGATACGAGATAGAGTGGAGTGATAATCATCACTTTGCTCCCAGCTTGTCCTGACCGGTGTGAACTGGTTCGCCGAGGTCGCAACGGGTGGAAGCTGGCTTTCCGCTTTTTTGATCGCCGAGAAACATTTTTTGTGTTTACAGGCTCACGGAGGTGTGTGCATTTTGCCGGTATCTTCGTAGACACCGTTCTGCCCGTTTGTTCGGCAGAACAGGACATGAAACGTTATGTAGTGATCTGTCGAACTACAACCTCCAGTTATCTGCAAATGAATACTTCATTACAACAGATCTTCCTTATAGCGAAGTCTATTCTAACATTCCTTCCACAGTGCTCATGTATTACACTGTCACGTACGGTATGTTGTAACCGTGTGAAGTGCTATCAATCTCACCACGGGTAAGGACTGGCTATTGTATATCAATAGATGGAGAACATTTTTTTTATTAACGCAGTATCATGGTGCGATCACGTGACCACAGCCGTAGTTACGCGTCACGCATTGTGTTACAAAATTATGGAAGTGAAATTTGGTTTATCCCCTTGAAGTTCCAAGTGCAATGTAATAATGCACAAACTACATGTCCAAAGAGCCGTGCACTGATGTGGGGACATTTAACAGAAATCTAATTGCAAAAAGCTTCCGTGGGCCGAACGTACTTTACCATCGTGCAAACTCCAACAAGATCGTGTACTGAAATCACCAATTCGCACTTATTTGTAATACTGGTTCGCACAGGCGCCAGGTGAAAAATGGCACCTAATTTTCGGTGGTATGATATTCAAGGGATCCTAGAAAGAAGTATTAGGTTAGACTAGACTAATAGTTAAACTCATCCGCAACTGGAGTGGCCTGTCTTACCGCGGATGGAGGCATGCAGTACACTAGAAAGATACGAAAACGAAAGACCGGATACGAGAACGAAAGGCACCACCTCAAAAATTCTCGCACCCGTTCACGTGACCTCAGAGATTTCGGCCGCGTTCTGATCGGCGCTAGTTAATCCGTCATCAATGAAGTCATAAACGCCGATACACTGCACTCGAAAGTGAGAAAGTACGCAACACGGCAACTTTTGCGGACTTAGGTGCAACAGAGGCTCAGGCTCAAGAAAATGGGAAATCTGTGACGTCATAGCGCGATCGTTGACACCAGCAGTTGCGCGCGAACGCTAAGGAAGGGAGGTTTCATTTTTTTTATTTTATCCGCTAATAATGAATCATGTCCGCGAAAGTGACGCAGATAGAGTTTCGGAAAAAATATTATGCTAGTCTAATCTGATTTGGTCGTATCATTTTATTCACTTTCAATGACGGGCTATACATGGCTGAAGAGCGCCGAACATTGGTCGCGCAGCCACGGTTGCACAAACCCTGAGCTCAGAAAACTTTTAGGCATAGTACTTCATCAAGTTTAGTAGCTTGGCCTAGTAGGCGCAGCTTGTCCAACGCAATGAGCACATGCGTTCTACATTCGGTGTGTCAGGCAGTGGTTAAACAGTGGGTACGCTGGGCCTGGTATATTCGTCCGAAGCAGTGGATGAGCCTACGGGCACCAATCAACATACTAGTATGAGGCGCAATATGTTTCGTATTTGTCTGCGTGAGGCATTTCTTGGGAAACAGTATGCAAACGTTTTTGATGCGAAAGCATCGAATGACTCATTGAGCGAAAAGGTCGGCGTCCCGCGTCTGTAGCAGCGAAACGGCGCCTAAATTCTTATGGGCTGCAACGCTACAGCGAGAGCGCGCCTCGACGGAAGAGAGAGGGCGAAAGGGAACATCTGCTGCAAGCAGTAGCACCGCAGGTGTTGCGTGAGGGGAGAGGGTATCGAAGCGACGCCGAATTGCCCTCGCTCTCGCTCTCGGAAGCCTGTGTTATCCACGCGTTCCTTGTCCGCACAAGCTCTCACCTGCGTTCTAACTGCGCCTCGGTAAGACCAAATTTTAAAATATGGAGGACGCTTAAGCTTCGCCGTTAAGAGTGGAACGCGATAGCATTCAAAGATCCCTGACTGCTTCACACACTTCCCGGCCAATGGAGCGTATGTAACAGTAAGTCATTATGCAAGAAAGGGTGAGGCGTGCAGACAGGACACAAGAGAAGAGAAGTGGACATCACGACATCACGTGCTGTCCACTTCTATTGTGTCCTGTCTGCATGCCTTACCCTTGCTTGCATAATGAATCCTTACCAACTAGCTCAGCTTTCTGCCGTAACAGTAATGTTTACCGGGAAACGCTGGCCGCGAACGCTATGCACGAAGGCGGTCTTTCTGCTTGAAACGCCGCCTCTTGCGTGGGTCGCGATGCGGCGAAGGCGAGCGCCATCTGGAGGTATTGCAAGGAACCGGGCCTCCTTCACTGTGGCCCCCGAAATACTCATGCGCCGGTGAGCGCTAATGGCGGAAGCCGTGGATGGTCAATGTATGGTAGAAACGCTCGAAAAGAGATTTCTTTGAGTTCTCGCGTAACAAAACTATGTTTTCTCGTATGATCAAATTACAGTCCGACGCTATCATGTCTGTAGGTTGTGTGTAAGTCGTACTTTACGATTTTTCTGTGTATTTTAGCTTGAGAAATTAGTTCAGTAGCTTCCTTTCGCCACATGGAGGACCTGGGTATGGATGGTTCGAAAATATTTTTTGGCCAAACGACGTCCAACGTCGGATTTTCTGCGACACGAGGCCCTTAACGCTATCGCGTTAAAACGCGACAAGCGTCTCAACGCGCTCGCTTGCCCGCGACGGCTTCATAACTCGAAGGGCCACTCAGAAGTGTTCCGCTGGACATTGATTCTTTCGCATTCACAACTCATAAGAAGGGCTTGGGTGCCCTCGGATTTTAACGCGACAGCGTTAAGAGCCCCGCGTCGCAGGCAATCTGGTGTCGGCGTCGGTGGCGTTGTCCGTTATAGAAAAAGCTTCCCGGACTACGCACCCCGAACCACGCAAGCCCTCCGCGTGACGCATGAGCTTTAATGAACTAATCTAATTTCTCAAAAATGCGCGAGAAAATTCGTAAACTACAACTTTGGCACTACCTACAGACATGATAGCGTCGGAATGTAATTTAAATATACGAGAAAACAAAGTTCGGTTGCACGGAAACTTAAACACAAACCCCCCTGTCCAGCTACCGCTTCAGGTCTCTCTTAGTAGGAGCGGCGCGCACCGCTTGGCTCCTTGCAACATTATCTAGATGGAGCTTGCATCCGCGGCAGCGGCGGCGCCCGCCGTTGGGGGGGATAGAAAATAAAGAACCAGAAAGCTCTTCTTCGTGTGTAGCGTTTGCCGCCAGCGTTTCCAGGAAAATATTACGGTTACATAAGCTGCAGTTGCCGGGAAGCAGGAGAAGCAGTGAGGGATTTTTTAATGCTATCGCGTTCCGCTCTTGAAGGCGAAGCTTAAGCGTCCTCCAAGCTTTCTTTTTTCAATGCTATTAGCGTTCTTTGGGAATTTCACGCACCTTTAGGGGTCTATCTTTCCGTGCATGTGCTTATATCTTGGGCTAGGTCTACAACCGTTTTACCACCAAATTGGGTCATTGTGTAGCCCATGGTCCAATAAGTAGAACATTGGGCTGCCGTGCTGGGAGAACCTCGTTTGAAACCAGACGTCGGACCAGCTTGGGTCACTGGGAATGTGCCACTCTTCAGTGAACCTCTTTGACGTCAACTTGGGTCTGTGGTACTGGGCGGAACCTCCTGAGCAGGGCGGAATCAAACCCACCTTATAGTATATGCTAAGACAATCTTGTCTGAATGTACGTTCAAGAACGCACCACACACGGACTTCGCGGTGGTGCCACCAGATGGCGCCGTGTGCCCAGAGGGGAACGCGAGAGCCAGGCTGAACACACACACCTCATGCGTGACGTGCCTATGCGGTGGCGATGCGGTGCTTCGCCACGTTGCTTCAATGCTAATCGCACGCACGTCGACATTCGTCGTGAGACGGGTTGTGCAAGAAATTTTCTATGCGATTTACGGTACTTCATGCACTTTCCGGGGGCCAGTCACCGTGAGGCGAGTTCTGACGTTATTTACCTATTTATCTTTTCGTCCGCTTTCATTTCCCTTTGCTTGATTATTTCTACAGTTGAGTTAACCGAAACAACCAACTTCCTCTATGCTCGCTCCGCTTCATTAGCTGTCGTTTCGCATGAATGTGACTGACAAAACTCGAGCCCCTCGGTGCCGACTGTTCATGCCGCTCAAGAATCTGATAGCACCATCCACAAGTGTATTTCTTCAAACCCATGCATGACCTCTAAGGCTAATATTGCAAAACGTAAAAGCACCCCTGGCAGAATCAGAGAGTCAAGTGGCGAGATATGGTCAATTGTTCTTCCTCGCAATCTTTTCCTTTGTTCGCTCGCGACATTGAGGCGTCATCGCGCCGCATCGCTCTTGACCAGCGGTTGCTGAACAAAGCGACACTGCAACTAATAAATGCGCGCAGTGTTTCAGTCGAGTGAATACTGATAGAACACGCTTGCTCGCGGAAAATCCCTGGAAAAGACACGTGTAATGTTTATATTTAATGTTTATTTTCTTTTCTAGCGATATGCCGCTCTCAGTAAAGGCCTGATTTGCTACAGATGTTCAGCGTTGTAAAGCTACCTTTACTTACGAGGAGAAGCGAAACCGAGGGGCCCGATTTTTATTAGTCATATCATGAGAAGCTAAAAAACAATACGAAGACGCGGGTTCGTGCCTAACCTGCGGCCAGTTTTTTTCATCCACTTTCATTTTCCAACAATTTATCATCTCTTTAATTCAATTAATGAGCACACGTAATTTCCCCTGTCCTGTCGTTGGTGTCATTGTTTGTTGGCTTATTATGATAGTACGTAACTTAGACACTTTGTAGATATACGTATAAACATACTGCCCAGGCCTCAGTATAATTCCTTTATTTATTTATTTTTGTTGAAGCTACGTTTAAAAAGTTGGATATTATGTAAACAATCTTTGAAATCTTATAGATTGCCTGACAGGTTTGCTACGTAAAAGCTGCATTTTACAGTGAATATTTATATACATTCCGCACAGCCGATGTACATTTTATGGCTACTTTGACTGAATGGGAATTTTCTTCCTACTGTTCTAAAGCTACCCTTGTAGAATTTAGACGCTTTACAGACTACCTGTAAGCATATTTTAGACTACAACAACCATATATATTTTTCTTGCGGCTATGAAAAAAAAACTACTTTATGTGGTATGTAAATAACTATGTGTGCTATATGTAGACACCTCCTGACTACATTGCCTGAATGTACACTTTCCTTATAGAATTCTAAGCTACCTTTATAAAGTTTAGACAGTCTACAGACAGCCCGTGGTCATCTCTTAGACTACTTCATCTTGATATATTTTCCTTGTAGCTATGTGGATTTTTCTCGTTTATTATTGAATTTTGACCACGTGGGGCTTTTCAAACGAGAGACCCGGATCGGGACAAGAAAATTTACAGAGGAATGAAAATGGGCTGGGTTGCATATTTCAGCTACTCTCTCTCAAGTTAAAAACAGCAGCTAAGGAACATCATTGAGACAAAAACGTATACAATCAGTGCGTTCCGCGTGTGCGGTCTGAAGTTTACAGGATAACAATTAAATTTCGGCCAAGGACCGCGCACCGAACAATGGAGAGATATGAAGCCAACAGATTATGAAATCAGGGGAAAATATAGGGCGAATCACTTGTTTTAATTGAAATGTAGTAATTGTAAAGTAACGAGAAATTAAACTGTGGGAGAAAGCTCGCTCTGAGCAAGTTGTCCCACCTGCGGTAAGTTGTCTTCTCGTCCACTTTCATTTCCCTGCACTTTATCATTTGTACATTTCAATTCGAACAAGCAATTTACATTATGGCTTCTCTGGTTTCATTGTCTGTTGGCTTCATGTGGGTGTGTGTATAACAAAGTCGGGCCCCTCGGTTCCCCTTCTTCGCTTTCACATCGTGAGGCTAAAGAAATCTGCGGGCTCAGGATGGAGTTGGCTGACGCAACGCAGAGGCAATGTGGGATCATGGGTATATTCCTTCGTCCTTGAGTGGACATGAAATCGGCTGCTCCCTTTGGAATGCGGCCACTGCTGCAGAGAGTGATTCTCGATCTAGGTGTTCTCTGAAGGGGTGTGGGCAGTAAAAGTCGCTTCTTCGAAAAGGTACTTGTGTTTTGGTTCACGGACGGACGTTGTGTTCGTCAGCGCTAAAATAGGAGAGGTGAATGTTTTTTCTTCTTTCTTCTTTTCTTATTCTTTGTTTCTTTCTTTTTTCTTCAACAGTTAACGTTCTGGAAAGATACCGCGCGATAAAGTGGCAGCCCAGATAACTGCAGAGGCGATTCCTGGGACAGCGAACGTTTGCTTTTATCTTTCGGGAGGTGTGAGCGAGGTGACATGAACACAAAACTTTAACGATGGGCAATGATTTAGGGTATAATGTCGAGATATAACTGACAGAAATAGCATGCTCGCGTACTGAAGCTAAATATGCGTATCGAAGATGATATTGACGGGGCAGAGGTTGCCTGGAAAAAGCCCGTCTCTCTCTCTCTCTCTCTCTCTCTCAGGTCAAATGAGTACAAGTCAGTTAGTGAATACAAGGCATGATAAATAAAATAATAATGGCGCGTAGCAGTATACCCGATAATCCTATGTGTTATCGTCAATGTGTGTGATTTCTTCGACGACAGACATTTGAATTCTGCAAGGTTGGTGATAGTAACGAAATGGCCGGGACGGCGATTCCAGTCACGCGATGTGCGAATAAATAAAGAACGACGATAAGATGTTGCCGCGTGGGCACGAGGAGGGACGACGGCGTTTGGATGGATGTTTCCCCTATGTTTCCCCTACAATTTCCCCTATGCTGTCCTTGGTGTCTTTGTCGGCTTCTTATGATATGACTAAGAAAAATCGGACGCTTAAGCCTGTCGTTCTACCTGAGAGGATATATATATATATATATATATATATATATATATATATATATATATATATATATATATATATCATCAGCCTGGTTACGCCCACTGCAGGGCAAAGGCCTCTCCCATATTTCTTCAACAACCCCAGTCATGTACTAATTGTGGCCACGCCGTCCCTGCAAACTTCTTAATCTCATCCGCCCACCTAACTTTCTGCCGCCCCCTGCTACGCTTCCCTTCCCCTGGGACCCTGTCCGTAACCCTTAATGACCATCGGTTATCTTCCCTCCTCATTACATGTCCTGCCCATGCTCATTTCTTTTTCTTGATTTCAACTAAGATGTCATTAACTCGCGTTTGTTCCCTGACCCAATCTGCTCTTTTCTTATCCCTTAACGTTACACCTATCATTCTTCTTTCCATAGCTCGTTGCGTCGTCCTCAATTTAAGTAGAACTCTTTTCGTAAGCCTCTGAGTTGCAGCGGTGGCGTAGAGGTAGAACACCCGCCTCGCGTGCAAGAGGTCCGTGGTTCGAATCCCGGTGCCGGCAATTTTCCACCGGATTAAAAAAAAAAATTCGCGTGTTGATAAAAATTGCACAAACAGGCCTGGAGTGTGGCCTGATCCCGGTGACCAGAACCGGTAACGCACTCCCTCACCAGAGCAGGATTGGCCACCCTGGTGCGGTACTTGGCCACAACCTCCTATATGAACACAACAATATATATATATATATATATATATATATATATATATATATATATATATATATATATATATATATATATATAGTTTTTGAGAACTCACCTGGTAGCTTCTGGCCACTGTGCTGTTAGGTCGCGATTCCATTTGCACCAGCTTAAATCTGCTCTCTCACCGACATAGTTATCGTACCAGTCGTCCGATTACGCGGGCAAGTTATCTCACTATTTCCCGTGTTATTTAATTTCCTTGTTTCTTTACTGCTATCTTCTAGAGTGACTGAGACGTTAGCCTTCTTTCGCATGCCGTCGTTGAGAACGCTATCTTTCCTACAAAGGAGCTTCGTTTCGAAAGAAAATGATAAGAAAATCAGTAGGTAGTTTCAGCCGAAATATCCAAAGCACACACTTATTTTAAAATGTCGTTTTCTCGTAGTCTATCTGCTTGCACCAAGCAGGTCGAGACAGTAAGAGTTTCAGCTTTACATGGATGACCGCCAATGTCGACTGGACCGTCCGATGTCGCTCTTAAATCAATCATGGCAAAACAAAGAAAGAAAGGAAGGAAGAAAAAAAGAAAGAAGGAAAGAAAAGAAAGAGTAAACGCTGCGGGTCTCCGTATTTCTGGTGATGCGAAAGTGCTCTCAAAAGTGCTTTCGACATTCAAGATTATGATGTTACGCTTTGAAAATGTCAGTTTCTTTGGCGTGCCATGCTTACCAGCTTGATTATGCCTTCGCGGCACAGTTATCACGAAAGAAAACCCTCGAACACGAACGCTTCTTTCCGCCGTCTAATGATCAAGCACTCACGTTCCTTCGCAATGAATATATATAAATAAATAAATAAATAAATATAAATATATATATATATATATATATATATATATATATATATATATATATATATATATATATATATATATATATATATATATATATATATATATATATATGTGTGTGTGTGTGTGTATGTATGTATGTATGTATGTACGTATGTATGTATATAGTTGCATATAATCCTACAAGTGTCCGCCTGTTCCACGGACTGAAATCCGTAGTATCTGTTCTTGCGAGTCTACTGAAAGCAGAAAATGTTTAAAAGGACCCAGGCTGCTTATTTACTCATTAATTGACAGCCCTAAGTACGTGGAAGAGCGTCAAAAGAGTTGAACAATGACCTTACGCGTCTCGACAGCCCAGCGTTGTCGGAGCACGTTATTTTAGGCCCTTGGCCAGAGACGCTCAATCGTGTTTCAAGGCCATCCAGGCATTACTGGAATTTTTAAAAAGTACGGGCCTGGACTATAGGCTTTGAGCATGCCGAATCGCTTGCCATATGTTTTACATCCTCCTTCTCTCGTCATCGTCACCCATCATGCGCCTCTGTCTTCTCTCTTTCTTTATCTCTTCCCCTTACCCCAACGCAGAGTAGCTGGCTAGAGAAATATACCTCAGGCCGACCTCTCTGCATTTCGTATCATTAAACTTCTCTCTCTCTCTCTCTCTCTCTCTCTCTCTCTCTCACACACACACACACACACACACACACATCACTCGGCTCAGAGGAACGCACCGCGCTTGTTCATTAGGTGGTCATCAGCAAACCTTGTGTGAAGGTTACCGCGCTGCTCTGTGCAGGGATGGCACAGCGTGCTTATTATTGGATTTTTACTGAATATTTTGTTTTTGTTTGGGCCGGGAACTGCGCTGGCCGAGTTTGGAGTTTCTCGGGTCACCTGAAACAAAGTATGTGTAGTGGTGTCCGAAATTGTGCCCTTATTCCTCGCCTTATGCTTTCTTGCAGAGCACGTATATTTGCGGTGAAGCCTTCTTCGCTGGTATCCTGAGCACTTTTTTTTATTTCTAGTGTTAATTGAGAAAGGGGGAGGGGGTGATATAGTGCTTCGGAAACAATTTTACTATGCAACCGCACAAGGCTTTCTGTAAGCATAAGTGAGCTCCCCGTCTCCCACCCCTCGTCCCCCATTTTTTTTTCTTAAATCTTGTAACTTCCGAACCACGATTTCTTGTACGCCTTAAATTTTCAAGCTGCATATACCATGCGAGACATATTTGCGGAGCCTGACTCGAGACAAAGGTAACTAGACACCGTTGAGAGAGGCCTTAATTCTGCAGTGGGCGTAAGCAGGAGGTAATGTTGATTATGATTTGCGAAAAGGCGGTTAAAAGACAAGATAACACTCGTAGGCACTCAAAGCGCGTTGCTTTTATCGATGGCGTTCCGGCCTTATCAGACTGGTCAGTCATATTTTAGGCAACTGCTGAAATTTCGTGGCAATCACGGTCACCTTGATCTGCTCGCAAGTAATTCACAGAGCCCATTGAATGCGGGTTATTATTTAATTTACTTTATCGCGCGGAAGCACGCATGAAGGAATTGAGCATAACAGGTGGTGAAAAAAAAAAACTACTAAGGCGCGTCATATTATCAGCAGCCAGTGCTGCGTTTTAGGCGCTTCATGTCAACTCGTAGTCTACCACAAACAGGAATCTCGTTGCGCTGCAAGCTAGAAACGATAGTGCCGACGTCTGGTTCGGCAAAAAACAAAGCTTCATCTACATTTCAACATCAAATCATATCTCTTCTTTTCGGTCTAATTTGGAAGAATGTGGAGAACAGTTTAATATCGATAGGTCGCCGAAAGTGCTTTCCACTTTTTAACTGGTTCTTTTTACAGGCAATGGCCATGAATACCGCGTCTCAAGTGGCACTCGCGCATTTCCTTGAGCCCCTTGAGGTGAGTCACAGGACTCTGTGACTCACAATTTTGAAAAATACTGGTGCAGGATGTACGTACGATTTGGATTACGCCAGCTTGACCTCGATCGATTGTTTTGAAACAGGCCATCAGTGTCTGCGCACAAAGAGAAGCTGAAAAAAAAATATCCGAGGATTACGATACTCCCTAATGCGAAATTTGAGCGCAGCTGTGTACGTGTTTCCATTTCGCGATATTTTGTGGCAAAGAATTTGTGACCGAAATCACCGCACCGACTGGCAACGTGCCAGTGCCGTCAGCGCCTTCGTAGGGCAAGGGCAGTGTGGGAACGCTAGCATGATGAGCGGCATCAGAGCCAGCTGTGGAGGAAGACGACGATGAAGGCGCGAGGCAATGGCAGGAGCGCGTCGTTCACGCGGTTACGCGTCGAAGGGCGCCGACGCTCAACCCAGGCACGCGCACCCAAGAGCTGTGCTCTAAAGTTTAGAAAGTGCGTGAATCGGGGATGCAGGTCTCTGTGCAGTTACGCTGCATGCGCTTGGCAAAATAGCGGAATGACAAATATAGGACTGGAAAATAGGGGAAATGTGGCGACCGCTGCAGAGCGTAAAAGGCACGAACGGCACTGACGAGCGCGTGCGAACGATTACCTCACTGCCGCGAATCGTAACTCGCAGCGCGTAAGAAGTCGCGAAGTGATGATATCTATACTGCCTGATAATAGCCCCCGAAAGACTGATATCAGGGGAGTGTACAAATCATCAGTCAGCAGTCGTTTCCGAAGCGGCGCGAAAAAATCGTCAGGTGGCTGCTGTTTCGTGCCCGCATTTATAGGAACTAAGTTTGGGACTGCTAGCATCCACGCGGAGCTGCGCACAAAGGAGCCTGGATCTGCGTGCCCTGTCAAGTGTATAGTCGCATGATACTCCCTTTCAAAGCCTGTACACAAATCCGGCACGAATGACGCGTGATCCCGCTCGACGCCGAGTTGAAGGTACCGGGAGCAACGCGTCTAAAGTCGTAAGGAAAGCTGAGCGCGACACTGTCTATGCCAAGTCGAGTATTATACTGCCGCAGCAATGTAATGAAACGGACAAACCTCTGGTGGCACTGTTCTTAGATACGTCGCAGAAAAGTCGATCCGTGAGGTCACTCACTCTCGTCGCACGGCGGGCCAGTAGCAGTAGCACAGGAAGCAGAGCGAGCGACGTTCACTGCATCCGCTGGTCGGTCCAAGATCTCCACGGCTTGGCACGCCTCGTCCAATGGCGTCACCACAGCCGACCTCATTTAGGTCCCGCCGCTCCGATATAGACTTGCAAGCGTCGCTGCTATACCGTCTCGGTATGAGCTTCTTTATCGCACTCCCCACTTTCTACAGCGGTTGCGCGGCAGGCGAAAAACGCGAGGGAACAAAATTCTTGCGTCTCGAGCATGGTGATAATACTAACAACGTGCGAGCAGTACCGTGGAAACCGCGGAGCAGTTGCAGCCATATATCCATCGGAATTCTGTAGACCACCTACTTACGATCTTTTAGAACACTTTTTGTTTTCTCGGTTGAGATGGTACACCATTAATCTGTTTAGGCTACTTTCTTAGGTTTATAACTACTGCAGGTCTGCATAGCTCTTATTGGTGAAAGGGATGTCGCCTACGTACGGCCGCAGACGGGAAATTGTACGCAGTGAGCGAAGCTCGTGTGATAACTGGGTTTCTTGCATATTCCACAGCTGTCTGTGCAGAATGTGCCAGTATAACCGAACCGTGCAGGTCGCATGGTTTGCTTACTCTGCAGTGCGAATGAGTGAATTGATTGATTGATTTATTGTAACTTTTCCGAAGCACCGAAAGGACTGTGCGAGACGGTTTGGCTACGGATAAGTTTTGGCTACGCCATCCTCATTGACGTGCAGCCAATGGTTCACCAAGGAGCATAATGTAGCTCAATGACCGAATGATAAAGAAAGAAGCAGATATGTGCACGTCACAGATGTCACAGGCAAAAGCTTCCTACACAAGCGTTTTTACACCACATCCCCCCAGGAATGCGTCCGCTGTGATTAGGAGTCGAACTAGCAACGTTCTGTTGAGCAGTGTAATGGCACCGTAACTGAGCCGTTTTCTACCGGACCCGGTGCCTTTAGCGAAAACTGCTGCCGGTGAGGCTTAACGAGCAAAATCATTCACGAAACGTTTGTCATGACAAAGTGTTATATTAACGCTGCGATAACTAGAGAACCCAGACGGTAACTATACAGAAAGCCGTTAGTTCGGCAAAACATCATCCCGCACTTTGCAGTGCAACACCGGCGGGGACGAGCGCGTCGTCGGCCTGGAAAAGCTGTAGGTCTAAACGAGATCTCTCTGGCTCCCATTCTGCAGCTCCAGCAGAAGGTATAGTTCACTCGGCATTGATAGATCTCTCCAAACCATTGATTCAAGCCAGCCGCGAAAGCCTGAAATCGAATGCATGGCCAAGCTTGCTGCGTAAAAAAAGATGCAAAAAAAACGCTCGTGTATACATTGATTTGAGGTACACGTAAGAAAAACCGAAGTGGTCAATATCACTGCGGAGCCCTCCACTATGGCATCTCGCGCAGCCTCAGTGCCACTCTGGGAACGTTAAAGGACGTGTGCCAATCACTTTCTTTCACGGAGCGCTTGCATTAGCCGCGTCCTTTGACTTTCGCGCCATCATCACCATCCGACGTGCGCTGCATGTGGCGTAAGATATACGGCACTTCTGGGTCACCAGCATCGCTTCTCGTCAGAGAGATGCAGAGTATCGTCTTCCATGCTTCTATAAATAGCGCCAAGATCCTTGGATTCTTGTTTTTCTTTTTCCCTCTCTCCTTTGCACGCAGCTCTAAGTGTCTCCTGCGCCTCCTTTATCGCTGGCTCGCGCCAGTGCTCGCTTGTCGAGGCGACCCGGTGAGATTACTGCGGCGGCGCGCTTCGCCCGTTTGAAAGCCAGCAGGGTGATTAGGAATCGGGTCATTCGTGTCGTCTTCCGGCGGGAACTCGCTCACCCTGTGTGTTTATGTGACAAAGGTCGCGTGCGGTCGTCCCCCTGTATACTGGTGTACACTATCGCTCGAGTGTCGCCACTCGAGGGAGGCTATTGAAGGGCTTGCCCCAAATGCCACCGTATTTTCCTTCTTCTCCTTCTTTTTTTTTTTACCTCTTTCCGGCCCTTATATTATTTTTGTTAGATAATCCGAGTGCAGCGCGCTGACGCACACTGCGCGAAAAAAAAAAAATACAGGAAGCACATTACGACAGTGTTGAGTGGACCCACGCCCGAGAAATCACGTAGTTCGCAGCCCTTTACGAGGAGCTTTTTTCAAGATGTGACGCAACGGGGGCGCAGTGGTGCTGCCTTTCACGTATACGTCGCGTTAAGGGGCGGCTATAATGCATGGAACCTATACTTCGCGTATATTTTTGACGTCGTGTCTGTCGGCATCGTCGGGGTCATTCTGCCAGGTGCGACAACCAACACCTGTCGTGATCGACAAAATGGCGTACGCCGCGACGTGCAACCACACGGAGAGTGTCTCCGCTTGTGTTATACAGTGCCGTCGTATCGGACAGCGAGTAATGATGGAATGATATGCCCAGCATACGTGCTCGTAGGTAGGACTTAAGTTCACGTATACGAATTGCCCGATTAATAACCGTACTCAGTTTCTTCACGTTAAACCCTGTTTTTCTTTGGATGAGCATGTATATGCTGGACGTACCGTCCCAGACCTGAAAATAACCTTGTTGCCCTACGACAGCGCACACTCGAAGAAGGAGAAGTGTTTTAATGACTGGAAATTGTAGAGAGGTCGGCCGGATAATGGAGCATCTGGCCTGCTACGTAAGAGAAGGGGAAGAGGGGAAGAAAAAGGGTCACAATGGGGAATGATAATGGGAGGAACGAGGTGAAGGACACATTACACAACTGGTATCACAGGCGTGAGTCCAGGCCCGTGTCACCTAGGAAACGGGAAAGAGCACGCATCGTCTCTGTCGTCTGCCAACTCTGTGACCATGCGCCTAGCAAGAGGGTCTCCGACAGTGGTCCATTGTGTAAATGTCTCAAGCTATATGCCATTGTCGGTCTTTCGCGCACATACTCAGGGCACACCACGAGCACATGTTCTATAGTCTCTACAGCGCCACACACTGAACAATCAGGGGAGTCTTTCCGTCCAATAATGTGCAAATATTTGCGCGTGAAGGCGACGCCTAATCGCAGTCTGTGTGTCAGGCATGTATGAGGGCGTGGAATTCCACGCAGAATAGGAAATTTCATATCGAGATCCAGCGTTTTAAGGCGGACGTGACGAGCGTCTGGCTGGGCCCAGTATCTTCGCGTCGCACTCTTCATTAATTCCGACAGGAGGCATGTGATGTCCGGTATGGAGAATGGCACTACAGTTCGCAGGCCATTGCTGAGGGCGCGCCTTGCTGCAGCATCGGTCATCTCATTACCGTTGAGCCCACAGTGTCCCGGCATCCATTGGAACACTATGCGGTGGTGTTTTTCTTGAGCGCATGAAAGTAGCTCGGTGATCTGCAGTGCCAGAACCTGATTTGCGGTGTGGCGCAGGAAGCATCCCAAAATTTGCAGCGCGGGTTTTGAGTCCGTGAAAATGCACCACTCTTGAGGGCTTTCCCCGCAGATGTGGCGAATCGCTTCCCGAATTGCCACAAGCTTTGCAGCGGTTGATGTAGAATTATGGTCTAGTATGAAACCTCGAGTCATCTGTTGGGCTGGTATCACCACAGCTGCTGTTGATGCCTTCGGTGACGCGGAGCCGTCTGTGTAAACATGAACATATGTCTGGTATTCTGACCAGATGCACGCGAGAGCAAGTTGTTGTAGTCCACTGACGGGAACCAATGATTTCTTTAGTATGCCGGGGACATGTACGCATACGGTAGGTTGAACCGTCACCCACGGTGGTTTGACGGGGTGATATGGAAGGGCATAGCCTGATGTTATGTGGGGTAGATGGCAGCGGAGTGCACTTGCGAAACTGCTGTCCGGCCGCTCATGTAGAACCGACGTCAATGGTTGGCAATGGTGTCGTGTCAGTAAGCGTAAATACACACGTAGTGGTTCGTGGGTCAGGTATATCGATAATGGGCATACGCGGGCTTCCTCAATTGTGCCTTTGTTGGAGGCACGCCGTGGCAACCCGAGGCATATTTTGAGTGCCTGCGCTTGAACGCTCTCTAACGTCCACAAGCAAGAAATGCTCAAGTTTGAGAGTATCGGAAGGCTGTATCGAACGTAGCCTACGAAAAGAAAAGACACTGATAAAGTCTTAGTAATGAGCATTTCGTGGGGCCCCATTTCATGCTTGCTGCGAAGCGAAGAACATGGCAAAACAGATTAAGTTTTTGCTTCAACATATTAACATGCCTCGACCATGACAAACCACGGTCGATGATAACGCCCAAGAATCTGTGGTGGGAGACATAAGGTATTATGACACCGTTAATGGAGATCAGGTAGCGGCAGATGGATTTGCCCGTGAATGCATCCACAGCACATTTTTCAGCAGCTAAGAGCGAACCCTGACGCCGTATGTATCGTGAAGTAGATGACACAGCCCGTTGTAATTTCGCACGTAGTTGTGGGCGTGTTGTACCAGAAGCCCAGATGCAGATGTCATCTGCATATGCACTGATGTGGATGTGAGGTGGAAGTTCGCTCACCAGGCCAATCAGTACCACATTCAATAATGTTGGGCTGAGAACTCCTCCCTGAGGAACTCCACGGCATACCTGATGACGCACACTCGAAATTGACTAACAGGGGCATAGCGACCACATGCATTAAGGCACACGCCGTGGTTGCCCAGCGGCTATGGTGTTGGGCTGCCGAGCACGAGGTCGCGGGTTCGAATCCCGGCCACGGCGGCCGCCTTCCGATGGGGGCGAAGTGCGAAAACACCCGTGTACTTAGATTCAGGTGCACGTTAAAGAACCCCAGGTGGCCAAAATTTCTGGAGTCCTCGACTACGGCGTGCCTCATAATCAGTAAGTGGTTTTGGCACGTAAAACCCCCAAATTTAATTGAATTAATTAAGGCAGCACTGAGTAAGTAGTGAGAGCATGAGTGTGAGCGAGGTTTACTAAATCAGACAGTACGATTCCAGAACGCAGTTTAACCCGTTCTGTCATCACTTCAGTATGCGAAGCCATCTTGCAGAAGGAAAGAAAACAAAAACAAAGACGAATTCGTTTGGAACCAGCACACAAAGAAAAGAATAAAGACGTGCACGTGGCACAGTACTTTCGCAATTTGTCGCGCATTAATCTACAGAAAGTTTCCAATAGACATGATGTTAATTTGCGTTGCAGTGCCCAGTGCAAGCTTTCGTCGGTGTGCAATCGTGTGAAAACGCCCGAAAGGCACTCGTGCACCACCAATAATAGAACTTGTTTCTCTGACTGCGCGTGCAAGATGAGGAGGGGGGAAAACCATTTATAGAAAAAAAAGACAAGCAGGTGTCTTTCTGTTTGCGCGGGGAGGTGCCCTCAGTGCACGCTGTTAAGGATGGCCAGCTGCCGTGCAGGATTGCCACCCACTTACGATTATGAAGGCGACCTCCCGGCGCTGTTAAGAATGGCCAGTTGCAGTGCAAGATTGCCATCCACTTACGACTATGAAGGCAACCTCCCGGCGCTGTTAAGAATGGCCAGCTGCAGTGCAAGATTGCCATCCGCTTACGACTATGAGGGCAACATACCGGGAGCTTCGCCGCCAACTTCTAGCCACAGCGTGACTAAATCGACTTTGTGACGGAATGAGTTCGGCGGGCCAACTATTGTTCCCAAACTCCCCAACGCGCTACCCGGAACGGCTCCAAGTGCTACGGGGCCCCTCTGACGTCGGCTCCGGACATTGGAACGTGTGTGCCTTTGTGTGCGTAGGCCGTCCTGCGGGAGGCGGCTAGTTTGCGCCGACGAAACGAACGTTCGCCGCCTTGTATGGCCGGAGGACCGAGTGTTTAAAAACTGCTGTTGTGCGGATGCTCGACACTTCTCTTGAGCAGTCATGTTGGACTGACACTCTATCTCAAGCAGTCATGTTAGACGGATGTACTTTCTCAAACAGTCATGTTAGACTGATATAAATATTGTAAATAAATCCATGTTCCTCGTTCTCGATGAGAAGCAGTCCTTCCCTTCATCAACGTCCTCAGCGTGGATAAGTTGGACGACGGCATGGGCCAGCTACCTTCTAATTCATGCCGGAATCCAATCTTTACAACGGATCACGAGCGACGGGATTGAGCCCCCAATCCTGACAACGCGCAATGTTATCTATCAGATACCGCTGAGCTGTGGTAAAACATATATTGGAAAAACGGAACGGGACAGTGTTTCAACGATAGAGCTCGTCAGCACTGCAGTAACGTAAGCAATGAATATGGAGAGCATTTAGCGGGACATTGTAACAACTTCACATGTACTCTCGTGTTTGAAAAGGCAAAGTTCGTCGGGAAAGGAACACGTATGAGGGAAAGGGAAATAAGAGAGGCATCTCACATTCGAAAGGAGATAAGTGTGCAAGCGCTCCCGCTCTTGCATTCTCGGAAATGGAATAGCTTTTTTTTGCATATCATGATTTCGCGGATGTATATGTGACTGGTGCACGCATGCCTGAACTGGGACAGGTACGAAAATGCCTGGTGAACTTCAAAATAAACTTCCAGCTGGCAGACAGCGCTTGCCTGTGGTATTCGTTTCTTCGTGTCCTTGTTTATCTCGCGCCGTTGAACCTCATAAACAATAATTCTAAAGTAAAATAAAATTAACTCTCGGGTTAACGTACACCCAATCCAAAGTGCAAGGGTGTTTTTGCGTTTTGCTCCCATAGAAATGCGGCCACGGTGGTCTTGCTTTGACCCTGCGACATCGTGCAATTCAATGCGAACCCAAAGCCACTAAACGAGTCAGTACTGTTGAATAAGCACGCAACACATACATTAGGGTCAACCGTTGTCTCGCGCATATAAAAGCGCAATTTTTCATCCTACTGACAACTGCGTTTGGTGACATCCTTACTTATGACTTGCCATTGTTTTTTTTTTCTCGTCCCCTTACTGTCTTCCGCTCATGCTAGAAGCAGATGACGGGGGTCTCTCAAATACGAAACTATATTTTTTATCCTTGACCTTATTCCAATCGTGCTAACAATCGCAATACATCGAGCAAAACGTGTGAATCCGATAGCTTAAATAAAATCGACAGTCACTTAAGCATCCTTGCGTGATTTTAATGCGAAAACATTATAACTTCTCTAATTGAATGGTTACGTCCGTGATGCGTGACGTCGTACATTGTCACGTACCCTTCACAACTCTACCTTAATCCACCTTAATCTACTTCGCCCTTATTTGTATCACCATAATCCGACTTAATTTAATTTGTAGCAACCTTAATTGACCTTAAACCACCTTGATGCAGTTTGTACGAATCTTAATGCACCTTAATCCGCCTTGCACTAATTTGTCACAACCTTAATTCACCTTAACCCACTTTATTTCACTTTAATTCACTTTCATTCACTTTACTTCACCTCAACTCACTTTGCTCCACCTTAAGTTACCTTATTCTAACTTGTTCTAACTTCAATTCACTTTACTTCACTCTAATTCACCTTAGTTCACATTACTTAACTATTATTATCCATAATTACTACTAATTAACAATTATACCATTTACTATCTTCTGTATTACTACTGAGTCGTACAAGACGCTGATGACGTCACAATGATTTTCGGTACCACTCGTCGCGGAACAACGCCGGCTTTTCTGCCTCATGGGACATATAATGCTTTCGCATTAAAATAAAAAAAAATGAGTCTTACGTGCCGAAACCACGATATGATTATGAGGCACGCCGCATTAGGGGACTGCGGAATAATATTGACCACACGAGGTTTTTTTTTAACGTACACCCGGCCAAGGTGCGGTACAAGGGCCTTTTTTGCATCTGCGGCTGCTGGGTGCAGATCCCTCGCCTTCGGGCTCAGTAGGGACGCGAAGGTCGGTGTGAAGGTCAGTCGTGTTGCACTCCTGTGTTGTCACACACAAGCTACGAGTACGCCAGAAAAAAAAAATTGCGCACCTGTCAGTGATAAGGCCCATTTCGGCGATTAATATATGGCGCGACGAACCTCGAGTGCCGTCGCGCTCACGCGCACTTTCGAAGAGATAAGGGAAATGAACGAAACGAATCGCAATTCGCCGCCAGCCATGTAACAATAGGTTGAACGTCAAACAGTGTCAGCTAGATAGCGCGACATAGTATACAGAGACGCAAGCAAACAACAAGCGCGTGTATACTCAGCGTTCCTCCTAAATACCTGGCTCTGCGATCGCGGTTGCTCTGTGTAGGTTGATGCGTTGCGCGTGCGTATGTCGCTTTCTTTTTTTTTCTTTTTTTTTATCTGCCACGCCTGAGCGGATCTCGTGACGGCGTCCATTTTGAACCCCGCGAAGGACACCGTTCGCAAACGCTGGCCGTGGCCATCGCATCTGCTAGCGAACTGTTTGATAAACAGCAATGGCTGCGCTCCGGCACGCGCCGCATAATTATATGCCTGCTTGCATTAATTATATATATGCACGAAAGCCGCGGGCGAAAAAAAGAAACATAACATACTGAAGTACACTGAACCGCGGTAGCCTTGTGGCTATACATTGTGTTACGCCACTAACACAGAAGGTGACTGATGGTCTCGTCACACCAGTCACCTTCTGTGTTAGTGGCGTAACTGTTCTCACTGTTCTCGCTTCGATAATCAACGTGAGACTCTCCAGTGTGCCTTAAATAGACTGGATGACAGGCCATTTACGGAAGCGAAGATCTTGGGAGCCTGGCCTCACAGTTAATTGGCCCAGAAAGCCGTTCGAGCGCTTTTTCGCTACCTGAAGGCAACAGACTTGAGTGCCCGACTATAGACATCCTACACTTAAGTTCTCTCTCTTCCTCTTTCACTCCCCATTCCCCTCCCCACGTGTAGGGTAGCAAACTGGACTCAGTCTGGTTAACCTCCTTGCCTTTCCGTCTTCCCTTCTCTCTTTCTCTATCTCTCTCTCTCTCTCTCTCTCTACGCCACTAAGCTCTAGGTGGGGGGATGGATCCCAAACGCGGCGGCTGCTTTTCGATGGGGGCGAAATGCGAAAACGCCCGTGTGCTTAGATTTATGTGCACGTTTAAAGAACCCCATGATCGTAATCGTGGTTTCGGCACGTAGGACCCTATAGACATAAATTAATTTAAAGTGCAGCGACCCTACGCTTTTAAAAGACCAAAGCATGCGAACGCAGCGGAAACGCAGAAGCGTACGTGCAGTATTTGAAGGGGTGTGCGAATATTGGAAACGTTCGAATGACAAGTCGAATAGTGCCTCGTTTGACTCAGTCTACGAATCAAACAGCCACTATGCGTGTATACCAAGATGTTTCGAATATAGTTTTCGAATATTTCGAAACGTCAGCAGTGCGCAATCAAACATAAAATTCGAGCAAAAGTACAATGAGGTTCATCCACGTGGGCGCAGTATATGCGTAAAACATGAGAACTCAATTGCGTCGTGACAAAGGCTTCGTCGCTTAGGGAGCCAGACTAGCGTATTTACGGCGGTATTTCGCACTTCCCGAAGAGTTCTGTGTATTCAAACGAACTGCTTATTCGTTCCTAATGCTTAATTTATGCTTTCAATAAAGAACGCTTCATAACGTGCAATGTAATGGTGGAAACTTCGCAATGATAAGGAAACTAGAATGTGAATATTGTTTTAAATTAATTGTGAGATTGGTAGTTTGTTACACGTAAACTATTCGAAAAGCATTCGATATTTGAGTCGGCTGGATGATTCGCTTCTGGAACTATTCGATTCGTGGTCGATTCGATTTCAAAAACGTACTACTTGTGGAGGAGGTGTTCTAGTGTAACACTCACACTTATCTAAAGTCTGTATCCCCCACTTAAATTTCCAGGTCAGAAGTGTCCCCAAAGTCACCCGCTACCACTCATGCACCTGCACGACGACCATTTGTAGGGGTGTGCTGATGAGTTGCATAAGCTCCGGTTACGACGTAAGCGGAACTTGGTCAGTGGTGAGCTAAATCTCGCATAAATGTGTGTGTAGTGCGTAGGCCAGTGCTTGGCATTGTTCTGTACATCACTCGCAACATCGTCCGCCGTCTTAACGGATAGTCGTACAATCTATAGCCATCGCTGTTCTTACTCGTGTATAGCAGCTAGATTGGAACGAGGAAAAATTATGCAGGTCCCACGCATTGTGGGAATAGATGTGAGCTAAGCTTTCTGTGCTGTTTGCTTTGACTGACGATAGTTAGCGGCGACGTCGACGGCGAATGTGTAAGTTCCTTAACGTTTAGTCCAATACGAGAGTGGCGAGTTGATGTTAAACGCTACATTACGTTCACCACTGCTGTTTGTGTCTGCGTGGTACACAGAACACACAGGGAGAGGTATTCACTTGAGGCGTTGTACGTCATATTTCATAACCTCTGAGAGGGTTGAGCATTGTCATTGCCTCACGTGGCACATCGCCCTGTAGCAGAAGTTTCAAACTTGAATTGGGTTACGGGGCTGTACGGGCCAAAACCAAAATCGGATTGTGAGGCACGGCGTAGTGGCGGACTCCTGATTAATTTTGACACCGTGATGTTATTTAACGTGTCCCAATATCTAACTGCACGTGCGTTTTCTATTTCGCCCCCGTCGAAATGTGGCTGCCGCGGTCGGGATCAAATCCGCGACTTCTAGCAATGCCATAGCCGCAAATCAACCGCGGCGGGCACAGAAGTGTTGATTTGACGGTCGACCGCTTCCGTAGTGTCGCCTATACCCTGCGGCACGCTGTAATTAATGTGGCTCTGCTTCTGGACGCCCTGCGTAACTTGTCCGCTTGACATATTTACGTAGTGTTTATTTTTCAGAAGTAGCAGGAACGTACTCTACCGTAGCTTGAACTTAAGCTTATCCAGTTTCCCCACAACCGAATTCGTATAGTGGTATAATTATAGGGTTTCCTTATTGCCTTCTCACGTCACCTGCCCCCTTCTCCGCACTTGTGTGGGGACTGCCTATTTTCCTCCCTCCTCCCTACAGTTCTATCTACGTCCCCTCTGGACTTGCACGTTAGTACAGAGGGAACCACTGCAGTTTATGCAATGCTTTTGAGGGTAGTCACGGATCTATCAAAATGCTAATGTGCCGTTGCCCAGGGCTCCAGAGGGCATTGCGCACATTTGAGGCGGTGGAGTCCGAACCAGTTTCTCGCTTCGCCTTTCCTCTCTGACTCGGTCCTGCAATCCATACACACGCTCTGACTTCACCCCCCCCCCCCCCGACGCGGTGTGTCAGACAGCAGCAGTGGGAAAGTCGAAGAAAGAGGTAAAGAAAGCTTTGCTTTAAAAAAAGTTGGCAGAGAAACTGCTTGCGTGTGGGAATGCGAAAGCATTATACTGTTTGTAGAGCACGGAACGTCATGAACGCGCTCATTTTACACACTCATGACGTGGCGCCACTTCCTCCCCATTGGCTGTGCCGTCACGTGCCCAATGACGCACGCACTTAATAACGAAGAAAATGTGCAGCTATTACGCGAGTAAATACTGCGTACTTGCACTGGTTGGTTCACGTTTTGAACAGCGAAAACAGCGGAAAGCATAGGACGCGAAGCCAATGACCACTTAGCCACCTGCCGCTAAGCCACCTCTGCAGTTGACGTCGAGGTAACTCTATGTAATTACTGTACCAATCCAATGCAGCTACAGTGACGTAACGCCCGTTACAGATTAAATTGAATTATGGGGTTTTACGTGCCAACATCATTTTCTGATTATGAGGCACGCCGTAGTGGAGGACTCCGGAAATTTCGACTTTCCTGGGGTTCTTTAACGTGAACCTAAATCTAAGTACACGGATGTTTCCATATTTCGCCCCCTCGAAATGCGGCCGCCGCGGCCGGGATTCGATACCGCGACCTCGTGCTCAGCAGCC